>NC_057733.1:51524263-51555679 GCF_004010195.1 Chiloscyllium plagiosum | reverse complement strand
TTGCATGGTATTTTGTACACTACATTTGTCTTGCTCATGTTGGGTATCAGGTCCTTCGTTCTGGTGAGTTGTTGTCTGAGCGTGGCTGTTGGTTTGTGTGCCGTTATGAGTCCTAGGGGTCGCAGTAGGGCCATAACACACTGCAGTCAATGTTTTGGGCATTCCTGATGAAGGGCTTATGTCTGAAACATCAATTCTCCTGCCCCTCAGATGCTGCCTACCCTGCTGTGTTTTTCCAGCACCACACTCTCAACACTAATTAGCACCACAGCAGGTTCCTTTCAATTATTAGCACAGCAATGGAAGGTGTAGTCAATAATGCCATCAAATGGCTATGGCTCAATCAGCTACTGATGTTTTGTCTGAAGCCATTGCTTTAGATAACTGAACCATTAAGTACTTAAAGGTTATTCTGGTCATGGCAGGGATGGTGGCGTACCATGACGACTTGTACATATCAGTGAAATGCTTGGCAGTCCTAGACAACCATAGTGAACCAAGTGTCTGCAGCCTGAGTGAAAAGGAATTTAGTACAAATAGGAACAATATAGCTAAGATAAGTCAACTGTTTTCTCCAGCCTTGAACAGGAACTGATGGTTGTGTTATCTATGTGGTACCTGGATATAGGCATTTCCTCACTGTTTGAAAACATTTTGGAGTGCAAGGGGGAGGATCCACTTGTCATGGTCCTCATAGGATACATAATTTAGTCAGTACTAGGAATGATGCGCTGCTGAATGTGTTTGAGGAGTTGGTGACAAGATTAAAATACAGAACTTCAAAACTCTTCATCACTGGATTGATACCTAAACCATGGAGCAAACTGGTACAGGGTCAAGCAAGTCAGAATTTAGTGACGACTGTAAATGTGGTGTGGGAAGAAGGGGTTTAAATTCACAGAACATTGGCAATAAACACTGGCAGCAATCGGGGCTGTTTTATTAGGATGGACGCAACTCAAATACGGCTGGAAGCTGAGTCCTGGCAAATCATGTAACTAGGGCTACAGATATGGCTTTAAACAAGTTGTCCAGCCTATTGATGTGGGGTGGTGGAGGAAGAGGTTTGTGGGAGACGGTTTGAGTGAAGAAGGGAGATTAGAAAATTCAATGAATACAGTAGTGAAGGGGTTAAGGACAGGGAGGGGCAAAAAGTTTAACAGGAAACGTATATTGGCAAGTAAGGTCCATGCATGGAATAATAGTAAATAAAATATTAAAGGCTCTTTATCTGAATATGCAAAGTATCTTGAATACAATAATTGAAATAAATGCACAAATAGATATCAATTTTTAGATCTAATCATTATTACAGAGACATGGTTATCATTTGACTACGTTTGAAAATAAATATTCCAGGGCACTCAACATTTCAAAAAGACAGACCAAATGCAAAATGAGGAATGGTTGCTCTGATAGTAAAAGGCAACATTAAAAAAAGGTGAGAGGATTGTTTCCAATGAGAGAATCTAACCACGGCTCCTTGACATTCAATGGCATTACCATCTCTGACTTCTCAACTATCAACATCCTAGGGGTTACTATTGGCAATAATGGGCACCAGCAATATAAAATGTTGTGGCTACAAGAGCAGGTCAGAAGCTAGGAATACGGCAATGAGTAACTTAGTCTTGACTTCCCAAAGCTTGTCCAAAATCTGCAAGGCCCAAATCTGGAGTGTGATGAAATACTCCCCATTGCCTGATGAGTGCAGCTCCAACAACACTCGAGAAGCTCAGCACCATCTAGGACAAAGTAGCTCACTTGGCACCATATTCCCTCCACTACTGATGCTCAACAGCATCATTGTGTACCATCTAAAAGATGCACTGCAGAAATTCACCAAGGCTCCACCATCTTCCATGCCTGGATTCAAATCGAAGTCCCCAAAACATTAGTTTATTTCTGCATTAATAGTCTAGCAATAATAGCACTAGGCCATTGCCTTGCCATGATAGTGGGGCAACAGCATAACTTTGGGATGTTCAATGTGTGGGAAAGTGAAAAGGAAGAAATTCACATGGGAAATGATAAATAGAGAATGACAGTAAGGGATGGAAAATGTAAATCTAAGAGAAAATTAGCAGATATAACTGTATATAATGAAATTAATAAAATGACAAAACTTAAGGCATTGCATTTGAATGCATGTAGCACTTGAAACAAAACAGATGAACAAACTGTACAAATTGGAGTAAATAATTAAAATCTAATGGCCCGAGCAGAGACGTGGCTGTAGGATGACCTAGATTATGACCTATGTTTTGACGGATGTGACATTGAGAAAGGAAAATGTAATGATTGTAACGGCATATGTCAGCCAGATGGACCTCGTGGAATAAGAGTTCTCTGATTGGGGCTGTTAATCTGGTCCAAACAGGGAGCCCTGGTTGACAGATATAAATAGTGTCAGAGATTTTGCTCACTCTGACCGCTAGTTCTGAGGAAGCTAGATCCGTGACAAGGACTCTCCATGTATAAATAAACAGTGACGTGGTTATGGGATACTGGCCTCTATAGAATTACTTCAGACAGGAAGATAGGCAAGGGTGAAGGAATTGTGTTAATCAAAGGTGATACTAGCACGTTAAAGAGAGACGATCTTAGTTCAGGAAACCAGGATATAGAAGCAGTCTGGGTAGAGATACAGAATAATAAAGGCAAGAACTTACTTGTGTAGTTGTGTACAGGCCCCCTAACAGTAACTACATGGTAAGACAGGGTATCAAGGAAGAAGTATTGAAAGCTTGTGAAAAGTTTACAGAAAATGTCACAGGGGATTCTAACCTACGTATAGACTGGGAAAAATTAGATGTGAAATAGTAGAGGAGTTATTCATTGAATTTTTGAGACTGATTCTTAGAACGGCATGACATGGTACCAGCCAGAAAATAGGTTATACTATATCTGATTGTGACCAATGAGATTGCATTACTCATTGACCTCAGGAGAAAATGAGGAGTGCAGATGCTGGAGATCAGGGCTGAAAAATGTGTTGCTGGAAAACTGCAGAAGGTCAGGCAGCATCCAAGGAGCAGGAGAATCGATGTTTCGGACATAAGCCCTTCTTCATTCCTGAAGAAGGGCTTCTGCCCGAAATGTCAATTCTCCTGCTCCTTGGATGCTTATTGACCTCAGTGAAAGTATCCCTGGGCAGTAGCGACCATCAAGGTGTTGAGTGCATTGGAGGAGGTTTGTTTCTGGCAGCAGCAATGTCAGAGTAAGTTCAGTTTGTGCTCCGCAGGAGGTGAAATTGTGTTCCCACCATTGGTGGAGGGAGGCAAATTTGGGCCCATTGCAGGATCTGGCAACTTCAGCAGTTGTGCATTAGGGTGCATTGCAAAGATTGACCCAGCACAGACTCACGGCAACAGCACATCAGTAGACATAAGATGGTGCCGAAGAATGGTGAAATGGTTCTGCATCGCGGCGAAGGAACTCAAGGCTGGTGCTGGTATCAGTTCAGCAAGGAAGAGCCTGGATCCAGACCCATGACTAAACGCTTAAGAGGGACTGTAATGTTGAACTTATAACTTTATTTCTTTATTTTTCTACTTTATATCTAAAATTTTATATCCAGATAGAACACACTGCCTAGTAGACTCGCCAACTTTTAAGGGCATTTAAATGGTCATTGGATAGGTATATGGATGAGAATGGTATAGTGTAGGTTAAATGGGGTTCAAATTGGTCCCACAGGTCAGTGCAACATCGAAGGGCCTGTACTGCACTGCAATGTTCTATGTTCTATATCTTTGTACCTAAGATTGTGCCAGAGAATGGCGACTTTGTACATTTTTAACGTACTCCAGTATCTCTGTACTTCAGTATATGTGACAATAAAACCTAAATCTAATTCTAATAATCTGATTGAATTTTACATACAGTTTAAAGAGAAAGAAATGCAAGTCCAAGATTACTATTTTGATTTAAAACAAGATCAATTATGAAGGCATGAGAGAAGAGCTAACAAAAGTGAACTGGCCACTTAGGTTAAGGGATAGATCAATGGAGATGCAATGGCAAATATTTAAAGGTGATGTTCCAGAAAGTGCAAAATAGATACTTTCAAACAAACTGGAAAAATTCTAAGGGATGGACCTGTCATTTGTGATTAACTAGAAAAGTCAAAGATAGTATCAAACTCACAGAAAAGTCAAAATGTTGCGCAAAGATAGGTGGCAGGTCAAAAAGAAATTACTAAAAGATTAATAAAAAAGAGAAAAGATAGAGTATGAGAGAAAGTTAGCCAAAAATATAAAAACAGATAAGAAGAAAATACCTTCAGAAATTTATAAAAAAAGAAAGTTATCATAATAAGTGCTAGTCCTACAGAAAATAAGTTTCAAGAATTAGGCATAGAGGAGAAAGAGACGGGAGTTAAATTGAACAGATATTTTGCCTTGGTATCCTCTAGAGAGGATACAAGTGGCTTCCCAGAAATGACTGTAAATCAGGAATTGAAAGGGAGAATCATAGAATCCCTACAATGTGGAAACCAGAGCACCCGGAGGAAACCCATGCAGACATGGAAAGAATGTACAAACTGTACACAGACAGTCGCCCGAGACAGGAATCAAACCTGGATCCCTGGTACTGTGATGCAGCAGTGCTAGCCACTGGGCCACTGTGCCAATTCAGGGAGGCACTCAAGAAACGTACAATTACTAAGGAAATACGACTGAGTAGATATGTGGAAGTACAAGTTGACAAGACCCCACATCCTGATGGATTCATTCTTGGATCTTAAATGAAGTGGCCAGTGGAATTCTTAATGGGTTAGTTTTAATTTTCCAAAACTCATTAGATCCATGGAAAGTTCCTTTAGATTGGAAAATAGTTAATATAACACCTTTATTCAAAGAAAAGAGGGAGGTAGAAAGCAGGGAACTTACAGGTCAGTTAGCTTACTATGTGGCATAGGGAAAACATTATAAGTATTTTAAAATGGTGTAACAGGGCATTTGAATAAGTTCAAGTTAATGAGGTGATCATGTTTAACTAATTTATTAGAGTTCTTTGAAGAAGCAACTTACGTTGGCATTTTATAAGATGCCAAATCAAAGATTGTTGTGGAAAATAAAAGCTCATGGTTTAAGTGGCAACATATTGGCATGAATAGAAGATTGACTTATTATCAGGAAGCAGAGAGTTGGAATAAATGGATCCTGTTCAGGCTAGCACAAGTAGTAGGGGATGTTGGGCCCCCAACTCTTTACACTTTTATATAAATAATTTGGATGAAGGGATTGAGGTATGGTAGCTATATTTCTGACAACAAAAAGATAGGTAAGAAAATGACTGGGTAAAGACTCTAGCAAATAGAATACACAATGTGTGAAATTACGAAATTGTCCATGTTGGTAGAAAGAATAAAAAAAAGTTATCTAAATGGTGAGAGGTTGCAGAGCTGAGAAATCCAGAGAGATCTGGGTGTCCCAGTGCTTGTATCACAGAAGGTTAGCTTGTCTGTACAGCAAGTAATCAAGAAAGCTCACAGAGTTTTGTAGTTTATTGCAAGAGTAATTGAATGCAAAGGTAGGGAGGTTATGCTTCACTTATACACAGTATTGCTGAGACTGCATGTGGAGTACTTTTTGCAGTACCAGTCACCAAACTTAGGAAAGCATATTAATGCATTAGAAGCAATTCAGAGAAGGTTTACTAGACTATTATCAGAAATGAGGAGAAGTTCGACAGGCTAGACATATATCATCTGGAGTTTAGAAGAGTCAGAGGTGACTTAATTGAATTGTAAGATCCTGGAGGGGACTTGACTGGATGAAAGTTGAAAGGATGTTTCCTCTTGTGGGGAAAAAAATCTAGGAGTTGGAGTTTAAAAATAAGGGGTTACTGATTTAAAACTTCATGTGAGGAAACTTTTTTCTCTCTCTCTCAGAGGTTTGACTGTATTTGAAATTCCTTTCCTCAACCAGGCAGTGGATTCAGAAGCCTGAAATATTTTGAAGGCAGTGGGAGATAGATTTTTTGATTGCTAAGGGGATGAAAGGTTTTGGGAGTATGCAGGAGTGTAGAGTTGAAGTTAAAATCAGATCCCATTGAATGGTTGGGCAGACATGAGCCAAGCCAACCTTGTTCTTGGTTTATATGTTCATACACTTGCATTGTTAGTGACAATCACATTTCATAAATTAATAAAAAACAATATATTAAAACAACTATTACTAATTTTAACTCTTAGAACACTGACTTGGAGATGTCGGGTTTGGACTGGGGTGGAGAAAGTTAAAAATCAGACAATACCAGGTTATAGTCCAACAGGTTTATTTGGAAGCACTAGCTTTCGGAATGCTTCTCCTTCATCAGGTAGTTGTGGAGAGTAAGATCGTGATCATAGAATTTATAGCCAAATGAATCCAGTGTGGCAGAGATGTGATACATTAAAAATTTTAGATTAAATCTTTCATCTTTTAAATGGGATAGTGCTGGTTTCTGTTCTTTGATATGCAAATCCCAGAACTTCTTTTAAATTACATTCTCAAGGTAGTTAAAAATCACACACACCATGTTATGGTCCAACAGGTTTAATTGGAAGCACTAGCTTTCGGAGCGCCGCTCCTTCACCAGGCGGTTGTTCTTGAAGGAGCAGCACTCCGAAAGCTAGTGCTTCCAATTAAAACTGTTGGACTATAACCTGGTGCTGTGTGATTGTTTAATGTATCACATCTTTGTGCCGCTGGACTCATTTGGCTATAAATTCTTAGAACACTATTCAAGTCAAAATGTTCTTACCAATGTTGTATATAGTGTAAACATTACTCCTGTTATTACAACTAAAATCCACAAGTCCATCCCCGTAACTGAAAAACAAAATAATTTAAAAATTGAGTTTTCAAAATACAATTTTCTGACATTACGACAGTTCTACAATTTAAATTAACTAGTGGGGAGATGATACACTTGACTATTAATTCCTGAAGAAGGGCTTATGCCCGAAACGTCGATTCTCCTGTTCCCTGGATGCTGCCTGACCTGCTGCGCTTTTCCAGCAACACATTTTCAGCTATTAATCCAGAGACCCTAATAATGTTCTGGGGACCTGGGTTCAAATCCTGTCATGGATTCTAAATTCAATAAATACCTGAATAACAACATGCCATCTTCACATTGGCTGAAACTCTGTACCCACTGTCATCCAGCAGGGCAACGTTAAGCTCTTCTAACTGCCTTTGTAAACACACTTCTATCATCAAAAGGGACAAGGACAGAAGATATTTGGGATCACCACCACTTGTAAGTTCCCCTCCAAGACACACACCATTCTGACCTGGAATGGTATTATTGTTCCTTCACAGTCACTGGGTCAAAAAGCTGGAACTCCCCAGTCGCCTACATCCCAGACTGTTGGCTAGAGAGGTAAGCAATGATTATCTTCCAAATTTCTAAAGAATTTGTAATAATTCTGTGATTGGAAGGCAGCAAATATCACTATTATTTAAGAAGGGAACAAGAGAGAAAAAAATAAAGAACTATAGCCTTTATATCTACAGTAGGGAAAATGTTAGAATCTCAAAGAATGGAACCAACACCTGATTGATAATAATCCGATTGTGCATAGTTGGAATGGATTGGTGAATAGAAAATCATAAAGGTGGAGGTTTTTGAAAATTTAATTAACAAAATTAATAAAGGAGAGCCAATGGCTGTAGCATACTTAGATTTTCATTAGGCTTTTGATAAAGTGTCTCACAGGAGGATGATTTAAAGAAAATCAAAGTACATGGAATGGGAGGAAATATACTGTTGTGAATTATGGATTCGCAAACAGTGTGAGAAGAATGGGTCTTTCTCATGATGGCATTCTATGTCTAATGGGCTACTGCAAAGATCAGTACTTGGGCGCCAGTTCTCCACAATATATATCACTCATTTGGAGTTTGGGATGAAACATAATATTTCAAAATTTATAGATGATACAAAGCTAACTGGGAATGCTTGTTGTGAGGAAGATGTAAAGTGGCTTCAAGAGGATTTGGATTGGTTTTGTGAATAAGTAAGTAATTTATTTAATTCAATTCACATTTTTATCTTAGCCTGCTAGATTTCTCCAGTTTCCTCATTTCCCCTCCCCCCACCTTGTCTCAGTCAAATCCCTCGAACTCAGCACCGCCTTCCTAACCTGCAATCTTCTTCCTGACCTCTCCACCCCTACCCCCACTCCGGCCTATCACCCTCACCTTGACCTCCTTCCACCTATCGCATTTCCAACTCCCCTCCCCCAAGTCCCTCCTCCCTATCTTTTATCTTAGCCTGCCGGACACACTTTCCTCACTCCTAAAGAAGGGCTCATGCCCGAAACGTCGATTCTCCTGCTCCTTGGATGCTGCCTGACCTGCTGCGTTTTTCCAGCAACACATTTTCATCACTGAAAATGTTATCTAGTATGGTGATGAAACGTCTGAAAATGAACCTTCCAACTCAGTGAGCATACACACATCCAGAAAGACAGGATTTCCTAAATGATAGGAAGATGGAAAGAATTGATGTCCGAAGGGATCAGAGTGCCCTTGTTCATGAAAAACTAACGTAGACAGAAATATAGAAGCAAACAAGAAGCCAAATAATATATTGATCTTTGTCAGAATGGCATTTCAGTACAAACCTAAAGTTGCCTTGCTGAAATTATACTGAACCTCGGTACATCGGCACCTGGAGTATTGTGCGCAGTTTTAGTTTTCTTATGAAAGGAATGACATACTTACCATAAAACGTGGGCAGCAGTGGGTGGCACGGTGGCACAGTAGTTAGCACTGCTGCCTCACAGCGCCGGAGACCCAGGTTCAATTCCCGCCTCGGGCGACTGACTGTGTGGAGTTTGCACATTCTCCCCGTGTCTGCTTGGGTTTCTTCCGGGTGCTCCGGTTTCCTCCCAGTCCAAAGATGTGCAGGTCAGGTGAATTGGCCATGCTAAATTGCCCGTAGTGTTAGGTAAAGGGGTAAATGTAGGGGAATGGGTGGGTTGCGCTTCGGCGGGGCGGACTTGTTGGGCCGAAAGGGCCTGTTTCCACACTGTAATGTAATCTAATGTAATCAGAGGTTCACCAGCCTAATTCCTGGGATGGCGGAATTGTCTTAAGTGAGGGTAGCTGAAGAATCTGGGTCCGTATTACATAGAGTTTTAAACAATGCGAAGTGACCTTATTAAAACTTAAAGTTCATAAAGTACATGGATGTCTGGACATATCCCAAGGCTGATGAGTCTGGAACCAAAAGGATGCAATTTAAAATAAATAAATATAGCTGGTAATTTAAGACAGAGTTGGAAGGATCTTCTTCATGCAGAGGTTGGTGAATCTTTGGAATACTCTACTGCAGTAGGCTATGGAAGTTCAATCATTTAACCGTGTCCAAGCCAGAGATTGGTGTCCAGAAATCTATCAATGACACCAAGAGATTTGAGGATAGACCAGAAAATGGTAGTGAGGGATGAATGGCAATACAACTGAGAGACAGAGCAAGCTGAATGAACGGAATAGCTAACTCCCATACTCCTTTTATTTAATTCAATCAGAAGCAATTATTGGTCCTTTTGAGCCAAACTTCAGACCTATAAAATAAAAATGACAATAACCTCCCTCAAGTTTAAAGATGAGGAAAAGATTTGTAAGAATATGAGAAAAGGATGGGCAAGCAAGAGTGGCTAGAGATGGGGTGGCATTGCTACCTTACAGCACCAGGGACCCAGGTTCAATTCCACCCTTGAGAAACTGTTTGTATGGAGTTTGCATATTCTCCCTGCGCCTATGTGGATTTCCATTGGGTGCTCTGGTTTCCTTCCAAAGTCCAATGTTGTGCAGGCTAGGTGGATTAGCCGTGGGAAATGCAGGGGGGTAGGTTGCTCTTTGGACAGTTGGTGTAGGCTGAAGAGTCTGTTTCCACACTGTAGGGATTCTATGATTATTTTTGTGGAGACAGAAAGCCAAATACTGCCCTTCTGTACTATAGCCATTCTGTAAATTTGAGAAATAAATGAGTCTAGGAGAAGGTGAGGTCTGCAGATGCTGGAGATTGTAGTTGAGAGTGTAGTACTGGAAAGGCACAGCCTTTCAGGCAGCATCCAAGGAGCAGGAGAACTCAACATTTCGGGCATCAGCCCTTCATCAGGAATGAGGCTTGTGGGTCAGGGCTGAGAGATAAATGGGAGGGTGTTGGGTTTGGGGAAGGGTAGCTGAGAAAGCAATAGGTGGATAAAGGTGAGGGAGAAGGTGATAGGTCAGGGGCGGGGGGAGTGATGGGCAGGTACGGAGATGGTGCTGGGTTGGAGGCTTGGGACTGGAATAACGTGGGGGAGGGGAAATGAGGAAGCTGTTGAAATCCACATTTATCCCGTGTGGTTGCAAGGTCCCAAGGGGGAATAGGAGGCATTCCTCCTCCAGGCGTCGGGTGGTAACGGTTTGACAGTGGAGGAGGCCCAGGACCTGGGAGGGGGAGTTGAAGTGTTCAGACACAGGATGGTGGGGTTGGTGGGTGCGGGTGTCCCAGAGATGTTCTCTGGGACGATCTGCAAGAAGGCGTCCTGTCTCACTTATGTAGAGGAGACCACATCGGGTGCACCGGATGTGGTAGATGACACTGGTAGAGGTACAAGTAAATTTATGGGGGGGGGGGGGGGGGGGGGAGGTGGGGGCTCTGTTCTTGTTGCTTTGGGAGAGGTGGGGTTCAAGGACAGCGGTGTGTGAAGTGGAGCAATGCGCTGGATGGCATTGTCAACCATGTGGGAATGGAAGTTGTAATCGTTAAAGAAGGAGGCCACATGGGACTTTGAGGTGGTCATCCTAGGAACAGATGCGGCGGAAGCGGAGGAATTGGGAATAAGGGATGGCGTTTTTACAGGAGGTAGGATGGGAGGAGGTGTAGTCTAGGTAGCTGTCGGAGTGAGTGGGCTTATGGTATATGTCTGTGGTTATTCGGTCACTAGAGACAGTGATGGAGAGGTCCAGGAAGGGAAGGGAGATTTCTGAGATGGTCCAGGTGAATTTGAGGCCAGAGTGGAAGGTGTTGGTAAAGTTGCTGAACTGTTCAACCTCCTTGTGAGAGCATGAGGCAGTGCCAATACAGTCTGGATGCAACCAAAGTTGAGGCATAAGATAACAATGTTTGTATTGCTGGACACAAGTGTATCAATTGGAACAATGTCCCTGAATTTTCATGGGGATTATCCTAGTTTCCTCAGAAGTTATCGCAGGAAATTTCTAGAATCTCCAGCCAAACCATATAAATAGTCCTGGTTTTTGGAAGTTAGCATGCTCTGTATCACATGGGATTATTGGAATAGGTATTGTTGGATCACCCTCAAAGCTCCAACAGTCCTGATCATACTACCTGCTCCTGCAATTTGGATGGTGTTTGTGCATTTGTGTTTCAATGGATAGAGATTCTGTTCCATCACATATCTGCTGTGAAGGGATTGAGTACAGTTCTGCATTATTTATTTTTATTTTCTATGCAGTGACGTTTCTTATTGTTGAATTGATTGAACAGGAAAGAAACTCTTCGCAGCACTTACTATGGAGCAAATAAAGTAATAATGACTAAAACATGTACAACTTACCTTGACTTAGTGCAAATGAGGGTGCGTATGTCACAATGCCAAGATAAAAGCACTGTAAAATAATTAAGTCATGATTAGTGTGTCTTTAAGAGAACTCAGCACAGGTTCTCGAATTCACAGAGGTCATGTCTTTCATTAAATACCTGAAGCAATCAACAAAAAGCCATCAGTTAATTAACCATTTATCAAACATTTAAAAACATACTTATCATTATATTGATGCATAGGGAGCACATTATTTAAAAATCACTGATCAGTGCCACCTACCAGTCATATACTGTGTACAACAAGCACTGCATTAACCCACCAAGGCTCCTCTGACGGCATCTTCCAAACCTATGACATCCACCATCTGGAAGGAAAGCAAAAGTCATAGGAACATCAGCACCTGCAAGTTCCCCTGAGTTTCTCATCACCCTGACTTGGAAATGGATCACCATTCCTTCAGTGTACTTGGGGTAAAAATTCTGGATATCCCTCTTTAACAGCATGTGTATATATCTTAAACACACAAGGCAATGTTTCAAGTACACAGCTTGTCATCTGCTTCTCAAGGTCTCAAGCAATGGTGCCTACAATGCATAAGTGAATAAAAAGCAAGTTCTCCAGTTTTCAATGCAACTGATACTGACAGCATTAAAGTGCATTCAAAGCAGCAAGACAAAATACGGGTGTCATAAGTAATGAAAACGGCAGACACTGAAAATTTAATAATGACTGATAACAAAAAATACTGGAGATCACAGCCGGCCAGAAAGCATCCATGGTGAGAAAGCAAGCTAATGCTTCGAGTCGAGATGAAACTGGTGCCAAAATTGGGAGATCTGTTTTGAAGACTAGTTAAGCAAATGCCTGCCAGTTATATATTATGCAATCATACATTATAGTCAGGCAGACAAGGTCCCAGACACCATCAACATCTCCACATGTCTTGTCCCACCAGCAGGTCAAGCTCAGCTGATCTGGTGGCATAGTGGTCTACAGTCAGGGAGAAGTAGCCCTGGGAGTCCTCAATATTGACTCCAGATCACAAAGTCTCATTGCTTCAGGTTAAATATGGGCAAGGAAACCTGCTGCTGATTACCATATACCACCCTCCATTGGCTGATGATTCAGTCCTCCTACATGTTGAAAAACACTTGGAGGAAGCACTGAGGGTGCAAGAGCACAAAGCACACTCTGGGTGAGAGATTTCAATGTCCACCATGAACAGTCACTCGGCAGCAGCACTACTGATCAAGCTGGTCAGGTCCTGAAGGAAACAGTTGCTAGCCTGTGCCTATGGCAGGATATGAGGGAACCAATAAGGATAAGCATCCTTGACGTGAATCTCACCAACCTTCCAGTTGCAGATGCATCTGTCCATGACGAGTATCAAGAGAGATCACCTCACAGTCCTTGTGGAAACAAAGTCCCACTTTCACATTGAGAATAACCTCCATCATGTGTAATATTATCACCATGCTAAATGGGTCAGACTTTGAACAAATCTAGCAAGTAAAGATTGGCATCCAATGAGATGCTGTGAACCATTAACAACAGTGGAATTGTACTCCAGCACAATCTGCAACCTAATGGCCTGGTATATCCCCCAAATTAACCATGATCATAAAGCCAGGAGATCAACCCTAGTTCAATGTGAGGATATACCAGGAGCAGCCCCAGGCATACCTAAAAACATGGTGTCATCCTGGAGAAGCCACTGAAAAGGACTTCTTGCATGTCAAATAGCATTAGCAGCAAGTTATAAACAGAGCTAAATGATTGCACAACTAATGGATCAGATCTAAGCTCTGCTGTCCTGCTACATATGGTTAAGAATGGTGGCAATCAAAAACTCACTGGAGGCGGCAACTCCACAAATATCCCCATCTTCAGTGATGGAAGAGCCCACTACATCAGTGCAAATGGTGAGGCTGAAGGATTCACAACAATCTTCAGCCTGAAGTGCCACGTGGATGATCCATCTCAGCCTCCTCCATAGTACCCCAGCATCACAGATACCAGTCTTTAGTCAATTTGATTCACTCAATGTGAGAAAGAAACAATTGGAGGCATTACATACCACAAAGGGTACAGGCCTTGATAACATTCAAGCACTTGTGCTCCAAAACTTGCCACTCCCCTAGCCAAGCTGTTCTGGTACAAACTAACAATATACTGTATACAAAAAGCAGGACAAATCCAACCCAGCCACTTACCAGCCCTTCAGTCTATTCTTGATCATCATGATGGGAAGTGTCATCAGTGCTATCAAGCAGCACCTGCTCAGCAATAATCTGCTCACAATGATTGAATGATTTTATTGTCATATGTATTTTACAGTGAGAAAAAGGGATACTGAGAAAGGCTCACTCAGCTATTAAAGCCTTTGTTTAAACATGGGCAAGAGTTTAACCATCAACCTGAAAGTCAACTTGATTCATCATATAAATATAGTGGCTACAAGAGCAGGTCAGATACTTGGAATGTTGCAGTGAATAACTCGTCTCCTGACTCCCCAAAACCTGTCCATCATCTACAAGGCACAAGTCAGGCACAAGTTCCAACAACACTCTAAGAAGCTCGACAGAGCAGCCCACTTGAATGGCACCACATCCATAAGCATCCACTCCCTCCATCACCAATGCTCAGTAGCAGCTGCGTACCATCTACAAGATGGCACTGCAAAATTTCCGAAAGACCCTCGGGACAGAACCTTCTGTACTCACAGCCACTTCCATCTAGGACAAGGGCAGCAGATAATGGGAGCACCAGCATCTACAAGATCCCCTCCACGTCACCAACCATCCTGACTTGGAAAATTATTTCACTTCTTAAGTCCACTGGGTCAAAATGGTGGAATTCCCTAAGGGCATTGTGGCTGTATGTACAGCAAATGGATTAAGTAGACAGCTCACCACCATCTTCCCAAGGTCAATTACGGAAGGGTAATAAATGCTGGCCAACTCGCGATACCTCCACCCCATGGGTGTAAAACAAAATAGCAAATCCTCTGTTCTTTAATTCAAGTATTTGAACTGCGCAAAGCCAGTCCGATAGCTGCTCAGAGCATCCGCCTGTTTACTTCAGAACAAGTACCGATCTTAGTTTAGTTTAGTTTGTAATGGTGACATTCAAACATTTTGCTGCTGTAGAACTATGTGACTATGTCGAGGAAAGCAAAAAAAATACCTCCATGCAACAGCAGACATTAAACCGGCAGCCAACGAGAAGGCGATTGGATAGGCAGATATTTGTCTGTTTCAAACAAAGCGGATTCAGTCATGTGGGATATAGGTAAATTAATGTTTCTTCTGCAGATCTGTAATTCTGCAATTATAATTTCTGGTACAAAGTAAATGAACTCACATCAGTGTGTAATTGTTTTGGCCAAGAGCTGAGTCAACAAGAATGGAAACTATGTGGAGGAAATATATAATTGTTTTTGTATTAGCTAAAGTGGTATGCCAACGTGAAATGTGATTGCAAAACAATGGTAGATATTATGGGCAAATAGATAAGATGTTGTGAGGGGATGAAGTTAGGCCAGATACGCCTGTACAAACATCTGTTTCCCACTTATACAGAGACACAGGAACAAACCCCAATTAAAGAGGTCATAGAGATCAGAATAGCCTCCAGAGAGGCCCAGATGGAGAGAATAGATAATGATGAAGAAAGAATATGCCTAACAATGACCTGCAGTGGGATGAGGTCAAACGGCCTTGTGAGGCCAGAAATAAGCATTTTGTCACAGACAAGGTCGGATAAGGCCGGAGATAAATGGGAGTAATGGAGTCAGTCTTAGGGAAGTGGAGGATGTAAACAGGGGGGGAAACAATGAAATAAGAAAAAAAATGTAGGAACCAAATTATATAAATATTGAGAATTTGTTGAATTCTGTGTGTTTTGTCCCTGCTTTGTGGACATCACACCCGCTTGCAAGTGTAAAATAAATGGCACTACTGATTCAGATCTTGTCTTGGACTGAAATTATTGAAGTGAATGAGCTTTGTTTCTCACAAGTCATTAAAGTGACACGAAGTTTCATTTTTTAAAAACTTTTCTATGAATGCCGTGTTCGATAAGTTTATTCACTATCTCTAATTTTTAAACTCTGCTTACCGGTTTCCCACAAGGAAATCTTCCGTTGTCTTTTGCCTTGCCCCACCAGGTTTAAAAGCATAAAACAGTCCAATTGCAGTGGACACTAATAGTACAGAGGCAAAAACAACATAATCCCAGGCGTGAAAGACATGTTTCTCTGCCATAGCGCGCTCAAGATAAAGTTCAACAGCGCGAAGAGGCAATGATTATTCTTTCGAAAAAAATCAACACCCGCAGCTAAGTGATTCTTTCCTGTAACAGAAAAACAATTGGACCACAACACATATTAATTATTAATTTGTCATGAAGACAACGTGATTTAAAACAGCAACGATTTCTTCTTCAGCTAATCAAAAAATTTATATGCAATTACGTCTTCCGAAGTTTTGAGAGTGATTGGTCACGATATTCCCTTTTGCGGTCCTGATTCAGGACAGGAAATACCTTTCACAAACGGGAAATGTCACCTCAACTGCAAAACTAGGCAGCTAGTTACAAACATTTGAAATTGATGACTCAAACAAAACGAAATGGATTTCTATGCTCTCCAAAGAGAGACAAAAGGCCATAAATGACTTGTTTTAAAGTAATCCAAGGTATTACTGTGGAAAATGTGTGTAAGTGTTGCTTCTGCAGAAGCCATAAGACTCAATGTGCAGAACTGATGAGACTCAGTGTTGCATCAGCAGAAGACATAGGACTCAGCTATCAAGGGGGGGTTGCACGCCACAGACAGATGTGGTAAACCAATTAGATTAGCAGCTTCACAGAGCAACTGCAACTGTCACTATGAAGGGGAAGTATAGAGAGACTCAGAGAATGATTAGATTAGATTCCTTACAGTGTCGAAACAGGCCCTTCGGCCCAACAAGTCCATACCGACCCTCCGAAGAGTAACCCACCCAGACCCATTTCCCTCTGACTAATGCACCTAACAATATGGGCAATTTAGCATGGCCAATTCACCTGACCTGCACATCTTTGGACTGTGGGAGGAAACCAGAGCACCCGGAAGAAACCCATGCAGACACAGGGAGAATGTGCAAACTCCACACAGACAGTGACCTGAGGCTGGAATTGAACCTGGGACCCTGGTGCTATGAGGCAGCAGTGCTAACCACTGAGCTACTGTGCCACCCCAATATAAATATGTATACTGTATAAATATGCACTAATATTATTCAGGGGTGTGCCTACATTTTTTTGACACCCGCTCTTGCAAGAACGTATGAATAAAGACTTCTTCGGAATTTGACTCAGACTAAAATTATTTGGCAGTGAGCTTCGTTTCTCACAATGGGGGTCTCGTCCAGGATACTGTCATCACTAGCAGAGTGGTCACCATCGACGACTAGGAATATGCGTCATGTTCCTTTTAGAACGGTCCTGTGTCTTTCATCGGTGAGTCCCCCGTCCAGTCGACTGACAAGGATCCTAGGGGAGTCATTCCGAACCAGGGCAGGACAATAAGGCATGTGGGCAGAATAGTAGGCACAGCTGCAGTCAGGGAAATTCCATGCACGGACCAAGGTAAGTAAAGAGACTTTTAAGTATTGCCTTGGTGACTGGAAGTGTGATACCTGTCAAATTGAACACTGGGATGGAAAGGAAGCAAGAATAAGACGCCTGGGAAAAAGGGTAAAGAGGTCCCGGATATCATCCCTCCAGAAAGTCCGTTGGGAAGGATGTTGAGGAATTGGAAACATAATTGTTATACAAGGGAGAAGGATCAGAAAAGTATGATAAAGTATTGTTGTTTTGTTTGGACCAAAGAGAGTATTCGTCCACCATCGGTCTTTTGGCCGAAATATGGGTCGGACGAGGATTGGGTCCGTCAATTGTTGAACTTATTTGCTAATGAAAAACAACCTTTCTGTCAAGAGGTGTCCGACTATGCCTCCTGCTGGCAGGGCAGTTGAGACACATTTATATAGCATGAAAACTACGGGGGAGGAAGATGAGGAACGGGTAAAGGTAGTGAGGCCAAAAGTTCCCAAAACCAGGATTGATGAAGGAATTAGAACAATGTAAAAAGGATATAAAGAACTATCCCCTCCCGAACTCCAAGGAACTAAAACCCAAGACAAATCAATATCCTTTACGGGAAGTCCCCATAGGAATGGGCGAGATTGGCTTTGTGAGCACCCCTTTGACAAGCAGAGAGGTTAGGACCTATAAGAAGGAAATTAAATTCCTTATTGAAGATCCTGTTGGTCTTTCTGAACAAGTAGATCAATTCCTAGATCCCAGTTTATACACTTGGATGGAATTGATGTCTATTTTGAATATTCTCTTCACAGGAGAAGAGAGGGGAATGATTAGAGGGGCAGCTATGTGATTGTGGGAACGAGAACCACCCCCCGGGGCGGGAGTCATACCAGCCGAACAGAAGTTTCCCAATACAGACCCAGGATGGGGGAATAATAATCTAGATCAGATTAAGGACCTCAAAGACTTAATAATAAAAGGAATTCGAGAAGTAGTCCCGAAATCTCAGCATTTAAGCTCCGACAAGAGAAGGATGAGACTCCCTCAGCATTTTTACAGAGATTATGGGACTCAATGAGAAAGTACTCAGGTATGAACCCTGAGGATCCAGTAACACAGGGCCTCCTCAAAGTACATTTTGTGACTAAAGCATAGTCGGATATCCAAAAGAAAATTCAGAAAATAGAGGGATGGAGTGAGAAATCATTGGATAAATTATTAAGAGAGGCACAGAAAGTGTTTGTAAAGAGAGAGGATGAAAAGCAAAAACAGAAGGCGAAAATGATGGTAGCCACAGTTGATGAGGTAGTCAAGAAAAGAGTGGAACCGGTAGTAAGCAACCAGAGCGGTGGCTGACAGCATGTTGAAAATAGAGGTAGGGGAAGAGAATGAGGAGGACCCATTAGGGGGTCCGCTCGACAGGGACAGGGATTAAGGTGGAAATCTGCACGGGCGGGATGTTACTACTGTGGAAAGACAGGTCATTTTAAGCGGAAGTGTCTGGAGCTGAAAAGGGAAGAGAGGGCAATACCGCTTATGAACTTTGATGAAAAATAGGGGCATCAGGGATTCCTGCCCCCAGGGACCCATCGGGAACCCTTGATAAATCTAAAGGTGGGAACCTCATAAAGAGGGTACAGTTTTCTTAGTAGATACGGGGGCAGCATGATCATCTTTAACTTTTATACCCAAAGGAGTACAATTTACAAAACAACAGATAACGGTGTCCGGAGTGAAGGGGGAAGGATTTACAGTCCCTGTATTTGAAACTATGATGATTGAAAGTAATGAAGGAAAAATTGAGGGACAATTGTTATACATTCCAGACATAGGAAGTAGTTTGTTAGGAAGAGACTTAATTATACTATTAGGACTAGGGATCAGGGTGAGCAACCGATAACTAGTACTAAAAATGGCCCTTTTAACCGAGGAACAGGAAAAGCAAATAGATTCCACGGGTATGGGCACGGGAAGACAATCGAGGGGGATTGCAGACTCCCCCTCTCAAAATCAGCTTGAAACAGGTGGGGGGAGACGGTATGTGAGAGACAATACCCAATTTCAACCGAAGAAAGAAGGGGGTTACAACCTGTGATTGAGGGGTTAATTAGGGACGGCCTGCTGGAACCCTGCATGTCCCCCTGTAATACTCCCATTTTGCCAGTAAAGAAAACAGATGGTACCTATTGTCTGGTACAAGACTTAAGGGCGCTTAACAGGATAGTACAGACTTGACACCCGATAGTCTCTAATCCTTACACCCTCTTGAGTAAAATCCTACACAACCACACGTGGTTCCATGTGGTGGACCTAAAGGACATCTTTTGGGCATGCCCCCTGGCAGAGGAAAGCAGAAACATGTTCGCCTTTGAGTGGGAAGACCCAAGAACGGGGCGGAAACAGCAATATAGATGGACAGTGCTTCCTCAGGGATACACTGGGTCCCCAAACTTGTTTGGCCAGGTTTTAGAACAAATTTTGGAAAAGTTTATAAGTCCCTAAGGGACAAATTTGCTGCAATATGTAGATGACCTACTGGTCTAGATGGACAGTGCTTCCTCAGGGATACACTGGGTCCCCAAACTTGTTTGGCCAGGTTTTAGAACAAATTTTGGAAAAGTTTATAAGTCCTAAGGGACAAATTTGCTGCAATATGTAGATGACCTACTGGTCATGGGAGAAGATGAGAAAGGAACAATGGAAGCAACTAACCAATTGCTAAATTTTCTGGGACAACAAGAATTGAGGGTCTTGAGGAACAAATTACAATATGTAGAAAGGGAAGTAAAATACTTCGGACACCTGGTCAGTGAAGGGAAAAAGGAAAATAAATCCTGAAAGGTTTGAAGGGATAGTGGGAATGCCATTCCCTCGGACTAAACAGGAATTGAGGAAATCTCTGGGGCTAACGGGATACTGTAGATTATGGATCGAGTCGTATGCCCAAAAGACAACAAAATTATACCTTAAATTGTTGGAAGAAGAACCACAGCTGTTAAACTGGGCAGAGGAAGAAAAAGAATTAGTGGAAGGATTAAAGAAAAGTTTGATCCATGCCCCTGTCCTTGCATTACCTTCCCTAGATAAGCTCTTTCACTTGTCTGCCACCGTTGATAAGGGAACAGCCCTAGGGGTCCTGACTCAGTAATGGATGAAACAGCCGGTAGCATTCTTTTCTAAATTATTAGATCCAGTTTCTAGAAGGTGGCCCGAGTGTGTGCAGGCAGTAGCAGTGACTGCGTTACTGGTGGAAGAAAGTCGAAAACTCACATTTAGTGGGGCATTGATCGTAAGCACCCCACATCAAGTACGGGCCATACTGAACCAGAAGGCAGGGCGGTGGCTTACAAACTCTAGGATTTTAAAATATGAAGCAATTTTAATAGAGAAGGATGACTTTATGTTGATCACAACCCTTGTCTGAATCCAGCTACTTTTCTCTGGAGGGGGGAGGACGTAGCTTCGTCGGACCCAGAACACGACTGACTTGACATCATAGAATATCAGACTAAAGTAAGAATGGACCTTAGGGACATCCCTCTCCATGCAGGAGACAGACTGTTCCTTGTTGGGTCCTCTAGAGTAATTGAAGGCAAAAGACACAACGGATATGCGGTAGTGGACGGAACGGAGGGGAGTGTAGTCGAGGCTAGCAGGCTGCCCAGTGACTGGTCGGCACAGACTTGTGAACTCTATGCGCTAGAACGTGCTCTTAAGGCCCTGGAGGGGGAGGAAGGAACTGTCTACACAGATTCTAAGTATGCCTTCGGGGTGGCACACACATTCAGGAAAATATGGCAGGAGAGAGGACTAGTAAACAGTAGAGATAAAGAACTGGCCCATGAGGCATTAGTTCAGCAAGTATTGGAATCCCTTTTGCTGCCAATGGAGATAGCCATAGTCCACATTAATGGTCATCAGAGGGGAGATGATCCCGAAACAAGAGGAAATAGGTTGGCAGATGAAGCCGCTAAGGAGGCAGCTCTGAACCCACAGGTCACCCTGATATTTACCTTGGTCCCAACAATACAGGAACCTGCAGGGAGACCACTATTTAGTGCTAGGGAAGAGAAGGAGTTGGAGAAACTAGGGGCTACGAAAACAGTAGAAGGGAATTGGGTGCTACCCGATGGTTGGGAAATGTTATCTAAGATGCTGATGTGAGAAATCATGGCTGTCCTACTTCAGGGGAGTCATTGGGGAGTGCAGGCAATGTGTGATTTGGTTCTTAGGAAATATGGATGTAAAGGGATATACACGATTGCCAAACAGATATGTGAAGGCTGTGTAACATGTAAGAAGGTAAACAAGAAGGTACAAAGGAAACAGATCCCAGGTGGGAGAGACCCTGGGCTAAGACCATTCCAGAGCATACAGGTGGATTATCCTGAATTGCCCCGGGTAGGAAGGCTAAAATACATGTTGGTTATAGTAGACCATTTATCCGGTTGGGTGGAAGCATGCCCCCTGGCCGCAGCCACAGCAAGTGGGGTGTCTAAGATAATAGTTCCCCAGTATGGGATGGTGGAGCGTATAGACTCAGACCAGGGAAACCACTTCACCTCGAAGGTGCTCCAGGGAATAATAGAAATCTCCTGGGATTTTCACACCCCCCGGCACCCTCCATCTTCAGGGAGGGTCGAGAGGATAAACTAAACTCTTAAAAGACAGTTGTCCAAGTTAGTATTAGAGACCAGACTCCCCTGGACCCGATGTTTGCCGATAGCACTCCTACGAGTGCAAACGGCTCCAAGGAAAGATTTGGGTCTGTCCCCTTATGAAATATTGTTTGGGCTGCTATACTTGAGAACGACAGGGGGACAGTCGATCCCCGAGGCTAAGGACTTGTTCTTAAGAAAGCATATACTGGCCTGTCCTCCTCTTGTCTTTTCTCAGGAGACAGGGTTTACTCGCACAGACTCCACCTCTCGATTTTGCCGTTCATCCAATCTGGCCGGGAGATTGGGTCCTTGTGAAGTCATGGACAGAGACTAAACCAGATTGGGAAGGGCTGTACCAGGCTCTTTTGACTACCGAAACGGTGATAAGGACGGCGGAGAGAGGTTGGACTCACCACACCAGAATTAAGGGACCAGTGGAGTCTCCGGTTGAGAAAGAAGTCTGGGCTGCCAAATCAACGAAAGAACCATTGAAACTCAGGCTAAAAAGACTTTGAGTAACTGATGATACAGTGGTGATGCAAGTGCGGGATAATTTCTATAAGATTGTATATTAAGTCTCGTGGTGCTTCAGCACTATTTTTGGAATGAGGTGGATACTTAGGTATAGGATCTTAGCTCTTCTAGTCTTAGGGTTTCGTCGAACCTTGGTGTGATCCTCTTACTTGGTAGTAATGGTCCTCGAGAGTGCTAATCCGCAAGTAATAGATACCGATGCCTGCAGCCTAGTTGATTGTGGAAATGTAGAAAATCAGAGGCAGTACAGCTACTCAGATACATCTTAAGTCCTACGGGGATGGCCTTGGGGGTGATACTTGGATTAATCCACTCGTCACAGTACACTGGGGCCCCTTCTGGCCAGCTCTTGAGTGTCCTGATAAAAAGTGTAACCCAATATATTTAATGATAAAGAAAACCACATGGCATGGAGTGGTTCTGGGCGGAGACACCTATCAGGTCCAATTAAATGAAACATTTGGGAGAGAGATGAAAGCAAACAGGAAGGATTTCTCGGGCTGTTGTTTCCGCATACAGGTGGGCAAAGGGAAGTGGCCAGTCGAAGTGAATGAAAAGAGCACTCAGATGCCACAGGTATATCCTTTCACCCCTTCCAATGACCCTAAGGTGGTACAAATTATAGAGGTGAAGGACTTAAAACAAACCATCGAAATAGAAACTGGCTACAGGGATACAAATGCCTGGCTTGAATGGCTAAAGTACACTGTGAAATGTCTGAGCAAAAACAATTGCTCTGCATGTGCCTCTGGTAGGCCAGTGGCTCAGATAGTTCCCTTTCCACTCAGGTGGCAGTGAGACAGGAAGAGCATGAAATGTATGATAGCCCTGCATCAGCATAAGACTGCATGGAATAATGGGAATTGTACTTCCCTATTACTAATGTTCCCTCCCTTGGAGAAGAAAGATTTAAAAAAAACCCCCATGTTTTTGGCCACGGTCGGAAATCACATGTCGTGTGTTGGCAGACAAGGTCTCAATCAGTTCAGAGACTTGGCGGATCTGAAATCGCGTATCGAAATTGAAAATGTGACCGGAACGGACAAGGGAGGGAACTACTCAGTGCTGCAGGTTCCCCGAGCGGATCTGTGGTGGTACTGTGGAGGGAGAATGCTGAGACCCACCCTACCTCCAGATTGGGGAGGCATATGTGCAGTTGTACAATTGGCAATCCCATTCACCTTGGCATTTGTAAAGGAAAGATTGTGACAAAAGGGAGTCGGAGTAAAAGATCATTATTGGATACTTCTTTTGATGACCATATATATCTAGACTCTATAGGAGTTCCTAGAGGGGTGCCCGATGAGTTCAAAGCTCGCAACCAGATTGCAGCAGGCTTTGAGTCGGCTCTCTTCTGGTGGGTAACGGTCAACAAGTATGTGGATTGGATAAACTATATTTTCTATAATCTGCAGAGGTTCTTTACCACACTAGGGATGCAGTCAAGGGTATAGCAGAGCAGCTCGATGCAACCAGCAGAATGGCTTGGGAGAACAGAATGGCCTTCGACATGATCCTAGCTGAGAAAGGGGATGTGTGCGTGATGTTAGGGGGGAGCTGTTGTACCTTTATTCCAAATAACACAGCACCCAACGGGTCAATCACTCAAGCCCTGTGGGGGTTGACTACCTTAGCAGAGGAGTTGTCTGAGAATTCAGGGGTAGACACATCACTCACTGGGTGACTGGATTCATGGTTTGGGAAATGGAAAGGTATAGTAGTCTCCATACTCACCTCCTTGATAGTGGTTGCTGGAGTATTGATAGCTATAGGATGTTGCATCGTATCTTGTGCACAGGGACTAACCCAGTGGCTGATTGAAACGGCCCTGACTAAATGAATGCCCCTAACAGGTAGTCAGCGAGAGGAACTCTACCTGTTGAACAATGAGGGGATGAGTGATCTTGAAGAAGTTTCCAAGATAGATGAGGTCTCAGGGATGCTGCTGGCGAATTTGGAGGCAGCCTATGAGGGATGTGCAGAGGAACAACAATTATTTGCCTGAAAGAAAAGGGGGGATTCTGGAAAATGTGTGTAAGTGTTGCTTCTGCAGAAGTCACGTACTCAGAAGTCATAAGACTCAGTGTTGCGTCGGCAGAAGTCATAGGACTCAGCTATCAAGGGGGGTTGCACACTAACAACAGGCCACAGACAGCTTCACAGAACAACTGCAACTGTCACTTATGAGGTAAAAGGGGAAGTACAGAGAGACTCAGAGAAACTGTATAAATATGCACTAATATTATTCAGGAGTGTGCCTACCTTTTTTGACACCCGCTCTTGCAAGAACGTATGAATAAAGACTGCTTCGGAATTTGACTCGGACTAAAATTATTTGACAGTGAGCTTTTTTTCTCACATTACTGGTTTGACACAAAATGGAAATTGCTGGAAAAGCTCAGCAGATCTGGCAGCATCTGTGGAGAGAAATCAGAGTTAACGTTTCAGGTCGAGTGACTGAGTTCTGAGGACCTGCTGGGCTTTTCCACGAGATTGTGTTTTTGTTTCTGATTTACAGCATCCGGTGATCTTTCGATTTTTATTACTGGTTCAAGATGGAGTGTGGATCATCTCTGACTTTTTTTTTAATTGACCAGAAGGTAAATGCAACTATGATTAGCAGTTGGAAAGGCTGTTTTGACCATTGAGCCAGTCCAGCTCTGAATCTCCTTGGCATTTTGAGGGGGCCTTTAGCTGTGATCAGTTCAGGTGGAGGCTATTCAGCAGCTGCTGTCCCTGGTTTTGCTGGCACACTTGTTTCTCCTCAATTTGGCTGCTAGAAGAGCGTGATGGCAAATACTGAAAGCTTAAAGTGAAAGGAATTCGTCTCCAAGGATCCAGCCCAGCATTGTCCTGGCCATGATGTAGCTGAAGGTGCAGCAAAATTGAGCAGAAACAAATATATCAACAAACAAGGCACAGCAGCTGCTGAACATCCTCCACCTGAACTGATCACAACCAAAGGGCCCCTCAAAATGCCAAGGAGATTCAGAGCTGGACTGGCTCAATGGTCCAAACAGCCGCCCCAACTGCTAATCATAGTTGCATTTACCTCCTGGTCAATGAAAACAAACAAGAGTCAGAGCTGATCCACACTCCATCTCAAACCAGTAATAAAAATGGAAAGAACGCCAGGTGTAAATCAGAAACAAAAACACAAGCTTCTGGAAAAGCCCAGCAGGACTGACATATTTCGGGCCCAGTGACCCCTCCTCAGAACTCAGTCACTCGACATGGTCAAAATTACTTCAGGACGGAACTTGTAACTCACACAGTTGGGCACTGCATGTATTTTACATGCAAGATTTTGTGATTACAGATTACTTCAACCTGATCTGTGAAAATGCCTGATTAATGCAATTGCCCCATGACAGGCTTCACATCTCCCACATGTTGGGAACACATGCACAAACAAAAGAAAACGACTTACGTCTACTCCAGGCGTGGATTCAGCTTTTTCCATTTCCATTGTAGAATTCTGATTTGAGTGAAGGTGGAAGGCAATGCAGCTCCTGGTAAGCACAGTGAGCCTCCTGGTTAGCACGGTGAGGCCTGGTAAGCAATGTGAGCCTCCTGGTTAACACGGTGAGTCCTGGTAAGCAAACCCTCCAGCAACCCCCTTTTTTACCTTTGCACTCCTTGGAGGCTGTGTCTGAATCTGAGCTTCCACATGTTTCCACCCAACTCTTTAATTTAAATCTTCATGTCCTAGGATTATTCCGAGCACCCAGCATAGCCATTCCTAACCATCGTGTTGTTCCATTCTCTCAAGGCCAGAGTGCTTGTCGATGACTCTGTTTCTGCAGTAGGCTGCGTCCTTCAATGCATTATCATTTCCCACCCTTATATGTTCAGTTGCCTCCCCTCACAACTATTGTACCCACAGGATCCATTGCCATTCTAGATGGAAGTGGTCATGGATTTGGAAGGTACTTTTCAAGGAACTTTGGGGAATTTCTGCAGTGCATCCTGTAGATAGTACACATTGCTGCTACTGAGCAGCGGTGGTGGAAGGAGTGGATGCTAATGGATGTAGTGCCAAACAAGTGGACTGCTTTGTCCTGGATGGTGTCAAGCTTCTTGAATGTTGTTAGAGCCGCACTCATCCAGGCAAGTGGGAAATATTCGATCACACTCCTGACTTGTGCGAGGTGAGTTACTTGCCACAGTATTCCAAATATCTGACCTGCTCTTGTAGTCACTGTAATTATATGGCAAGTCTGGTTGAGTTTCTAGTCAATGGCAACCCTCAGGATGTAGATTGTGGGGAATTCAGTGATGGTAACACCATTGAATGTGAAGAGTGGTGATTAGATACCTCCAGAGCATAGAAGGTTGAGGGGTGACTTTATAGAGATTTATAAATTTATAAGGGGCATAGATAAGATTGAGGAGTTCAAAACTAGAGGACATATTTTTTAAGATGAGAGGAGAAAGTTATTAAAAAAACATGAGGAGCAACTTTTTTAAACAGAGAGTGGCTTGTGTATGAGTCATAGAGTCAAAGAATCATAGAGATATACAGCATGGACACAGACCCTTTGGCCCAACTCGTCCATGTTGACCAGTTATCCTAAAGTAATCTAGTCCAATTTGCCAGCACTTGATCCATATTCCTTTAAACCCTTCCTATTTATATACCCATCAAGATGCTTACGAAGATTTGTAGCTCAGGTTGAGGTTCTGGTTGTAAGTTTGCACGCAGAGCTGAAGGTTTGTTTTCAGATGTTTCATCACCGTACTAGGTAACATCATCAGTGAGCCTCCAGTGAAGCACTGGTGTTTCTATTTATGTGTATATTTATATGATACACAAGTAGAAAGCGGGACACACACCAGGACTTCACTGGAGGCTCACTGATTTTGTTACCTAGTATGGTGATGAAACATCTTAAAACAAACCTTCCAGCTCAATGAGCAAACTTACAAACATCCAGATGCCTTTTAAATGTTGTAATTTTACCAGCCTCCAACAGTTCCTCTGGCAGCTCATTCCATACATGCATTTCTGTCTAAGTGAAAATGTTGCAGCTTTTTAAATTTTTCCACCCCAACCCTAAACCTATACTCTCAAGTTCTGAACTACCCCACCCCGGGGAAAAGCCTTGTCTATTTATCCTATCCATGTCCCTCATGATTTTGTAAACCTCTATAAGATCACCCCTCAGCCTCAAACGCTGCAGGGAAAATAACCCCAGTCTATTCAGCTTCTCCCTAGAGCTGAAACCCTCCAACCCTGGCAACATCCTTGTAAATCGTTTCTGGACCCCTTTAAGTTTCACAACATCCAGTAGGAGGGAGACCAGAATTGCACACAATAATACAAAAGTATATTAACCAATGTCCTGTGCAGCTGTAAATTGTTTCAACTGATCTTTACTGTAAGAATAATAGGGTAGTTATGGTAGGGGATTTTAACTTTCCAAACATCGACTGGGACTGCCATAGTGTTAAAGGTTTAGATGGAGAGGAATTTCTTAAGTGTGTACAAGACAATTTTCTGATTCAGTATGTGGATGTACCTACTAGAGAAGGTGCAAAACTTGACCTACTCTTGGGAAATAAGGCTGGGCAGGTGACTGAGGTGTCAGTGGGGGAGCACTTTGGGGCCAGCGAACATAATTCTATTTGTTTTAAAATAGTGATGGAAAAGAATAGACCAGATCTAAAAGTTGAAGTTCTAAATTGGAGAAAGGCCAATTTTGACGGTAGGGAATAGGAAGGATTTGGAGGGATATGGGCCGGGTGCTGGCAGGTGGTTCTAGATTAGGTTGGGATATCTGGTTGGCATGGACG
This sequence comes from Chiloscyllium plagiosum, assembly GCF_004010195.1. Taxonomy (NCBI): domain Eukaryota; kingdom Metazoa; phylum Chordata; class Chondrichthyes; order Orectolobiformes; family Hemiscylliidae; genus Chiloscyllium; species Chiloscyllium plagiosum. Next base: position 51,527,539 of record NC_057733.1, on the reverse strand, counting down.
GGTTGGACCGAAATTTAAGAGGCATTTGGATTGGTATATGAATAGGAAGGGTTTGGAGGGATATGGGCCAGGTGCTAGCAGGTGGTTCTAGATTAGGTTGGGATATCTGGTTGGCATGGACGGGTTGGACCGAAGGGTCTGTTTCCATGCTGTACATCTCTATGACTCTATGGTAGCTCTAATGATTCAGCCACAAAAATGAATGGAAAGCTGTTCTTTTAGAGAGTCAGTTCACTTGCTCTGTTAAACTGTCTGTAAGTCTGCCTTTGTTTGCAGTCTTAATAAGGCACACAAATCTGCAGAAGAATTTAGGTGTCAATCTTTGCTTGAGCTTAGAAAATAATTGTCAGTGAAAAAAATAAATGGACAAACATTTATGTTTTATTAACAATTTTCACTTATATTAGTGATCTGTTTGGGGAGTTATAGAGGTCTTGCTGGAGTCAATAGACAATAGACAATAGGTGCAGGAGTAGGCCATTCTGCCCTTTGAGCCAGCACCACCATTCATTATGATCATGGCTGATCATCCTCAATCAGTATCCTGTTCCTGCCTTATCCCTATAACCCTTGATTCCACTATCCTTAAGAGCTATATCCAACTCTTTCTTGAAAGTCAATGCTGCAATATACACAGTGATGGAAACCTGGAATCAAATCAATGCTTTGTGGCAAAAACAGTAATCCTGAAACAGACAGTTCAGCAGGACATCAAAGGATCATTGTTGTTTGATTAGCTACTGAAAGCTAAACTGTTCTGTTCAGCTCAGTACATTGCTGTTAATCCATACCCTGAAACCAAGAGAGTGATTATAATTAGCAGCAGAACACTATTTTGTGTTGGTTAGCTAAATTCTATAAGTACCCGTGTCCATACCTACTGATCCTCATGTCTTTGTTCTTTCAAATTACACTCATACTCCCTGGATTTACAGATTACACAGTATATTCAAAGCAATCAATGTAGATTTTTCAATAGATTCTGGATCTGACAAAAAATGTTTTCTAAAGACTAAAGTACCAGTAAAACAATTAACAGTGATGATTTTAAAAATGATCAAAGTAGCAGGCAAAGTCTTTCCCAAGGCATAACCGTAGAAACAACTACACCTTTGATCAAAGTTGACATGAGGAAACAGTGAAAGTGGATAAGCAAGAGTTACCAGTACGGCTGATTTTGATGGATCATACCAGCACAGAAGGTGCTGCAAGAAGCTGCAGGAACAGAACAAAGGGAAACAAGGCTCAAAAATTTCAATTCAAGGAACTGAATTTAGCCAAACACTGCCGAGAGGAAGCCGAATAGAAAGAACAGAGTTAGCAGCCAGGTTAGGACATATTGGAATTCATGCCAAATATAACTGGGGAACAGTGCTGCACAAATTAAACTTGAGAGGTGGCAATTGCTGAAGAAGGCTGAGGCAGATAACAATGCAGAGGAGATTGTGCTGATGGCTGAGCTATGGTACTTCAAGCTCAGCTTCTGGTGAAACAAGAAATTGAAACTGTCTATCATCAGGCTCAGCAGAAGCAAAGAAAACAGTAGAAGAGGCCAAAATAGAGAACTTTTATCACAGGATGAACAAAATGATATTGACCTTGCCAATATTGCACTGTCAAAGGATCTTGCTTATTTATTTGGAGAAAAACTTGTCAATCTCAACTTCAAATTTTGAGCATTGAGAAAAAAAATTTAAGAGAATGTATTTGATCAACAGTCATTGGTGCAACTACTTCTGGTTAAAAACATTCCAATTAATTTCCATGCAGCAACTTTCTCTGAACAGCAATGAGGTGTTGACCAGATAACCTGCTTTAGTGAGCTTGATATATAAATATTCACCCTGGACACCAGGGAGAACACCATTGTCCTTCTTTGAAATAGGGCCATAGAATCTTTCATGCCCTTCTCAAATTCGAGAAGACAGGGCTTTTGTTTAGTGTCTCAACCAGAAGTGCAGGTATTACACTGAAACATCAATCAAGATGGCATGTCCAATATAATATTAATCTACACCCTAGTGATTCAGGCAAGAATACTATCCAATGAATCAAGGCCTACACAGAGTCAAGTCTGAGCAAAAAGATGTCAATGGAACGGATTCAATTCAATTACTACGTTATAGCTCAGCTAACCATTATTTAATGTGTAAATTATTTGACATGGATAAATATGTTCTTTAATCTGCAACCTTGAGATATCCATTTTCATTTTTTACCACAGATAGCCAGATACTTTAAAATGCACAACCATTGACTCACAACAAGAGCTATGATTTTAAGCAACATTTTCAGACTTTGTTAACCTGATAATAAAAATACACATTAAAAACCATTCATTACCCTGTATGTGTCATGAAAGAATTCTCAATTCCCAAACAATATTTCTCACTGCAGATACTTGTTTTAAGCTCTGCTAACAGGAATCTTACACAGTATACAGAAAATTCTCATTAGCAAAGCTGCATCATTGTTTCTTTTGTCATTCAAAGAACATCTGCAGAAACTGAGTCTTCCAGAGGGCACCCAGCAAACAATAAACAAGGTTAGTTATGACTTTACAGCTTTCACAAACAAGATGGCAGTGGTCACACCAATTATTTTACCCCAAACTGGCCTTCATAATTGTCAAAGACCAGCTGCAATTATTGTGACAGACCTTACACAGCAGATTCAGAACAAAGATTTAATTCTTAAAACAATGGACTGCATTTGAAACAGTACAGCGGCTGTGGCACATCCAAGCAACACAGATTTGTTCAAATTCGAAATGTGATACAAAAAGGTATTTGACAAGTATTTTCTACACTTGCATTAGTCGCTAAATAAACTGAGAACTAATTAGATTTTTGTTTTGTGTGTAAAAAATCTTTCAGAAAAAATATTTTGCATCTTAATGTCACAAGTCATAGAGTCATAGAGATGTACAGCATGGAAACAGACCCTTCAGTCCAACCCGTCCATGCCGACCAGATGTCCCAACCCAATATAGTCTCACCTGCCAGCACTCGGCCCATATCCCTCCAAACCCTTCCTATTCATATACCAATTCAAATGTCTCTTAAATATTGCAATTGTACCAGCCTCCACCACATCCTCTGGCAGCTCATTCCATACACGTACCACCCTCTGCGTGAAAAAGTTGCCCCTTAGGTCTCTTTTATATCTTTCCCCTCTCACCCTAAACCTATGCCCTCTAGTTCTTGACTCCCCGACCCCAGGGAAAAGACTTTGTCTATTTATCCTATCCATGCCCCTCATAATTTTGTAAACCTC
>NC_057733.1:51507564-51524054 GCF_004010195.1 Chiloscyllium plagiosum | reverse complement strand
ATCTGCCACTTCTCAGCCTATTGGCCCATCTGGTCCAGATCCTGTTGTAATCTGAGGTAACCCTCTTCGCTGTCCATTACACCTCCAATTTTGGGGTGTGTTCTGCAAACTTACTAACTGTACCTCTTAAGCTCACATCCAAATCATTTATGTAAATGACAAAAAGTAGAGGACCCAGCACCAATCCTTGTGGCTCTCCACTGGTCACAGGCCTCCAGTCTGAAAAACAACCCTCCACCACCACCCTCTGTCTTCTATCTTTGAGCCAGTTCTATATCCAACTGGCTAGTTCTCCCTCTATTCCATGAGATCTAACCTTGCTAATCAGTCTCCCATCGGGAACCGTCGATGATACATCCTTAACTAGAAGCTTTCAAAAAGAAAACCATAAATATCTAATCTGGAACTTTCAAAACCTGATGCAAAATATTCTGAATGTTTAATTTCTTAGTCATAAGCTTAAGACATTTCCATTTGTTGTTCATTTGTTTCTATTGTCTCAACAAAATATTTACTCTTCCAACTGAGAGGGTGTCCAAAGTTTGGTTCAGCAATCCAATCCAATTAAAGAAATATCAGTGGTAGTAAATAACATTCTGAGTAATTCTGCTTCCACCTGCAATAGTTCATTAATATTTTTATCCAGTTTATTTATGTGAGTTCATTCAGTAATGAGCCAAAGTGTGCTTTTATGAATTTGAGTTTACTATAGATGTTTTGTTGCATAGGAGTGGCCAGTCACTTCCTAGGTTTAGAGGATGTGACTTGCATCAGCTAAAGTAATTTGCTTGACAGCCAGAACCAACTGCTTGTGATCAAGGCCAGACACTTGATTAGCAAATATATATTTCTTCGACTGCTCCAGAAAGCAGATCAACCAAACATTCAGCGTGACAGAACCTGACAAATTCCAGTTGTAAGTTAAATCGCTGAGTTGAAAGGTTTAGTTTCAGATGTTTCAACACCATGCTAAGTAACATCAGCAGTGAGGAGAAAGTGAGGACTGCACATGCTGGAGATCAGAGTCGAGAGATTAGATTAGATTAGATTCCCTACAGTGTGGAAACAGGCCCTTCTGCCCAACAAATCCACACCGACCCTCTGAAGAGTAACCCACCCAGACCCATTTCCCTCTGACTACTGTACCTAACACTGTGAAGCAATTTAGCATGGCCAATTCACCTAACCTGCACTTCTTTGGACTGTGGGAGGAAACCGGAGCACTCGGAGGAAACCCACGCAGACACGGGGAGAATGTACAAACTCCACATAGACAGTCGCCTGAGAGTGTGGTGCTGGAAAAGCACAGCCTGTCAGGCAGGAGAATCGATGCTTTGGGCTTAAGCCCTTCATCAGGAATGAGGCTTGTGGACCAAGGGGGTGGAGAGATAAATGGATGGGCAGTGGGACTGGTGGGGAGGTTGCTGAGTGGAATAGGTGGAAGTAGATGGGGGTGATGGTGATAGGTCGGGGAGGAGGGTGGAGCGGATAGGTGGGAAAGAAGATGGACAGGTGGGACAGGTCAAGAGGGTGGTGCCGAGTTGAAAGGTTGGATCTGGGATAAGGTGGGAGGAGGGGAAGTGAGGAAACTGGTGAAATCCACATTGTTCCCATGTGGTTGGGGGCCTCCAACCTATCACCATCACCCCCCACCTTTATCTACCTATCGCACCCTCCAACCCCATGGCAACCTCCAACCTTCCAACTCGGCACCGCCCTCATGACCTATCCTACCTGTCCATCTTCCTTTCCACCTATCATCTCCACTTTCTTCTCCAACCTAACACCTTCTCCCCCACCTTCATCTACCTATCGGACTCTCAGCTGCCTTCTCTCTACCCCCCACCCCCCTCCCATTTATCTCTCAGCCCGCTTGGCCCATAAGCCTCATTCCTGATGAAGGACTTAAGCCTGACACATCAATTCTCCTGCTCCGCGGATGCTGCCTGACCTGCTGTGCTTTCCCAACATCACACTCTTGACCCCCACCATCATTAGTGAGTTTCTGGTGAAGTGCTGGTGTTTTGTCCAACTTTTTATTTCTGTGTCTTGGTTTCTTAAGGCGGGTGATATCATTTCCAGTTCTTTTTCTCAGAGGTTGGTAGATGGGCTCCAAGTCAACGTGCTTATGATGGAGTTCCAGTTAGAATGCCAGGTCTCTAGGAATTCCCATGTGCGTCTCTGTTTAGCTTGTCCTTTGTCCTACAATGGATGTGTTATCCCAGTCGAAGTGGTGTTCTTCTTAATCTGTATGTGAGGATACTAGTGATAGTGGGTCATGTCTTTTTGTGGCTAGTTGGTGTTCATGTATCCTGGTGGCTAGTTTTCTGCCTGTTTGTCCAATGTAGTGTTTGTTACAGTCCTTGCATGGTATTTTGTAAATGACATTCACTTCGCTGGTTGTTTGTATGGGGTCCTTGAGGTTCATTAGCCGCTGTTTCAGTGTGTTGGTAGGATTGTGGGCTACCATGATACCAAGGAGCCTGGGTAGTCTGGAAGTCATTTCAGAGATTCGTTTGGTGTAATGTGGCTAGAGTTTCTGGGTGTGTTGTGCCTGCTTGTTTGGGTTTGTTGAGAAATCGGCGGACTGTGTTTATTGGTGTCTGTTCTTCCTGAATATGCTGTACAGAGACGCGGAGAGAAAAGGTCTTCCAAGCAGCATTACAATCAATACTGAAGGACAACAGACTTACAGAAGAAATCAGCAAACCATCAGACAGACAGTTGCATCAACTCTAAGCAGGAAAAGGAAGGGAACACTCTTAACACACAGGAAAGGAAAGCCCTAGAAGGACTAAAAAAAACATTGTAATCGTACCTGCAAACAAAGGGCACGTGACCATCATTCTAAACAGAATGGAGTATTTTGAAATAGCGAACTTACTGCTTGAAGATACCTACACTTACCAACAGGTGGCGATAGACTCAACCCCACAACAAAAAACCGAGTCACATCCACATTGAAAAGGCTTCAGAAATCAGGACAAATAAACAAGACAGTCTTCCAAAAAATGAAACCAGATTGATCTAAGAAAGTCCCAGCTTACTCTATTCAGTAAGAACAGAGAAGATGATAAAAGAAGGGGAGGTGTGGCATTGTTAGTCAAGGACAGTATTATGGTGGCAGAAAGGACATTTGAGGACTCATTTACTGAGGTAGTATGGGCTGAGGTTAGAGACAGGAAAGGAAAGGTCGCCCTGTTAGAAGTTTTCTACAGGCCACCGAATATTTCCAGAGATGCAGAGGAAAGGATTGCAAAGATGATTCTGGATAGGAACAAGTGAAACAGGGTAGTTGTTATGGGGGACTTTAACTTTCCAAATATTGACCTGAAATAGTATAGTTAGAGTACTTCAGATGGGTCAGTTTTTGTCCAATGTGTGCAGGAGGGTTTCCTGACACAGTATGTAGACAGGCCAACAAGAGACGAATTGGATTTGGTACTAGGTCAGATTTGGAAATCGTTGAGCACTTTGGTGATTATGACCACAATTTGGTTATCTTCAGCGATGGAAAAGGATAGGTATATACTGCTGGGCAAGAGTTATAGCTGGAGGAAAGGCAGTTATGATGCAATTAGGGAAGATTTAGGATGCAATAGGATGGGAAGGAAACTGGAGGGGAGGGGGCACAATTGAAATGCGGAGCTTATTCAAGGAACAGCTACTGCGGATCCTTGATAAGAATGTACCTGTCAGGCAGGGAGGAAGTGGTCGAGCAAGGGATCCGTAACTTACTAAGGAAGTTGAATCTCTTGTGAAGAGGAAGAAGAAGGCTTATGTTAGGATGAGACATGAAGACTCAGTTAGGGCACCTGAGAGTTACAAGCTAGCCAGGCAAGACCTAAAGAGAGAATTAAGAAGAGCCAGGAGGGGACATGAGATATCATTGGCAGATAGAATCAATGAAAACTCTAAAGCTTGCTATAGGTATATCAGGAATAAAGGAATGACTAGAGTAAGATCTGCCACAAGACTGGAGGATAGCAAACGTGTCCCCTTGTTTAAGAAGTGTAGAGTCAACCCTGGTAATTATAGACCAGTGAGCCTTACTTTAATAGTAGGTAAAGTGTTGGAAAAGGTTATAAGAAATAGGATTTATAATAATCTAGAAAGGAATAAGTTGATTAGGGATAGTTAACACAGTTTTGTGAAGGATAGGTCATGCATCACAACCCTATTGAGTTCTTTGAGAAAGCGACCAAACAGATGGATGAGGGTAAAGTGGTTGATGTGGTGTATATGGATTTCAGTAAGGTGTTTGATAAGGTTCCCCACAGTAGGCTATTGCACAAAATACAAAGATATGGGATTGAGGGTGATTTAGTGGTTTGGATCAGTAATTGGCTAGCTGAAAGAAGACAGAGGGCAGTGGTTGATGAGAAATGTTCATCCTGGAGTTCAGTTACTAGTGGTGTACCGCAAGGATCTGTTTTGGGCCCACTGCTGATTGTCATTTTTATAAATGACCTGGACGAGGGTGGAGAAGGATGGGTCAGTAAATTTGCGGATGACACTAAGGTCAGTGGAGTTGGTGACAGTGCTGAAGGATGTTTCAGGTTACAAAGGGACATAGATAAGCTGCAGAGCTGGGCTGAGAGGTGGCAACTGGAGTTTAATGTGGAAAAGTGTGAGGTTATTCACTTTGAAGAAGCAACAGATGCAGAGTACTAGACTAATGGTAAGATTCTTGGTAGTGTAGATGAGCAGAGAGATCTCAGTGTCCATGTGCATAGTTCCCTCAAAGTTGCCACCCAGGTTGATAGGGTTGTTAAGAAGGCATACGGTGTGTCAGCTTTTATTGGTAGAGAGATTGAGTTTTGGAACCACAAGATCATGTTGCAGTTGTACAAAACTCTGATGTGGCCGCACTTGGAGTATTGTGTCCAGTTCTGGTCACCGCATTATAGGAAGGATGTGGAAGCTTTGGAAAGGGTTCAGAGGTGATTTACTAGGATATTGCCTGGTATGGAGGGAAGATCTTATGAGGAAAAGCTGAGGGACTTGAGGCAGTTATCGTTCACGAGAAGAAGGTTGAGAGGCGACTTAATTGGGATATATAAGATAATCAGAGGGTTAGATAGGGTGGACAATGAGAGTCTTTTTCCTCAGATGGTGATGGCTAGCACGAGGGAACATAGCTTTAATTTGAGGGGTGATAGATATAAGACAGATTTCAGAGGTAGCTTCTTTACTCAGAGAGTAACCAGGGTGTGGAATGGTCTACCTTCAACTTTAGTAGACTCGCCAACTTGCAGGGCATTTAAATGGTCATTAGATAAACATATGGATGAAAATGGAATAATATAGGATAGATGGACTTCAGATTGGTTCCACAGGTCAGCGCAACATCGAGGGCCGAAGAGTCTGTACTGCGCTGTAATGTTCTGTGTTATATGTTCTATCCATCCTCTCCTTATAACTCAAACCTTCCAGTCCAGGTAACATCCCCGTAAATCTTTTCTGCACTCTTTCTAGTTTAATAATATCCTTTCTATAGTAGGGCAAGTAGACCTGCACACAATACTCCAAATGTGGCCTCAGTAATGTCTTGTACAGCTGCAACAAGATGTTCCAAATCTAATAATCAGTGGTCTGACCAATGAAAGCAAGCATGCCAAAAGCCTTCTTCACCACCTTGTGTACCTGTGACCCACTTAACATACTAAGAGCATATAGTTAGCACAGAGACACATGATTGTAAATCAACTTCCAGTTTTGTAACTAAGTATGCAGTTGTACTCTTAAAATGTCTGCTGTAGAGCATTTTCATTGCTCAATCTAAAGTTGCCTGAAGATCTTATGTAATTCTTCAGAAACAAGCTTTTGAAAAAGAACTCTTTGGCAGGCAAGATGATTCACTGGAACTTTCTAAGAGACCAGCTGTACTTGTAATACGATTCAGATGTTTCATAGGGTACAGTTACAAACATTCTTATTATAATTGAGCATAGCACTCAACACAGATTATTTGAAACAGATTACTGTGTTTGTTTTTCCTACAATGGCCTCTAAATTATTCTTTGTTCCACCTTCTCCAGGGAGCATGCGTGGGTTTGTTTGTTGGAGTAGTCTTTGCCGCATGGATAGGGATTGGTGGCCTAACCTATCCACCTTCTCATGAATTTACAGAGTTATTTAAGACATCAACAGCAGGCTGCATGGAGATTAATACTACCACCTCTACCCCTGTGAATGTAACATCCCTGCTGACCACCATAATATCTACCAAACATGAAGCAAGGTGAGCACATCAATGTAGTATTAATGTGAAGCATGTATTTTATTTTAATGTTTATGACTCCTTCACATGGCCTTCAAGTCTCAGAACAGATTAACTCATTGACAGCTAAAGAAATTCTGGGTGCTTAGAAAAAGGAAATCTGGTTTTGAATAAATCATGCCAATCCGAATCAGCCTTTCAATATTTGGTCTTAAAACCAGAAAATGCAGAACGCAGCCAGTAACATCGAGGAGGGAGGGAGAGAGAGAGAGAGAGAGAAAGTTGATTTTCATCTGAACTTCAATATTCAATGTTTTCATTTTTAAATTATTTATTTGTTAGATTTTGATATGAAAATAGCAATGTAAAAATTATTAAAGGTCAATGAAGGTTTGAATTTAACTGTTTGCAGACCCATGAACAGCATCTTCAAACTTTCAAAGAATGAATAAAATTGTTATTGTCAAGCATAGCTCATCTCTCACAAGCAACCAACTACTTAACCGCAGATAGCCTTGGATGCCATGTATCCTGGATTCCTGAAGCTCAGGCCTGCAGCCAATGTGCTGCACTTTGAGGTTGACACCAGCAAGGCCTGAAGGCAGTGTGCAGAGATTGTGTTGGGGCATGATTTACAAGTAAGGAGTCACTGATTGTTCCGCATATCTCTGCAGAGAAAAAAGTTCATTCTGTCTAACGACTTTTTAAGGGAGTGTATGGCCATCTAAGGCAAGGAGATGGACAGTGGGCAGCTCACCTTCATGGGTGGCATGGTGGCACAGTTGTTAGCACTGCTGCCTCACAGCGCCAGAGACCCGGGTTCAATTCCCCCCTCAGGCAACTGTCTGTATGGAGTTTGCACATTCCCCCCGTGTCTGCGTGGGTTTCGTCTGGGTGCTCCGGTTTCCACTCACAGTCCAAAAATGTGCAGGTCAGGTGAATTAGGTAAAAGCAATAACTGCAGATGCTGGAAACCTGATGAAGGGCTTTTGCTCGAAATGTCGATTTTACTGCTCCTCGGATGCTTCCTAAACTGCTGTGCTCTTCCAGCACCACTAATCCAGGTTAGGTGAATTGGCCATGCTAAATTGCCTGTAGTGTTAGGTGTAGGGGAATGGGTCAGGGTGGGTTGCTCTTTGGAGGGTCAGTGTGGACTTGTTGGGCCGAAGGGCCTGTTTCTACATTGTAAGTAATCTAATCTATCCTCTCCACCCTCGCTAATAAGACAGTGGCTGGCTGAGCAAACCTGCACAAGGTACTGCCTCTCAAATTCCACATTGTCCTACAGCATGCTTAGCAGTTCAGCCCGAAATATTGAACTATAACCACTGATGGAAGATTTTTCTCACCCGATTGGCTATCATGAGAGACTTCATTGTACCCTTGTACTGACTGCTGCTTTCTCCCTAATGATCAGTCAGGTAGGAAATATGTTGATACTTTTAAAGTGGGGTCACCCAAAGACATGAATGTACAATCACAGGATAACTTGACTTTTATGCAGCGTCAAAAGTCAAGGATTAAGAAAATGACAAGTTCACATTTCCTTTGAATTGTTGAGGGGCTGTGGGTCACTTTACCAAAAGTATATTAAACAATATTGAGGAGAAATGGTGGCATAATAGTGATGTCATCAAACTAGAAATCTATAGGCTCAGGTTAATGCTTCAGGGACATGGATTCAAATCTCACCATTGCATCTGGTAACATTTAAATTCAATTCATAAATCTGCAACTGAAAGCCAATCTCAGACGTATTGATGATGAAGCTATTAATTGTTTTAAAACCCCAATTAATTCCCTGGTGCCAAAAGGGAAGAAAATCTATCATCCTTAGATGATCTGATGTAAATGTGACTCCAGACATATAGTAATGTGATTGCTTCTTAACTGGCATCTAAGGCTCACATCATTTGAACATTGATGGAATGACCATAAGGTGTGGGAGCAGGATTATGCCATTTCGCCATCATGTCTGCTTTGGCATTCAGTAAGATCATGGACGACCTGGTAACCTTCAATCTCACTTTCCTGCCTTTTCTCCAAAACCCCTGATTCCATTATTTAGTACAAATCTATATTACTGTCTTTTTTTAAAAAATAAACCACGCATGGGACATGGCGTTGTGAAGGTGTAGAAGTGTACTGTACATTTAAGAGAGTGAAGGACTTAACAAGCGAACAGAGTGCTGGAGAATTTACAATGGAACATTTGGTCCAGCAGCTAGCACTGGCTGAGTTGCTATGAGACAAAAAAAAAATTGAATTTGGGCAATCAGTTTAAATTATACCCCAAAATACTAACCTCCAATCAAGTTTGAATTTAGTATATTGACAATATTAAAAACCAATAAAACAATCTGATGCATTAGGGTATAAGACTGGGAAAAATTGAAAAGTTGAGGGGAGAACTGCCAAGCCACCTGCATATACAGACTGCTTGAAACACAGCTCTCTTAAATGTACCATTATCAATCAATGACCTATGAAATAGAAATCCCTAATAGGAAGAAACTCTACAGAGGAAGATAAAAAGGGAAGATTCGACAGCTGCCTGGTTTTGAAGTTTGAATTTTTGATAAATCTTACTCTGGGGTTTTATTGGACTAGTATTATAGAAGGGAAAGTAAAAGATAAGTTAGAGAAGGGAGTTGTAAATAATTGTTAAGACCATAAGACCATACGACATAGGAGTAGAAATAAGGCCATTTGGCCCATCGTATCAACTCTGCCATTCAATCATGGCTGATGGGCATTTCAATGCTACATATCCGCACTCTCCCTGTAGTCCTTAATTCCTTGCAAGATTAAGAATTTATCAATCTCTGCTTTGAAGACATTTAACGTCCCAGCCTCCACTGCGCGCAGTGGCAATGAATTCCACGGGCCCACCACTCTCTGGCTGAAGAAATGTCTCCTCATTTCCATTCTAAATTGACCCCCTCTAATTTTAAGGCTGTGCCCACGGGTCCTAGTATCCCCACCTGACAGAAATAAATTCCAAGTGTCCACCTTTTCTAAATCATGTATTATCTTGTAAGTTTCTATTAGATCGCCCCTCAACCTTCTAAACTCTAATGAATACAATCACCGTTCCATCTCTAATGAATACAATCCCAGGATCCTCAGCCGGTCATCACATGTTAGGCCTACCATTCCAGGGATCATCCATGTGAATCTCCGCTGGACATGGTCCAGTGCCAGTATGTCCTTCCTGAGATGTGGGGCCCAAAACTCGACAGAGTACTCCAAATGGGGCTTAACCAGAGCTTTATAAAGTCTCAGTAGCACAACGCTGCTTTTACATTCCAAACCTTTTGAGGTAAATGCCATTACATTTGTTTTCTTAAACACTGACTCAACCTGCAAATCAACCTTGAGAGAATCCTGGACTAGCACTTCCAGATCCCTTTGTACTTTGGCTTTATGAATTTTCTCACTGTTTAGAAAATAGTCTGTCCCTGTATTCATTTTTTCAAAGTGCAAGACCTCATATTAGTTAATTATTAGTTAATTATTAAGTGTTAATTAATTATTCTCTGTTATACTTTAAGAAATAAAGTTGTTAATTTTTTACTTTAAATAGTCCTTGGCCTCTCAAATTTTCACAGATTAGTGCATAGGATAAATCACTTCTGTGTTGTTGGTTTATATTAAGCAGGGGGGTTTACCCGTGTTGTAACAATGGATGTCGCTGGCTGGGCCAGAATTTATTGGCCTTCCCTGGTTGCCTTAAGAAGGTGGTGGTGAGTTGCCTTCTTGAACTGCTGCAATTTGTATGCTTAAAGTAGATCCACAATGCCCTTTGGGAGGGAATTCCAGGATTTTGACCCAGCGACACTTAAGGAATGGCAATATATAGTTCCAAGTCAGAATGATGAGTTGCTTGGAGGGGTTCTTGCAGTGGGTGGTATTTCCATGTATCTGCTGCCCCTGTTTTTCCACATGAAAGGGATTGTGGGTTTGGAAGGTGCTGTCAAAGGAACCTCTGTGAATTTCTGCAGTGCACCTTGTAGATGGTACACACTGCTGCTATAATTGTTAATGCTGGAGGGAACGAATGCTTATGGATGTGGTGCCAATTCACGCGGCTGCTTTGTCTTGGATGATGTCAAGTTTCGTGAGTGTTGTTGGAGCCAGATCCATCCAGGCAAGTGGGGAATATTCCATCACTCTCCTAAATTGTGCCTTGTAGATGGTGGACAGGCTTTAGGGAGTCAGGAGGTGAGTTACAAATAAGGCAGATATTCCCAGCATCTGACTTATTCTTGCAGTCACTTTAACTATTTGGCTACTGCAGATTCAGTTTAGCAGCTATGTCCTTTAGAACACAACCAGCTCAATCAATAGTGCTGCTGTCACTCATTGAAATCCCCATCCAGAGTACAGTCTGAGCCCTTGACATCATCAGCGCTTCATCCAAGCATTGTTCAACAGGGAGGAGTACTGATTTATCAGCCAAGGGAGGCTGGTGCATAGCAATCAACAAGATGTTTCCTTGCCCTGATGCCTTGAGACATCATGGTCATAGAATCATAAAACCCCTATAGTGTGGAAGCAGGCCATTCAACCCATCAAATCCGCACCAACCCTCCAAAAAGCATCTCACCCAGACCTATCCTACCTCACTATGCTATCCCTGTAACCCTACATTTCTCATGGCTAATCCGTCTAACTTGCATATCCCTGGACACTATGGGTAATTTAGCATAGCCAATCTACCTAATCTGCACACCTTTGGACTGTGGGAGGAAACTAGAGTACCTGGAGAAAGCCGATGTAGACACGGAGAGAATGTGAAAACTACACAAAATCAATTGCCTGACGCTGGAATCGAGCCTGGGGCCATGGTACTGAAAGGCAGCTGTACTAACCACTGAGCTATCAGTATCTGGAGTCAATGTTGAAGGCATCCTCCTGAATGTAAAATAACAGGGCTATTGTGGTGGGTGACTTTAACCTCCCCCATATAGACCATCTCTTAGTCCGGATGGTTTAGATAAGAAGCAGTTTGTAGATGTGTCCAGGAGGGTTTTTCAAAACAGTATGTAGATAGTCCAACAAATATGGGGGCCACACTGGACCTGGTATTGGGAAATGAGCCCGGGCCAAGTGATCAAAGTTTCAGTGGGGGAGCATTTTGGGAATAGTGACCATATTTCCGTAAGTTTTTGGATTCATTTTTAAAATTCATTTTGTGAGATGTGGGCACGCTGGACTGGCCAGTGTTTATCGCCCATCCCTAGTTATTCTTGAGAAAGTGGGGGTGAGCTGCCTTCTTGAACTGCTGCAATCCACCTGCTGTGTGTTGACCATAATGCCATTAGGAAGGGAATTCCAGGATTTTGATCCAGCGACAGTGATGGAACGGTGATATATTTCCAAGTCAGGATGGTGAGTGGCTTGGAGGGGAACTTGAAGATGGTGGTGTTCCCATATATCTGCTGCCCTTGTTCTTCTTGATCGAAGTGGTCGTAGGTTTGGAAGGAGCTGTCTATAACCCATGTACATCACTTGGGGTGCCTGGAACACTCATTTTTCGCTTATAAGGTGTACACCTGCATTGGAGAAATGTTTAAGCACTTATGTCCAAGTTTTTCAAGTGTTCTTTATTGATCTTCCCTTTTATCAGTACATCATCCAGGTAAATGGCAACTTGGAATAGCCGTGTATAATATTCTCCATGGTCCGCTGGTAAAGGGCACAGGCTGATGATGTCCCAAATCCAATCCCGAAGGCAGAGTCCACTCTAAAATGCAGCAAATGCCCACCTCCCAGCACACAGGTGTTTCGTCTCTACAGAGCCCTGGTCCATACACTCACAGAGATACATTCATAAAGGTGCAGTTGACTCACAGGGGCTCAGTCCAAACAGTCCAAAGGTGAAAACACATGCAAAAAAGAAAGTGCAGACACTAAAAACCACAGTGCAAGGGCTAAGCCCTGCCACAAAATCAACATAGTTCTTTCTCAAAAAGGAAACAAAAAGAGTAACATATAGGCTGCAACCAGTTAGTGAAACATCAATTCCCTGGTGAGAACTGAAATACAACATAATGCACTGACTGTGAAGATCAGCCAGCTCAGAAATCAGTCCTCAAAAAGCAATAATAGTAACAAACTGGCTGTATAGATCAGTCCGTTCAGGAATCAGTTACCAAACAAAAACCAAGAGCTGTACACTGGCCAGCTCGGAGTCAGTCCCCTGAACGAAGGAGATTCTAAATCTCCTAATTATATATTTTTATTTTTTAATGTTATCAAACTGTACAAAATACAAACAGTCAACAATGAACAATAAGTAACGGTTTACAAGAAACAGCAATGTACAGGAGAAAGGGGCAGAATGCCAAACCCCAAACCCCACCATACAATCAGTTCACAGGGAAATGTGGACGAACCCCAAATCCCACCTTACCTTACCAGAAAAGAAACAGTAGACAAACACATACAAGCCAGTCCGACCGACTGAACAATAGAACAGTGCATAATACACCGACTCCCCTGGTAAACCAGCAACAGGCCCTCCTTGCCCCTCCTACCTTCCGACCGTTTCAATCGAAACCTGCATTCCCATTCTAAATGAATAAAGACTTAACAGCAATCTAGGTTTGTTCAATACATCACATCAGTTGTATAACACTGTGATCTTTTACTATAAATTCTATGCCCTATGATCCTGCCCCATGAGCTACCTGACGAAGGAGCAGCACTCCAAAAGCTTGTACTTTCAACGAAATTATAACCTGAACTATAACCTGGTGTTGTGTGATTTTTAACTTTGTCCACCCCAGTCCAACACCAGCACCTCCACATTTTGCAGTGTCAAACATTGCATGCAGTCATTGTTCATTTGACTTTGACCTGAGATCGATAAAACACATTTGTATTCTCCTAAGTTCCAGGCTGCATCCTACAGTTTCCCTTTTGTGTTGCTCTCCATGTGTCAGAGATGATCTTTCATTTTCCCTTATTTCTGCTAAGCCCTTTTATATCAGTGTCCATATTTATGCTATACCCTCAGAGCTCATGGCTTCATGAATTTTCAGTCTCGTGTTGGCCGTACGTCTCCCCATATCAAGACCAGAGCAACAACCATAACAACCAACTGTGACAACCACAACCCCCATTCCCACCAAGAGCTACCTGTGCCCTCCTATGCTGTATGATCCCACACTTATATCTTGAATTGTCCGCTTTGATTATAATCATTCCTTCAGTGACCCAGTCCAATGAACCTTTACTTAGATGTGAGGTCCCCATGTTTCCCAGCACTCCACGGGTTGCCCCTTAATCATTTTGCCCAAATCCTAAGGACTAACCAGGACTACCCCCTGCCACCACCTCACTCTCTTCCCCCTCCCGCTCCCAGGGAATGACTTGGCAGGTCCAAATCCCTGGACTGATGTTTCCATAGCAACACTAATGATATACGTGCAATTCTCAGGCTGATTGCACTTATTCTGAATGGTCATGACCATTTCAAGGTGGATGTGGAAATGAGGTTGCTGCTTGTGGGGTCCAGACCAGGAATGTTCTTTTAAAAATCCAAACCATCCCTTTCAGAGTGAGATGATGAGAACCTCTCTCTCAGAGGTTGTGCACCTTTGCAGCTCTCTGCCTGAGATGCAGCTGAGTTGGGGCCATTGGCTATTTTTGTGGCAGAGGTAGATTGATTCCCCTGTACAACAGAATCTAAGGTTATAGGAGATAGATGGGACTGTGTATTTAGAAACACAAACAGATTAGTTATGATCCTATTGAGTGGCTACACATGCTCGAGGGGCCAAAGGGCCTACTTTTGCTCCTAACTTGCATGTTCTTGTGTTTGCATGTTCAACTGTCCATGACTGAGTCCCCAGACTGCAAAGACACTGATCCCCAGACTCTACTAGGACCATGTACTTATAGATTCAAATGTCTCACTGGACTGGAATAGGACAAATTCCCTAACTGTCTATATCTCCTTACTATCCGTAGTCTCCTTGACCCCATTAAGATCTGCTCCTCTTTCATTTTCAGATATGATCATTTACCTAAATCACTTTCAGTGTGTTTGCCATGTTGGGTGCTGGCACATGCTGCAGGTATGAAGTTAATGTGGCCTGGTGCAATCTAACACATGTATAACTCCTCGATTGTTTGGCACTTCCCATTGTGAGAAGTTGCCTGCCTTTCCCTCTGCGCTGAACAGCAATGCAAATATCAGAAGCTAGCAGCCTCCAATTGAGTGTAATGTGAACGAGTGCTAAAAAGCAAGGTAAGAGCTCTATGGCTCACCCTGGGAAGGTGCATGTGATGTGTGTGTGGCATGACAAAAAAAAACAACCTGCAGAAGTATGGAGGATTTAGATATCTTCAAGTTTCAAAATAATGTCGAAGGACTGAAATGATGTGCAAGTTGGTCTGACTGCAGGATTGATGTGGCGACACTGATGGGTTTCTGTTGCTGACTTGCATAGAGGAAAGGTTGAGGAAGATGGCCACTGAGCCTGCAGAGACATTGTATTACATTCAGCAAGCATCAACCACTGTGATAGTGCCACACAACACTACGGAGGTTATTCTCAATGTGAAGGTTTGCCCAAAGAGACACTTTCACCATTGGGCTGGGGTTCCTGAGACCAGGCACAGACACTTTCACCATTGGGCTGGGGTTCCTGAGACCAGTGTCATGTCATCCACTGTCCCCTTTCATTATATTAGAAATTGAAACTACACAATAAAAAGAAAATGCCTGCAACCAGACTTCGTGGGAAGAATAAGTATGATTTGTGAGGGAGAGGGCTGCAAGACACACCACCGTGGGGTCAACTTGGAGGGAAAGATTGGTACACTATACAACACACAGACTTGCAGGATCTCTAACCTCTGGGATCTAAAAGCATCTGCTCCTTATATATTCTGCAGCTCTCTACCCCACGACATTGTTGTCCATTTCATTCAATACTAACACATTTGAGTACAGAGGCCATGAAAAAAATAGGGATGTTTCAACAAGAGGAGATAGATCCATGGTACATCCTGTATGAGCATGATGGTGAGAATCTCAACAAATAGTTGCATTCAATGCTAGACTAAGACTCAAAACAAACAGATGCATTGCAAAATCATTAACCTTTATGCAAAAATGACACTTTCTACACAATATAATGTCACCCATGGCAAAAACAATTGCCCTCAATATTGTTTTATCTTTCAGTCCCTCCCACTACATCTCAGTGTTGTTCCAGATAGGGGGAGCCTGCTGGGTAGTGGAGCCCATTGGCCTCAGAGGTTTGCTCAGGTGACCTCGCATCTGAATGGCCCAGTCACACTGAGGGTTTCCTCCTTGGCTAGAACCTCAAAAGGTTAGCAAGGTGGGTTTGGGGGCCCTGCCAACTCTCCATTGTCCTGAGAGGAGAATTCGGAAGGGTTTATGTGGCTCTTCCTTTGGCTGGTAACTCCTGGACATCCCTGTCTCCTTCTGGGTGGCTGGGTTTGGTTTCCACATGTACAGTACCTTGAGGCTGCTAGCCATTTAAATCACCAGCTGCCAAGGGCAATGTCCCTGCCTCTGGACCAGCAGGCTTGCGTTCAAACCCCATCTGCTCCAGAGATGTATGATAATAGCTCTAAACAGGTTGTTTCGAAATTAGTAACCAGTTGCCTCGACTGAAATGGGATTTGGAGTGCCTGGTGTCTGCAACCTGGAGTGTGAAGATAAGAACAGGTCAGTTCTCAATGCACTTCTTTAGCATAGCCAGCTAGCCCCTTGGAGACGGAAACTAGCCCTCTGGATCTAGATGGCCTCCTTCTTTAGAGAAGGCAATTTCCCTGCCCACGTGGTTAAAGATGCCCTCCAACGCATCTCGTCCACATCCCGCACTTCCGCCCTCAGACCTCACCCCTCCAACCGTAACAAGGACAGAACGCCCCTGGTGCTCACCTTCCACCCTACCAACCTTCGCATAAACCAAATCATCCGCCGACATTTCCGCCACCTCCAAAAAGACCCCACCACCAGGGATATATTTCCCTCCCCACCCCTTTCCGCCTTCCGCAAAGACCGTTCCCTCCGTGACTACCTGGTCAGGTCCACGCCCCCCTACCACCCACCCTCCCATCCTGGCACTTTCCCCTGCCACCGCAGGAACTGTAAAACCTGCGCCCACACCTCCTCCCTCACCTCCATCCAAGGCCCCAAAGGAGCTTTCCACATCCACCAAAGTTTTACCTGCACATCCACTAATATCATATATTGTATCCGTTGCTCCCGATGCGGACT
>NC_057733.1:51503594-51507338 GCF_004010195.1 Chiloscyllium plagiosum | reverse complement strand
GCTCTCTGCCTTTATTCCTGATGAAGGGCTTTTGCCCGAAACGTCGATTTTACTGCTCCTTGGATGCTGCCTGAACTGCTGTGCTCTTCCAGCACCACTAATCCAGAATCTGGTTTCCAGCATCTGCAGTCATTGTTTTTACCTCTGGCTGTAGTACTTGTATACCTTGGGGTGAGGAGCAGGGGTCATGGAGTGGTGGTATTAAGTGCCCATAGAGGACTATTAACTTTGGAAAGGATTTTATGTAAAAAGGCCATCAATTTCTTTCAACTGTCCAACTGGTCAAGACCTGTCAAAAATGTTTAGCTACCCATCTTCCAATGGGTCTCACAACCCATATTCTCCCAAACATTCCCATGACTCATTCATTCTTTATACTTTCTTTTCCATGCTTATTCACCTCTTACTAAATGTGGTCTTAATTCAGGAGACAGCCTGATACAAAATAAAGTTAGTAGCCTATTGATTATGTCACTATTGAAAAAAAAACACTCTTCTGGATGCTAAAAAATGCATTAAACTTGCTTCAACTGAGTCATTATGAAAACAAACCTAGCTGAAGTGCCCTAAGACTTAGGTGCCTAATGACATATTTCAACACAAATTTTAGTTTAGTAAGAAGTTGGTGCTGTCCATCAATTGAGTCCTCACAGTCAATGATAGTTTGGGAATTCAGTAATCCTCTAATGGCTTTAAGTGAAAAGGCACTCTGCAATAGTGCGAGCACTATTAGACATAGAAAAATACAGCTTTCTCTGCCATTCGATATAGTCACAGTTGACTATTTAACTCAGTACCATGGTCCCACATTCTGGACTCTCTGGTGCCTTTAGCCCTAATAGTTATATCTAACCTTTGCTTGCAAACTTTAATGTTTTAGCCTCAACTATATGCTGTGGCTGAGAATCACTCTCTGGAAGAAATTTCTCCTCATCTCAGCCCTAAACGGCCTACCCCGTATCCTTAGATTATGATCCTTGTTCTGAAATTTCCAGCCATCGGGAATATTCTTCCAGTGTTTATTTACCCTGTATAGTCCTTTTGAATTTTATAGGTTTCTGATAGGGCAAAAATAAACAATATAGCTTTTCTGTAATCACGAGTATGTAGGAAGAGTTAGAGATGTGACCATGATTTGATAATATAATCACATGTATTTGTGTGAATATTGAATTATATAGTGATATGTACTAACTTGCAATGTGACCTTGGTAAACTTACTTGGGTAGATAAGGATGAGTAAATGTGTGACCTTTTGATTGGAAATTATTATCTGTGTGAAGATAGTTTTAAATGTCAAATGGATTGGAGGGAACAGGCAGATATAAGTTCCCAGTGCTTTCTAGTATTTCTAAACATCAGTTAGTCACTGTGCAAAATACAAAGACCATTTGTTTGCAAAATAACATATCAATAATCTTTCTTCTGAAGGGCAATTCTTCAAATGTTAGGGATCAAGCAGCTACAGGAGATAGTCACAACCCTATCAAAAAATGAACAAACAGTGAAATTCACAGCTGAACTTGGATGAACCTGTGTGGAAAAGTTCATAGCACAGGAACCTATAAGTGCATTGTTTTTAAGTATAGCCTTGCTATAGGTCCACAGTAGTGAGTAGAGAGGGTTTTTCTTGATTATATGTTTTATTGAGATCTGTCTCTTGATTAAATTTTAAAAATATAAACCATAAGTACTAAGTTAGCCTGGAGTACTATTTTTTAGAGCAAAAAGATGGTGTTGTTTTCTGGGTCTGTAGATTGTGAAGGAGCAAAGATGGCCTTTGTTCCTGTCAGATGTGGGAGTTTTGGGAGAGTTTCCCTGTGACTGATGATTATTTCTTTAGGAAGTATCTTTGGTTGCGAATACTATGTGTAGATCGCATGGATTGGTTGGAGCGGCACTTAGAGGCAATGAGGAATTGACAGGAGCTGGGGGGTGTGATGGATGGCAGTTATTGGAAGGGAGAAAAGTAGCAGATACAGTCAGGTAGATGGGTTAACTTCAGGAAAAGTAAGAGAGGTAGGCAGGTAGTGTAGGAGTCTTCTGTGGCTATCCCTATTTCAAACAAGTATGCTGTTTTGGAAAATGTGGAGGGTGATGGACTCTCAGGGAAATATAGCACGAACAGCCAAGTTTCTGGTATCGAGACTGGCTCTAATGCAATGAGGGATACATCGGGTTCGAAGCGATTGATTGTGATAGGGGACTCTCTAGTCCGAGGCACAAACAGATGTTTCTGAGGCTAACAGCGAAAACTCAGAATGGTGTGTTGTTTCCCTGGTGCCAGGATCAAGGATGTCTCAGAGAGGGTGCAGAATCTTCTCAAGGGGAAGAGGGGCCAGCAAGAGGTCATTGTCCACATTGGAACCAACAACATAGGAAGGGAAAGGGTTGAGATTCTGAAAGAGAATATAGAAAGTTAGGCAGGAATTTCAAAAAGGAGGTCCTGAGAGTAGTAATATCTGGATTACTCCCAGTGCTACAAGCTAGTGAGGGTAGGCATATGAGGATAGAGCAGATGTATGCATGGCTGAGGAGCTGAGACTGGGGAGAAGGATTCACATTTTTGGATCATTGGAACCTTTTCTGAGATAGAAATGACCTGTACAAGAAGGACAGATTGTAACTGAATTGGAAGGAGACAAAGGGAGATAGTGATAGTGTACCAATCAGATACTGGTACAGTTGGGAAAAGGAGTGAGTCAAACAATCAGAAACAAAGCAGAGAACAAGGTACGACTGATAAGTTAAACTGTATTGACCTCAATGTAAGGAGGCCTAACATGGAAGGCAGATGAACTTAGGGCATGATTAGGAACATGGGACTGGGATATCATAGCAATTACAGAAACCTGGCTCAGGGATAGACAGGACTGGCAGCTTAATGTTCCAGGATACAAATTCCCTTAGTGTTCCAGGAAGGATAGAAAGGGAGGCAAGAGAGGAGGGGGAGTGGCGCTTTTGATAAGGGATAGCAATACGGCTATACTTAGGGAGGATATTCCTGGGAATACATCTAGGAAAGTTATTTGAGTGGAACTGAGAAAAAAGAAAGGGATGATCACCTTATTGGGATTGTATTATATACCCCTTAATAGAGAAACAAATTTGTAAGAATATTTCAGTTATCTTGTTACAACTTATCGAAAAGACGAAAAGACAGGGAGGTGGGCAGAGGGGGTGGGGTTGCCTTGTTAGTTAAGAACAAAATTAAATCTATGGCACTGAATGACATAGCGTCGGATGATGTGGAGTCTGTGTGGGTGGAATTGAGGAACCACAAAGGCAAAAAAACCATAATGGGAGTTATATACAGACCTCCTAACAGTGGTCAGGACCAGGGGCGCAACATGTACCGGGACATAGAAAAGGCATGTCAGAAAGGCAAGGTCACGGTGATCATAGGGGACTTCAATATGCAGGTGGACTGGGTAAATAATGTTGCAAGTGGATCCAAAGAAAGGGAATTCATGAAATGCTTACAGGATGGCTTTTTGGAACAGCTTGACATGGAGCCCACAAGGGAGCAGGCTATTCTGGACCTAGTGCTATGTAAGATCTTTTATAAAATCAGGTTCATTAAAGTAAGGGAACACTTAGAAAGCAGCGATCATAATATGGTAGAGTTCAGTCTGCAATTTGAAAGAGAGAAGGCAAAATCAGATATAATGGTATTACAGTTAAATAAAGGTAATTATGAGGGCATGAGAGAGGAACTGACAAAAATAGACTGGAAGCAGAGCC
>NC_057733.1:51487902-51502086 GCF_004010195.1 Chiloscyllium plagiosum | reverse complement strand
ACTGAGGATGTGGGGAGGCTGCAGAAGGATCTAGACAGTTTGGGAGAGTGGTCCAGGAAATGGCTGATGAAGTTCAATGTGAGCAAATGCGAGGTCTTGCACTTTGGAAAAAAGAATACAAGCATGGACTACTTTCTAAACGGTGAGAAAATTCATAAAGCCAAAGTACAAAGGGATCTGGGAGTGCGAGTCGAGGAATCTCTAAAGGTAAACTTGCAGACTGAGTCCATGATTAAGAAAGCGAATGCAATGTTGTCATTTATCTCAAGAGGGTTGGAATATAAAAGCACTGTTGTGCTACTGAGACTTTATAAAGCTCTGGTTAGGCCCCACTTGGAGTACTGTGTTCAGTTTTGGTCCCCATACCTCAGGAGGGACATACTGGCACTGGAGCGTGTCCAGCGGAGATTCACACGGATGATCCCTGGAATGGTAGGTCTAACATACGAGGAACGGCTGAGGATCCTGGGATTGTACTCATTGGAGTTTAGAAGGTTAGGGGGAGATCTAATAGAAACTTACAAGATAATACATGGCTTGGAAAGGGTGTACGCTAAGAAATTGTTTCCGTTAGGCAGGGAGACTAGGACCCATGGGCACAGCCTTAAAATTAGAGGGGGTCAATTCAGAAGAGAAATGCAGAGACATTTCTTCAGCCAGAGAGTAGTGGGCCTGTGGAATTCATTGCCGCGGAGTGCAGTGGAGGCCGGGAGGCTAAATGTCTTCAAAGGCAGAGATTAATAAATTCTTGATGTCATAAGGACTTAAGGGCTATGGGGAGAATGTGGGTAATCATGCCCATCAGCCATGATTAAATGGCAGAGTGGACTCGATGGGCCGAATGGCCTTACGTCCACTCCTATGCCTTATGGTCTTATCTGTAAGAATAATAGGGTGGTTATGGTAGGGGATTTTAACTTTCCAGACATAGACTGGGACTGCCATAGTGTCAAGGGTTTAGATGGAGAGCAATTTGTTAAATGTGTACAAGAAAATTTTCTGATTCATTTTTTTTTAGATTCCTTACAGTGTGGAAACAGGCCCTTCGGCCCAACAAGTCCACACCGACCCTCTGAAGAGCAACCCACCTAGACCTATTACCCTACACTTACCCTGACTAATCCACCTAACACTACAGGCAATTTAGAATGGCCATTTAACCTAACCTGCACATCTTTGGACTGTGGGAGGAAACCGGAGCACCCAGAGGAAACCCACGCAGACACGGGGAGAATGTGAAAACTCCACACAGACAGCTGCCCGAGGTGGGAATTGAAGCCGGCTCCCTGGCGCTGTGAGGCAGCAGTGCTAACGACTGAGCCACTGTGCCGCCCCTAATATGTGGATGTTCCTTCAGAGAAGTGGCAAAGTTTGACCTACTGTTGGGAAATAAGGCAGGGCAGATAACTGGGGTTTCAGTGGGGGGGATCCTGGGGCCAGCAACCATAATTCTATTAGTTTTAAAATAGTAATGGAAAAGGATAGTTCTAAATTGGAGGAAGGCTAATTTTGACGGAACTAGGCAAGAACGTTCAAAAGCTGATTGGGGGCAGATGTTTGCAGGTCAAGGGATGGCTGGAAAATGGGAAGCCTTCAGAAATGAGATAACAAGAGTTGAGAGACAGTATATTCCTGTTAGGGTGAAAGGAAAAGCTGTTAGTTGTAGGGAATACTGGATGACTAGAGAAATTGAGGTTTTGGTTAAGAAAAAGAAGGAAGCATGTGTCAGGTATAGACAGGAGTGATCGAACTAATCCTCAGAAGAGTATAAGGATAGAATCCCTACAGTGTGCATACAGGCTGTTCAGTCCAACAAGTCCATACTAACCCTCTGAAGAGTATCCAATCCAGACCCATTTCTCTGTATTTACTCCTGACTAATGCACCTAGTCTACATTTAGGGTGAGAGGGGAAAAATATAAAAGACACCTAAGGGGCAACATTTTCACACAGAGGGTGGTGGGTGTATGGAATGAGCTGTCAGAGTAAGTGATGGAGGCTGGTATAATTACAGCATTTAAAATGCATGTGGATGAGTATATGAATAGGAAGGGTTTAGAGGGGTATGAGCCAAGTGCTGGCAAATGGGACTAGATTAAGTTGGGTAACTGGATGGCATGGACGATTTGTATTGAAGGGCCTGTTTCCATGCTGTGTATCTCTATAACTCTATGAGTCTATTTGAAATCTTCAAATTTGGATTATTTACACTTAAAGTTTTTCAATATCAAAAATTCCATCTCATAAGCCCATGCCTGGTTTAGCCAATGCCACTCATAAATATTGAAATCTGACACATTTAGTTGAAATTTTTCATTGCAGACATATCAGGATGATTCAAAACTACCAATGTAAAAGGAAAACAACATTTATACTATATGGGAGTAGACTGGCATGTGGGTTCTGAGTGTTAAGGTATCGCCATGGAGAATGATGACTGTTCATGATGGTTGATGGTTAACTGACAAGCTTTGTTTAAATTTTAATCCAGCCAGTTTGAATTTGATTGCTCAAGGGATTGCACTGAGAAATTAACCAGTGAATGTTGAATTGACACAGACCCAGTTTCTGTCCATAATGAACAGGGCCTTGTGTATTAATATCAGTACCTTCCAATAAATTGCTCTACACTACAAGCCTGCAAAAGTCACACAATTAATTTAGGATTGTTAGTCAAATTCACAGTGTGGCACACTTTCATGTTATGGAAGCTTCAAATGCATACATTTAAATAAAGCTTTGCAGTTAACTGCTAGTCAGCAATAACTGGGGAATTTTCCATGGCAAAGCCTCAACCAATCAGGGTTCACTTACCAATCAATCAGCACTCTCCTCACATACAATCGATATGTTGTTTTCCCTTTGCATAGGTATGTTTACAAATTATCCTGATCAGGGCTCAGCCAAAAAGCTTTGACAAAGTGCGTATGTTGTTTTTCAGCAGTACTCAAGCTCTGTATAATGAAACAGTGATTTATAGAAATGTTAGTCAAATGCAAATATTACTTTATAATGTTGGCACTTCTAAAGCAGAAGTGAAAACCCAGGTTGATTTTATAGGATTGGAAACTGATGAATTTTCACAGATTTTTGAGCTATTCTTGAGCACTGAATGCAGAATTATCACATTGTTATTCTATGCGAAAGGAAGAGAAGCAAATCATTAATGTTAACTAACTCTAGAGTATCTTACTGTTTTTGTGATTGATGGTATTGGTTTGGTCTTGAAGATGTATTTGTAAATGCTGTGGAATATGGGAGCGATCAGATAAGTACCCAGGATCTCAGTTCCTTCTATTTCAGAAATATAAGTTAAGACCACATTACTAAATTGTAATATTTCCATCCTCCCTTCATCCAAATCATTTATGTGAATTGTAAAGAGTTGAGGTTCCAACACTGACCTATGCGGCACATCACTCATGACATCCTGCTAGCCTAAAAAACCCACTTATTCCTGTTCTCATTTTCGTTTTATGTTCTGCAATAATTATTGATGAGGTACATTATCAAGTGCCTTCTAGAAATCTAAATACAACACATCCATTGGTACTGCTTTGCCTACAGAACAAGTTAAGTCTTCAAAGAATTCCAATAATTTAGTTAAAATGCTTTCCCTTAGACAAAACCATGTGGGCTTTGCCTGGTTACCTTAAACTTATTCAAGTGCCTTGTTATTATTTAGTAATAGCTTCTAACGTTTTTCATATTACAGATGTTAAGTTAACTGGCCTATACTTTCCTTCTTTCTGCCTCCCTCCCTGTTTGAATACCTTCAAGTCTGCTAACTTCATTTAATATTTTTAATAATGTTCCAGTGCCATAAGTTTAAATGCCAGCATTATATGTGACTTTTTGATTTTCTGTACGATTCATAACACTTGAATGGCATAGCTACTGGGGCTCCCAAACTTCTTTGGAATGCCACTGTTTCCAGCATTACACCACATAGAAAATAATCTAATCCATTCTTTTTAGATCCAAAGTGAGTGACCTCACATTTGCCTCATTGAAATCCATTTGTCATTGTTTAGTGCATTCAATAGATCTACCAAAGCCTTTGTGATTTAATGTTTCCACTTATTCGGCTTATGATGCATCCACTCTTTGTGCTTGTGGCAAACTAATTACTTAATTTTTTTCAACTAAACCATTGAGATAGGTTGAAAATAGCTGTGACCAAAGCACTGATTCAGTCCCCAATTTATGGCCTCATTACCTGGAAATAAGCTGTATATTCTTCCTTTCTGCCAACTGTCCGTAAACTGATCCTTTCTCGGTATGAATATGTCAAATGTGTAATAACTTCTCTTGGAAAATCCAAATGACTACATCTACTGGTTCTCACTTATAATGCACTTGGTACAATCTAAGAAATTGCTAACAAACTTGTCAGACATAATTTTCATTTAAACATCTGTGACTTTATTTAATGGCTTTATTTAATCACCTTATAATTTTAAAACTCCTTCTTCATCTTCTAGTTCTCTCATTTTGCCTGAGTTTTCTACATGTTATTTGATCTCCCTTCCTTGTCTTCCATATCTCTTTCAGTCCCATTGCATATAAGTCTCTTTCCTCTCCGTTTTTGATCTGGTCTTTCTCCTCCTTGCCAGCAGTCCCATCTCTGCTACTCAATTCACCATGTAACTAACCCATTTTAATCTCCTCTCATCTACTTCCTTTGATACTTACACAGTATTCACTCATATCCTGATTACCTTCTCTTGCATCTAATCCATACATTCATAACCACTGCTTCCTGACATTGTCCTCTCTCATCATTTCACATATTTATCTTAGTATCCACATCTCATTAGTATCCAATTATTTTTCCTCTCTTGATGTTGCTGAGATTTCTACACTGCGTAACAAGTGCAATTTATAAACTGCACAGCATCATTGAAGTGCCTATTGTCACTTCACCAGGAATCCAACTACGTCATACCTACCAATTTTGATCTGCACCACAAGCTCATTTACCTTATTCCTTATACTATGTGAATTCAGATATAACTCATTCCATCCTGTATTAACCATTCCTCTTCTTGTTGTCAATCATTTGTCCAGTGTGCTTGAAGTTTGACTACTGACCCTTCCCATACATTCTGTCCTATTTGTGTCTGCTGGAGAATTTAATAATTTCTCCTGAGTTCGACACTCTTACCTCCTCCTTTAATTCGAGTTTTCTAATTGTCCCGATAACTGAGCCCTCCCCCCTCTCAGTTTGAAGCCCTGTCTACAGTCCTAGTTATGCGCTTCACTTGGACTCTAGGCACAGCATGGAACAGGTCCCTTCTTCCCCCTTTCATGGAATTGGATCCCTTACATAAGTTCACAGAGTTCACAGTACAAAGTTCATAGTGGCTATGAACCATGGAGAAAGAGAAGAACCAAAATAAAAAGAGCCATTTGCTCTTAGAATTCTTTAATTGACAGGCCATCTGCACATGGCTCAGTGATTAGCGCTGATGCCTCACAATGCCAGGGAGCTCAGGTTCAATTCGAACCTTTGAAGATTGTCTGTTATTTCACATTCTTACCCCTGGTGTCTGTGTGAGTTTCCTCTGGGTGCGCTGGTTTCCTCCCATTGTCCAAACATGTGCAGATTAGGTGGATTGGCCATGCTAAAGGCCAATAGTGTCTAGGGATGTGTAGGTTAGCCATGGGAAACGCAGAGTTGCAGGGATAAGGTCAGAAGGTGGGTGTGGGTGGGATGGTCTTTGGAAGATCGATACAATGGGCCATATTGGGTGGGGCAGAGGCGCCTGTCTGCGCTACACTGTAGGGATTCTATTCTATCTAATTTGAAATATAAAATGAGTCTACTTGTTCGATGTTTTGCTGCTGTATTATAAGTTAGATGTGCTTTGCTGATTGATTGTTAATTGACCATTAGTTACATTGATATGCATTGTGTATGTGCTGAGATGTATGTGAGTACTGCACTGACTCCTGCTTGTCTCCATTGAGTTTGAAGCCAGGAGTCTGGTGAGTGAGAACATCTTTAAGGGGCTAACCACTAAAGCCTACTCTTTCTTTACACCTATTAATTAACGGAAAATTGCTGTTAAAGTTAGAAAGTATAAAGAACTTGGAAAACTGTGTATCTTCTGACCTGAAACACAGAAATACAAACCATCTGAGAGCAGATGTAACTTGTTAATTAAGGAGATAGCTTAAAGATCTGAGTTTAGCAGAGCTGACTTGTCACAACTTCAGAGTATAAATACAATGGTTTCTAAGTGATACTTGAGAGTATAGAGTGTGAAGCTGGGATTGTGGTAAGTGAGAGTTCAGCGAAGAGGGGAACTGTAAATGAATTAAGAAAAATGTAGTGATTGGAACAAGGGGGCAGTTGGATCTCATTGACTATGAGATCTTTAAATGGGGTTAACCTTGGTCATTCAAGGAGCCCTGGCTGACAGGTATAAAGAAGACAGTCTCTTCATTCTAGGGACTGGCTCTGAGTTGGCTGGTCAAATCCCATGTACTCTGCACAAGTAAGCAAAGGGGGACTTGGTGAGGGGATACTGGCCTCCATGGAGTTATTTCAGTGGTGACGGGAGAAAACAGTACACACCTGAAGAAAATTCTCTAAAACAGTTGTCTTTAAGTTGGGGTAAGCATTTCTGGCATCATCCCTTTATTTGGAAAGCTTGACTCATTTGATCCTTCTGTCAAAGACTGGGCCCAGTATGCAGAAAGAATGTTATTTTTTCGAGCAAATTACATTGGGATAGATGAAAAGCAACAAATAATCCATCTGACTACTTGCAGAACCCGAAGCATTTTTGGTTATTAGAAGCTTAACTTTCCCTGAAACTAAAACCTTTCAAGAGTTGACAGATTTAGTTAAGGAATATTACAACCCTAAGTTTCCTCTAATTCTTAGACACTATCAGTTTTATTCGGCTGTCTGAGAACTGGGGGAGTCCATACCAGGATTTTTGACGGGTTAAGACGACGGGCAGAGATATGTGATTTTGGGTTAACCCGAAATGAGATGCTGACAGACCATTTGCTTTGTGGGATTAATGATGTTCACCTACTAGCTGAACTCCAACTGGACTTCAAACAGACACGACAAGTGGCTTTGTCATTAGAAAATGCAGCAAGTGGATTTTGGGATCTACAGGTATTCCAATGGAAGTGGGCACCCTCACCAGACCAGCTGAGTTTGGGGAACGCCATTTGAGTGTAAGCAATCGCATAGCCTCACTTAGGTCATATCCTGAGCAGAGGGTCTATAGATCAGCCCACAGGTAAACCCAAAACAAAACCAAACCTCGGCCAAGTGGCTAAAATTTTCTTCAGGATCCATCCGGCAAGCCACTGTAGATGTTGCCAGTATGCAGAGTTGAGACAGCAAAGGAGTGCTACAAGGATTAACTTGAGTAAAAGAACTCACAGGTCACACCCAGGATAATTCACATCCTGGAAGGTCTACCTACATGTGGTTGGGAACAATTAAATTGAATAGCAATACTATTACTTAGGTCAATACTGGCATAACTATTCTACCTCGACTCCAAGCCTGAATTTTGCATAAGGCCTCAGCCAGACTGAGAACGTAGACTGGGCAACTGTTACAGCTTAAGGGTATGACTTCAGTTCAGGTCTCCTATAAGAATTAGCACTGATTGTAGTAAAAGGCATGAGTTCAAGCATGATGGAGTGGAATTGAGTAGAGTAGGGGAACTTTATTTGTTGTTTCTACCATATACAGCTGGTACAATAAAAACGAGACAGTGTTCCAAAGTGCTATATGAACACACAGACTACTTGAGGGTACAGTCATACACAGGGCAGCATAAAGTGCATAGGAAAGTGCAAAACCTGCAAGATAGCACAATATTTCCTGACAAGACAAGACAATAGGCACAGTGGTGGACAAATTACAATGTCACAATGAATGATCATTAACAAAACATTGCTTCATGAGCAATTCAAAAATTCATCCAAGAATTGCAAATGGAATAGAGTCTGATTATACTGTGTTAAGGAGCCTGATGGTTTGGGGGAAGAAACTATTGCACAGTCTGGCTGTGAGAGACCAAATGTTCCTGTATCTTCTGCCAGATGGCAGGAGGGAGAACATTTGGAGTGAGGAGTGTGTGGGGTTTTCCACAATGCTCTTAGCCTTTCGGATTCAGCATGTGGAGTACAGTAAATGTCTGTAATGGAGGGGAGAGAGACCCCGATGATCCTCTCAGCTGTCCTCACTATCCGTTGTAGGGTCTTCCAATCCGAGATGGTGCAATTCCCAAACCAGATAGTGATGTAGCAGCTCAGGGTACTCTCAAGGAACCCTCTGTAGAATGTGGTGAGGATGGGGGGATGAGAGGTGGGCTTTCCTCAACTTGCTCAGAAAGTAGAGATGCTGCTGGGCTTTCTTGGCTATGGAGCTAGTGCTGAGGGTCCAGGTGGGATTCTCTGCCAGGTGGAAGCCAAGAGATTTGGTGCTCTTCATGATCTCCACGGAGGAGCCGTCGATGTCCAGTGGAGAGTAAATGCTCTGTGCCCTCCTGAAGTCAACAATCATCTCTTTTGTTTTGTCCACGTTCAGAGACAGGTTGTTGGCTCTCCACCAATACGTTAGCTGTTGCACATCCTCTCTGTACGCTGACTCATCATTCTTGCTTCTGAGATCCACTACCGTCATGTCATCGGCGAACTTGATGATGTGATTTGAGCTGTGCATTGCTGCACAGTTGTGTATCAGCTGGATGAACAGCAGTGGACTGAGCACACAGCCCTGGGGTTGCCATGCTCAATGTGATGGTGTTGGAGATGTTTTCCTGATATAGACTGACTGAGGTCTCCCAGTCAGGAAGTCCAGGATCCAGTTATGAAGGCAGGTATTTAAGCCCAGCACTCTCAGCTTGCCAATCAGGTGCTAAGGAATGATAGTGTTAAATGCAGAACTGAAATCTATGAACAGTAATCTGACACGAGTGTCCTTCTTGTCCAGGTGGGTAAGGGCCAGATGGAGGGTATTGGAGATGGCATTATCGTTGAGCAGTTGGGTTGATATGCAAACTGCAGGTGGGCAGCAGGGTCTGAGAAAGGTTCACTTTGATTGGCTCAACATTTTTCGATTAGAAAATGGTTGTCTGAGTGAAGTCCTAATTAAATACCTGGAGGTTTTTCAGGAAGGTCTAGGGACTCTGAAAGGAGCCAAGGCCCCTCACTTGTTGACTAGGAAGCAATTCTATGATTCTGCATGGCCCACCCAGTGCTGTTTTCCTCACGGGCAAAAGTAGAGGCAGAAATCTGGAGGCTGGAGAGTAAAGGAATCATCAAATCAGTGCAGCTTGCAGAATGGGCAGCACTGGTCACACTGATTGTGAAGTCTGAAAGCTCACTTCACCTTTGTGGGGATGTTAAGCAGACAGTAAACCGCTCCTCGCAGCTGCGTAAAAACCTGATCCCTTGGTTTTGAGGGTATAGAGAACTTGTACTTTGTACTAAAGGAAATAGCAGTCAAATTGGCGAAGGCAGACTGAAAGAGGAGCCTACAGCTGCGCCCAATACTAAACTGTGCCAGTTCCTGTTAATTTATAGGACTACCCTTCATGCAATTACAGGGGTAGCTCCAGCAGAGTTGCTGATAGGGAGAAGTCTCCACACAAGGTTAATTCCCAGACCTGGGGGGGGAGGGGGAGGGTGATACAGCGGTAGGATTGTCGGTGCTGAGCACATGCCTCATCTAAGTGAAAGAGGCAGATTACTTTCGGGGAGGAAGTACCCTGAAGTACTCAACCACATGGATATGATTTGATGCAGCAGCAAACAGATGCTGCTTTTAGTAAATAAATCGGGTGACCCAGGTAATATTCGAAGCTTCCACACCACATTTTATATCAGAACAAAGATGTATAACTCTCAGAGTTTCTGATCCTTTTAAGCTAAAAGTGGTGATAATAAAAATCTAAAAAGTCATGACTGGAGAGTTTCTATTGCATTGTGCCATCAATGTATTTGACATTAGCAACATTGTGAATTCTTCCTTGGAGTTAATGGCCCAGCTGCCATTAATATAGAACATATATAGAACATAGAACGTTACAGCGCAGTACAGGCACTTCAGCCCTCGATGTTGCGCCGACCTGTCATACCAATCTGAAGCCCATCTAACCTACACTATTCCATGTACGTCCAATGACGACTTAAATGTACTTAAAGTTGGTGTCACCATACTTGAAAAAAGGCTCTCCCTGTCCATCCTATCTAACCATCTGATTATCTTATATGTCTCTATTAAGTCACCTCTCAACCTTCTTCTCTCTAACGAAAACAGCCTCAAGTCCCTCAGCCTTTCCTTGTAAGACCTTCCATCCATACCAGGCAACATCCTAGTAAATCTCCTCCCTTTCCAAAGCTTCCATATTCTTCTTATAATACGGTGACCAGAACTGTACACAATACTCCAAGTGCGGCCACACCAGAGTTTTGTTCAGCTGTAGCATAACCTCATGGTTCCAGAACTCGATCCCTCTATTAATAACCTGTCAACCTGGGTGGCAACTTTCAAGGATCTGTGTACCTGGACACCGAGATCTCTCTCCTCATTCACACTACCAAGAATCTTACCATTAGCCCAGTACTCTGCATTCCGGTTACTCCGACCAAAGTGAATCACCTCACCCTTGTCTGCATTAAACTCCATAAACTCTCAGCCCAGCTCTGCAGCTTATCTATGTCTCTCTGTAACCTACAACATCCTTCGTCACTATCCACAACTCTACCGGCCTTAGTGTCCTCTGCAAATTTACTAACCCACCCTTCCACGCCCTCATCAAGGTCGTTTATAAAAATGACGAACAGCAGTGGACCCAACACCGACCCTTGCGGTACACCACTGGTAACTGGAATCCAGGATGAACATTTCCCATCAACCACCATCCTCTGTCTACTTTCAGCAAGCCAATTACTGATAAAAAAACTGCTATATCTCCCACAATCCCATTTCTCCGCGTTTTGTACAATAGCCTACTGTAGGGAACCTTATCGAATGCCTTGCTGAAATCCATATACACCACATCAACCGGTTTACTCTCATCTACCTGTTTGGTCACCTTCTCAAAGAACTCAATAAGGTTTGTGAGGCACGACCTACCCTTCACAAACCGTGCTGACTATCCCTAATCAAATTATTCTTTTCTAGATGATTATAAATCCTATCTCTCATAATCTTTTCTAACACTTTCCCAACAACTGATGTAAGGCTCACTGGTCTATAATGACCAGGATTGTCTCTACTCTCCTTCTTGAACAGGGGAACCACATTTGCTATCCTCCAGTCTTGTGACACTGTTCCTGTAGACAATGACAATTTAAAGGTGAATTGGCCATGCTAAATTGCCCGTAATGTTAGGTGAAGGGGTAAATGTAGGGGAATGGGTCTGGGTGGGTTGCACTTCGGTGGGTCAGTGTGGACTTGTTGGGCTGAAAGGCCTGTTTCCACACTGTTAGTAATCTAATCTTAAAGATCAATGCCAAAGGCTTGGCAATCTCCTCCCTAACTTCCCAGAGGATCCTAGGATAAATTTCATCCGGCCCAGGGGATTTATCTATTTTCACACTCTGCAGGATTTCTAATACCTCTTCCTTGTGAATCTCAATCCCACCTAGTCTAGTAGCCTGTATCTCAGTAATCTCCTTGACAAAATTGCCGTTTTCTAGAGTGAATACTGTCGTAAAATATTCATTTAGTGCTTCCCCTATCTCCTCTGACTCCACACACAACTTCCGACTACTATCCTTGATTGGCCCTAATCTTACTCTTGTCATTTTTTTATTCCTTAAATACCTATAGAAAGCCTGAGGGTTTACCCTGATCCTATCCGCCAACAACTTCTCATGTCTCCTCCTGGCTCTTCTGAGCTCTCTCTTTAGGTCTTTCCTGGCTACCATGTAACCCTCAAGTGCCCTAACTGAGCCTTCACATCTCATCCTAACATAAGCCACCTTCTTCTTCTTGACCAGAGATTCCACTTCCTTCATAAACCACAGCTCCCACGCTCTACAGCGTCCTCCCTGCCTGACAGGTACATACTTATCTAGGACACACAGTAGCTTTTCCTTGAATAAGCTCCACATTTCTAATGTGCCCATCCCCTGCAGTTTCCTTCCCCATCCTATGCTTCCTAAATCTTACCTAATCGCATTGTAATTGCCTTTCCCCCAGCTGTAACTCTTACACAGTGGTATACACCTATCCCTTTCTATCTCTAAAGTAAACATAACAGAATTGTGATTGCTATCACCAAAGTGCTCACCTACTTCCAAGTCTAATACCTGGCCGCGCTCATTACTCAATACCAAATCTAATGTGGCTTCGCCCCTTGTTGGCCTGTCTACATATTGTGTCAGGAAGCCCTCCTGCACACACTGGACAAAAACTGACCCATCTATTGTACTCGAACTATAGTGCTCCCAGTCAATATTTGGAAAGTTGAAGTCCCCCATGATAACTACCCTGTCTCTCTCACTCCTATCGAGAATCATCTTTGCTATCCTTTCCTCTACATCTCTGGAACTATTCAGAGGCCTATAGAAAACTCCCAACAGGGTGACCTCTCCTTTCCTGCTTCTAACCTCAGCCCATACTACCTCAGTTGATGAGTCCCCAAACGTCCTTTCTGCAACTGTAATATTGTCCTTGACCAACAATGCCACACCTCCCCCTCTTTTAACCATCTTCTCTGTTCTTACTGAAACATCTAAACACTGGAACCTACAACAACCATTCCTGTCCCTGCTCTATCCATGTCTCCGAAATGGCCACAACATCGAAGTCCCAGGTACCAACCCATGCTGCAAGTTCACCCACCTTATTCCGGATGCTCCTGGAGTTGAAGTAGGCACACTTCAAACCAACTTCTTGCTTTTCGGTGCCATCTTGCGTCCCTGAAACTTGATTTCGGACCTCCCTACTCTCAACCTTTTCTATAGTCGAACTACAATTTTGGCTCCCTTCTCCCTGCTGGATTAGTTTAAACCCACCCCAATAGCCTTAGCGAATTTCCCCCCCAGGATTCTGGTACCCCTCTAGTTCAGATGAAGACCATCCTGCTTGTAGAGGTTCCACCTACCCAGAATGAGCCCCAATTATCCAAGAATCCAAAACCCTCCTTCCTGCACCATCCCTGTAGCCACGTGTTCAACTCCTCTCTCTCCCTATTCCTCGCCTCACTAGCACGCGACACGGACAGCAAACCAGAGACAACAACTCTGTTCGTCTTAGCTCTAAGCTTCCATCCTAGTTCCCTGAATTTCTGCCTTAAATCCCCATCCCTTTTCCTACCTATGTTGTTGGTGCCTATGTGGACCACGACTTGGGGCTGCTCCCCCTCCCCCTTAAGGATCCCAAAAACATGATCAGAGACATCACAATCCCTGGCACCTGGGAGGCAACACACCCACCGTGAGTCTCTCTCGTCCCCACAGAATCTCATGTCTGTCCTCCTAACTATGGAGTCCCCAGTGACTACTGCTCTGCTCCTCTTCCCCTTTCCCTTCTGAGCAGCAGGGACAGACTCTGTGCCAGAGCCCTGTACCCCACTGCTTTCCCCTGGTAAGTCGTCCCTCCCAACAGTATCCAAAACGATATACTTATTATTGAGGGGAATGGCCACAGGGGATCCCTGCACTGCCTACTGATTCTCTTTCCATCCCCTGGTTGTAACCCATTTGCCTTTTTCTTGTACCTTAGGAGTGACTACCTCCCTGTAACACCTCTCAATAACCCCCTCTGCCTCCTGAGTGATCTGAAGTTCTAACTAACGAACATAGGAGCACAGGAATTAGGAGCGGGAATAGGCCATTCAGCCCTTCTAGCCCACTCTGCCGTTGAACATGATCATGGCGGATCTTACCCTGGTCTCAACTCCACTCTCCTGCCTACTCCCCATAGCCCTTTATTCCACTTTTGTTCAGAAATATATCAATTTCTTTCTCAACCTATTGATTGTTTCTACCTCCACTACGCTCTGGGGCAGCAGGTTCCATAGGTTCACAGCCCTCTGGGAGAAGTAGCTTCCCACCATCTCAGCTTTGAACTGACCCCCTCTCACTCTGTATCTATAAACTCTTGTTTGAGACTGTCCCACAATGGGGAACATCTGGTCACCATGCACCTTCTCAATCCCCTTTAGCATTTTCTATCCCTCAATCGGA
>NC_057733.1:51480527-51487778 GCF_004010195.1 Chiloscyllium plagiosum | reverse complement strand
GGGGGGTGGGGGGGGGGGACTAGCTGGGGGAAGGTTGCTGGGAAGGCAGTAGGTGGATGCAGGTGAGGGGGTTTTGGTGATAGGTCAGAGGAAATATTGGAGTGGAAGGAAGATAGACAGATGTCACAGTTCAAGAGGACGGTACCAACTTGGAGGGTTAGATCTAGGATGAGGTGGGGAGAGGGGAAACTTTGAAACTAGTGGAGTCAACTTTGATGCTGTGTGTTTGAAGGATCCAAAAGCAGAAGATGAGGTGTTCTTCTTCTAATTGTCAGGTGGCTTGGAGGAGGCCCAGGACTTGCATGTCCTTGGCAGAGTGGGAGGAGGAGTTGAAGTGGTTGGCCACAGAATGGTGGGGTTGTTGCGTGTGTGTGTCCCAGAGATGTTCTCTGAAACATTTGGCGTTCTGTCCCCCCAGTGTAGACAAGACCACATCAGGAGCAATGGACACAGTAAATGAGATGGATGGAGGGCAGGAAAATCTCTGCTTGGGAGTAAGGGATAGCATTTTTACAGGAGGCAGGTTGGGAGGAGGTGTAGTCCAGGTAGCTGAAGGAGTCGGTGGGTTTAAAGTAGATGTTCGTGTTGAGGTGATTGCTGGAAATGGAGGGCCAAGAAGGAGAGGGAGGTGTCCGAGATGGTCCAGGTGAACTTGAGGTGAGAGTGGAAGTGTTTGTGAAGTTGATAAATTGTTCCACCTCCTCATGGGAACACAAGGTGGTGCTGATACATTTATCAATGCAGCCAAGGAATGGTGCCAATATAGCGTGGAAGATGGTCTGTTCCATGTATCCCATGAAGAAGCAGGCATAGCTGGGGCCCATGCAGGTGCCCATGGCTATCCCTGTGATCTGAAGGAAGTGGGAGGATTCGAAGGAGAAGTTGTTAAGGGTGAGGACCAGTTCATCCAATTGAATGAGTGTGTCGGTGGAGGGATACTAGTTGGATCAGCAGGAGAGGGCTTGGGGGCCTTTGCCAATGGACGGATGGATATGTAAAGGGACTGGATGCCCATGAGGCATTGGGAGCTGGGGAAACAAAACTCATGGAAGAGGTGGATAGTGTCAGTGGTGTCTCGAATGTATGTGGGGAATTCCTGGACCAAGGGGGAGAGAATGGTGTCAAGATATAAGGAGATAAGTTCAGTGGAGCAGGAGCAGGTGGAGACGATGGGTTGACCGGGGCAGTCAGGTTTGTGGATTTTGGGTAAGAGGTAGAAGTGGGCGGTGCAGGCATCTGGGATATGAGGATGGAAGCTGTGGATGGGGGATCCCATGAGGTGATGATGGTCTGGGAGATGATGGTTTGGTGATGGGAGGTGAGGTCTTGGTTGAGGGGGCAGTTGGAGGAGCGTGCGAATAGGCACCTGGCTTCAGTGGTGTAGAGGTCAGTGCACCAAACTACCACCGCCGCCCCCTCCCACCCCCGGTCCACTGTTGTAATGATGATATTGGGGTTGCAGCAGAGGGAGTGGAGGGCTGCGTTTATAATGGTGAGAGGTTGGAGTGGGTGAGAGGGATGGACAGATTGAGGCGGTCAATGTCACAGTGGCAGTTGAAGATGAAGTGATCGAGGGTGGGTAAGAGACACGCATTCAACAACGCCACAGCCCTATGATCAACCACTTCAAAATCTCCTCCCACTCCACCAAGGACATACAAGTCCTGGGCCTCCTCCACTGCCGAATCCAAGCTACCTGACGCCTGGAGGAAGAACACCTTATCTTCCTCTTTGGGACCCTCCAACCACATGACATCAGCATTGATTTCACCAGTTTCCTCATCTCCCCTCCCCCCACCTCATCCCAGATCAAAACCTGACCTGCTGTGCTTTTCCAGCACCACACTTTTTGACTCCAGGTGTGGGTCTCCCTAACTCCTTACATAACTGTAACAACAATCCTTTACTTTTATAATGCCATCCTTATACAATAAATGCCAGAGTCCCATTTGCCTTTCTTATTATTATATACTGTGCCTGTAAACCCACTTTCTGTGATTTATGCACAAGGACACCCAGATCCCTCTGCACTGTTATCCTTTGAATTTGCTTCCCATTTAAATAATAATCTAGCCTTTTATTCTTCCTGCCAAAATGGGTAACCTCACCCTTATCCCCCTTAAACTCTGCCTGCCAGATTCGGGTCGATTCTAGCCGGTCAAAATGGCCCCTTTGCAGGTCATTTATGTAAATTGTAAACTATTGAAGTCTGAGAACTGAACCCCATGGCACCCCATTAGTTACAGGTCACCATCCAGAGAAGGATCCATTTATCCTGACCCTCTGCTTTCTGTCAGTCAGCCAATCCTGTCTCCAAGCCAATACTCTACCCTAAACCCCCTAGGATCTAACCTTCTGGATCAGTCTTCTTTGTGGCAAGTTGTCAAGTGCTGTCTGGAAGTCTAGATTTACCACATCCACTGGATCCCCATTATGTACCTTGCTGGTTACATCATCAAACCCCATCAAGCTTGTCAAGCATCATTTGCCTTTCATAAATCTCCTTTTTCCAACAGAGGTGTCACATTAGCATGTTTCCAATGCACTGGTACATTTCCAGAATCCAGGGAATTTTGGAAAATCTTAATTGATGTGTCCACTATTTGTGCAGCCATCTCCGTTAATACACTAGGGTGCAGGCCATCAGGGCCCAGGGACTGATTTGCCTTTAAGCCCATCAGCTTACTTAATACCTTCTCCCTAGTTACAATAGTTTCACCACATTCTTCCTGCAATTCTTCAGAAGAAATTACTGTGAAAACAAAGGCAAATATTTTCTAAGTTTCCCATAATACCTCACCATTTTCATCCTTTAAAAGGCCAACATTTACTTTCACTATTCTCTTTCTTTTTATATACTTACAGAAACTTTTGGCATCAATGCTTGTCTTTTCTCCTAGTTTCCTTTCACGGTTCATCTTAGTTCTTTTGATTTCATTTTCAGTAACCCTTTACTGACGTTCAAAGTTCTCCCAAACGTGTAGAGTACCACTAACTTTTGCAATGCCATATGCCCAAGCTTTTGCTTTACCATGGGTGATTTTTTTTATTGTTTTACAATTCCTCTTCCTCACAGCAGTACACTTTCATTGAGAGACATTGGGTCTCTCCCGAAGCATTTCCACTGTTCTTCAACTGTCCTGCCCTTTAATATGCTAACTCCTTCCTCAGGCCTGTATAATTATGTTTGCCCAATGCAAAATTCTTGTTGTGCTTTTGTCTTCACTCTTTCAATCTGAATTTGAAACTCTAGCATGTTTTGGCCACTCCTTCCAAGAAGATCCTTAACTACAGACCATTTATCAATCATGGGAGAAAGTGAGCACTGCAGATGGCTGGAGATCAGAGTTGAGTGCATGGTGCTGGAAAAGCACAGCAGGTCAGGCAGCATCCGAGGAGCAGGAGAATCGAGAATCCTGATGAAGGGCTTATGCCCAAAACATCAATTCTCCTGCTCCTCAGATGCTGCCAGACCTGCTATGCTTTTCCAGGACCCTCCCTCTCGACTCCGACATTTATCAATCCTTCCTTGTTACACTTCACCAAATCTGAAACCGTTGGTTCTCTGGTTGGCTCCATGACATGTTGCTTAAAGAAACAATCCCTCATGCATCCTATGAACCTTTCTTTGAGGATCCCTTTGCCAAGTTGATTAATCCAATCAATATGTATATTCAAATCATCCATAATTACTATTGTGCTCTTCTCACAAGCCCGCATATTTCCTGGATTAAACTGCACCCTTTTTCGGAAGCACTGTCTGGGGGCCTGTAAATTACTCCCAACAATGAGTTTCTTCCCTTGTGTATTTATGTCCGCTCAAATTGATCCAACATTTTGGTCCCTAGTGCCAATATCATTTCTTAAAACAGCTTTGATGTCACCCTTAACCAATAAAGCAACTCCACCTCCTGCTCCTTCTTGTCTATTGCTTTCAAAATATTGAGTACCCTTACACATTTAAGTCACAGTCATGATCTTCCTGTAACCATGTTTCAGTAATCCCCACCAGGTTGTACCCATTTGTCTCTATTAGTGCTGTCAGGTCATCAAATTTATCATGAATACTGTGTGCATTTGGGAACAAGGTTTTGAAATAGGTTCTACCGGTTTGCCTGTCCCTTTTAATATTTTCTTGTACATTCCATCCTTATTTATTAATCCTTGATAACACTGAGCCTAATCTCTATCCTTTACTCCAATTTTCAATTCACATTATGATCTTTTATGTTTCTTTCACTCACTTTGGTTGTTAGACTGGCCCTGCCATTTTCTAAAGGTCCTGAACATTTTCTCAATAAAATGAGAACACAATGGAAAAAGTAAATAAAATTAACTTACCTCATAAGTGCCGATAAAACTGAGTCTGTAAAGGATGGAATGTAAACCAAGTAAACGGTTATCAATATGAATATCTGAGTAATGTTGAGCATCAGAATGTTCAACCCTGTGTTGTACACTTCAGTTGGATAGCCTATCACTGTAACCATGATCAAAAAAAGCTGAAGATTATTCTAAGACAAAACATTCCAGGATTTAAACATCAATAATGTATAACTTCAGAAAGCTGGAATCTGAAGATATAGGTAAATTATTGACAAAACACTTAACTTCTCCACATAAAAGTTAAACACTGTGAGGGTGAAGACATGGGATAGATGCTTCTGATTTTCGGGAACATGCTCAATACTTTGTGGCATTTCCCACTAGCATTGCTAAGTTGTAGAATTTGCCATCTTCACAGCTGGACCACATTACAGATTCCATAAACTGCTTAGAGATTTTTATTACTTGGTTACTTAGCCAAGGGGCCAAACCAACCACAAGGATCTTTTATTTGTTGAATAATACAATGAGTATATTCATAAATACTAACACAGAAAGATAATTCAATTTCAGTAATAAGAAAAACAGTTCAATGCAATGGACAAGATGATTGTTTGTGAGAATCCTCTTAAAGGTCATTGAAGTGGTACAGTTTGCTACAGCACTGACATTCAGTATTGAAGGCTCGCAATTAGATAAGAAGTGTTTTGGGCCTAATAACGGTTAGAGACGAATGATTATAACTCGTGTCTGAATGTGACTTAGGCAATCTCATGCTTCCCTGTCATTTGCATGATTTCAGTATTGTGTTCTGAACACACTGATGAGTGGCTGCACATTTCAAAGGAGGCCTAGATGTACATGAGATGAGCACCATTTAAAGTTAGCCTGCTGTTTTTCTTACCAGCCTGTAACTTTGAAAGGCTGTACCACCACACTCCCATAATGGATAACGCTTCATTATTATCAACCTGTTCCTAAGGTCATGATAAGGAACCCTGGTCATGAAGCCACTCTGGATGATGGTATGGTTCTTTCTCATGTACTTTCTGAAATCCCACTTCAACCTTAGATTGTGATCTGGTATAATGTCCAAACTGCAGATACAAACCATTAACCTCTTGCTTTCCCCATTCCCACTTCACACTTCCCAATTGTCCTCTTGGAGATGCATGATTTCAGATACCCAGGAATGGCTGACAGTTAGTGACACTTAAAGATGAAGGCCATCTCTAAAAAAGAAGAGTAGAACGTCTAAGAGTTTAGGATAGTAACTTGATCTGACAGTCATAACTTTAATAGTTGATGTAGAAATGGGAGCTGCACATGGTGTGTCACTAATCACAAGTGAGTTGCACTGGAGTGGATAGGGGTGGGGTGCATATATTCTAAAGAAGATTAATCTCATGTAAAATGCACACAGGATCCTGAAAAGTAATTCCCAGGAGTCATTACTGTCTTTGTTGATTCCATCCTTTACAGACTCAGTTTTATCGGTACTTATGAGCCAGAAAGACAGATGGGTTGGTGTGCTATCTCAGCATCAATAGAAATGGGAGTCATCTAGAATTTGGTTAACCCTTGGACAACACAATGGGTCCTCCTAACACTGGGAGAATTCAAAATTTCTAAGCAAAACCATGAGACAGGAAACCCCCCGCCCCCCGAAAATTCTAGCACAACTGGTTTTGTTTTGTGGAACAAGAATTCATCAAAAGTTAATGCAGTTGTTGCCTCAGTTCTGATTTGTATAAACCTTGCTGCTATACCATTGTATTCAGAATACCAGGAAGAACTCTTTGACAGCATCAGAGAGAGGGTTCCCAACAGGGAGATGGGAAAGAAAAGGAAAACTGGCTAAGGACTGCTATCAAGGTGCATAACATACAGTGGCATAAAAGTGAAATATAGGAATCTTGAATCCAAATCCCAGAACCTGTCCACCAATGGGGGAAACTCACGGAAAACATTGCAACTTTGAATTTAAGTTTTCAACATGCTTCACTTCTGAAGAAGAATCTTGAAACAATAACAAGTCTGCAACATGATAGAGTGACTTTATTCCCACCTTCTTACGTATCTTTTATTCGTATCTGTGTTAAAATGTTTGCATCTGTATTTTATCTGCATTGTTTAGTAACATTATGTAATAATTGTGCAATAAACTCACCTTTCATCTTGATTAAAACTAAACCTTTGCTGCTAGTTACTTTTAAAGTGGCACACTCAAAACTAAAAAGAGGCTAAATGAGAATTATAAAGGGTGATGTTTTGATAAAAGAGCAGAATAAGTTAGTGAGCTGGGTATAGCCAATGTGATTGGACCAAGGTTTTGGGCACAGTAATTCAGGATAAGCATTATATCAAGCAATAGGTCAATTACAGTGAAACAGCAGTCCAGTCAATCTTCTGGCAATTATCAAATTGATCAAAAGCAAAGAGCATGTTGGGTTTATTTTATTCCTGAAGTTGCGACTCCCTGCTGTTATTTGACTTCTAAATGGACCTCTCAAAGTTTAAATTCAGTGATGGTCTTGCTCTCTGTGCACCAGCTCTGCAGCCATAAC
Organism: Chiloscyllium plagiosum; assembly: GCF_004010195.1. Taxonomy (NCBI): domain Eukaryota; kingdom Metazoa; phylum Chordata; class Chondrichthyes; order Orectolobiformes; family Hemiscylliidae; genus Chiloscyllium; species Chiloscyllium plagiosum. The sequence goes on along the minus strand of NC_057733.1, from coordinate 51,480,885 downwards.
ATTGTATTCTTCACTCTATTACCCTAATGCACTGTGCGTGGTATGATCTGCTTGGACTGCATGCAAAAAAAAAGTTTTCACTATACCGAGATATATGTGATAATAATAAATTAAATCAAAGCACTGAAACGTAGCAAAAATACCTAGATCAATGTCTCAGAGCAAACCTTTCTCAAGTTGAGTTGGGGACAGCACGGTGGCTCAGTGGTTAGCACTGCTGCCTCACAATGCCAGGGACCTGGGTTCAATTTCCAACTCGGGCAACTGTCTGTGTGGAGTTTGCACATTCTCCCTGCGTCTGCGTGGGTTTGCTCCAGTTTCCTCCCACAGTCCAAAGATGTGCAGGTTAGGTGAATTG
>NC_057733.1:51469598-51480496 GCF_004010195.1 Chiloscyllium plagiosum | reverse complement strand
GTGTGGACTTGTTGGGCCGAAGGGCCTGTTTCCACACTGTAGGGAATCTAATCTAAAAAAAATCGAAGATTAGCATGGCTCTGACATTTGATTGCAGAGAAAAATAAGATTGTATTTGGAAATTCTTTCTTGCAATGGACTCAATAATAGATAAGGATTTAAAATACACAGACAAAGCAGTGATCAAGTGTACTACAACATCTACAGTTTATATTTATACGGCATCATCAATATAATAAACATGGTGCATCATAGGGATCCATAAAATGAAAATTGGCACCAAGTTTTATTATGTGAGAGCGGTTTTAAGGAGTGTCTTAAAGGAGCAAAGCAGGGTAGAAAAACAGGACATAGACAATTTCGGAGTTTAGGGCAAAAGCTGCTGAAGGCACAGCCAGCAGTTTGTGGAGAGATTAAAGAGGCCCGAATTAGATGAGTGCAAGTATCTCAGAGGTTTGTGGGGCTGAAAGAGATTCAGTATATGAAGGGGTTGGGCCATGGAGGGTTTTGAAAACAAGGGCAAAAGTTTTATTGTCAAAGTGCTGTTTAAGCTGGAGCCAGAGTAGGTCAGCAAGCACAGTGCAATGTGTGAATAGGTTTGGTACAAATATGGGAAGCAGTGTTCTGGATAACCTCACGTTTGCAGGAAGTAGAATGTGGGAGAATGACCAGGAATACAGTGGAATGATCAAGTTTAGAGGAATGGACATAGGGATTCAACAGCAGATGAGCTGAGAAAGGAACGGAGTGGAATGATGTTATACAGGTGGAATGGGTGAAGTACAGCAGTAACTTGGGTAAACAATCTAATTTAGCCAGAGAGAGCAGAAGAAAATTCCTGGCAAGGGAGTGGACGTTGTGCTGTGACAAGAAGGTATTTGCAGAAAATCTTTGCTCATCCAGTACAGATGCCACACAGTCAGGCAGTTTAAAGACAGCAGGGAAATTGAGAGGGATGGTCATGAGGTGTAGGAGGCTTCTGTCAGTATATGTGTACAACATGACTCTGTGTATTTGGATGATGTCTCTGAGGAGCAGCACATAGTTAGAAAAAAAAGCAGGCCATGAAACAGCAGGGTAACCGTGTTGCAGCAAGAGAAAAGCCTTGGAAAGACAAGAATAATACTAACTGATTGAAATCACACTGGGTGGGGCAGCATAGAGGCAAAATTAAGTGCTCACCTATGCTAAAGATTGCAAAAGGATGAGCAGCAAGTGTTTACCTTTCTTATTGTTGTACTGGATTCCTGAAGCTCAAACTACCAACCAGATCACATTTGGGGAGGACAAGATCATGGCCAGAAGAGATCCAGACGTTAAGTTTTAAATTAATTGTTTGGACTTTTTGTGGACCATGAGGATTTCTCCAGAATATACAAAGAAGCTTTGGGCCTTTCTTGTGCCAGGTATCACCCAACTGGGGTTTGGTTAGCTCAGTTGGCTGGATGGATTTCTGGCTTGTAGTGTGGAGTGATGCTAACAGCACGGGTTCAATTTTTGCACTGGCTGAGGTTACCATGAGGGACTTTACTTCTCAACCTCCTCCTGCATCTGAGGTGTGGTGACCCTCTAATTAAATTCACCATCAGTCATCTCTCTCTCTCTCTCTCTCTCTAATGTGAATGGGACTATGATGACCTTACCTTTTGCCTAGACAGTAGCAAGGTTTCCCTTTGCTGTCACTTGTGGCCAGCTTCTTTCACCCCCACCCTCACACTGCCCGCCCCCCCACAAGCCTCCCACTGCACTAACAGCCTGGACAGTTCTGATGGGCTCTTACCTGCTGGCCAGGCTGCTAAATGAGCAAGTATTGTATTCTTTTATTTAAATATGATCCTGACATTAGCAGTAGCAATGCTTCTGTACCCTTTCTGGGTGATTCCATCTCTGCAGGGTTTATTAATAACACAGCCTTTGGCTCTGAAAGCCCTTAGAAATTACAAAGAGGATTGGACAGAGCCACGTGCAACTTCTACACAATTGCCATCACTATGTATCAATTTAAATAATTATGATTCTTTGAAGGGTTTGGGCTCTGTTTATTAATGGCGCAGGCTGCTGCTGCTGACTGTAGGTGGATGTTTGTGGCTGTGGTGCCAATCAAGTGGGCTGCTTTGTCCTGGATAGTGTCAAGCTTCTTGAGTGTAATTGGAGCTACAGCCGTCCAGACAAGTGGGGAATGTTCCATCACACTCCTGACTTGTACCTTGAGGTGTGTTACTTGCTGTCGGATACTTAGCATGTGACCTGCTGTTGTAGCCACTGCAATCATATGGCCAGTCTAGTTTCTGGTCAACAATAACTGCCAGCGTGTCGATAGTGGGGAACTCAGTGATGATGATACTATTGAATGCCAAGTGGTGATAATTAGATTCCCTTGAGATGACCCAGTATGAATGTTAATTGCCACTTGTTAGGCCAAGCCTGGCTGTTGTCCACATTTTGCTGCATTTGAACATGGACTATTTCACTATTTCATGAGTCATAAGTGGAAATGAACATTGTGCAATCATCGGCAAACATCCCGACTTTTGATCTTACAATGGAGGGAAGGTTATTAATAAAGCAGCTGAAGTCAGTTGGGCCGAACACATGAGCTTGAGGGACTCCTGCAGAGATGTCCTGGAGCTGAGATGACTGATCTCCAACAGCCACAACCAATGTCCTCTGTGCCAGGTGTGACTCCAACCACTGAAGAGTTTGCCTCCTGATACCACTGATTCCAGTTTTGCTCGGACTCCTTGCTGCTTTGGTCGGTTAAATACATCCTTGCCGTCAAGTGTTGTCACTCTCCCCTCCCCTCTGGAATTCAGCCCTTTCGTCCATGTTTGAACCAAGGCTGTAATGAGGTCAGGAGCTGAGTGGCCCTGGGGGGAAGCTCAAACTGGGCGTCACTGAGCAGGTTATTGCTGAGCAGATGGCAGTACTCATGACACTTTCCATCACTTTATTGACAATCGAGAGTAAAATGATGGGGCAGTGATTGGCTGGATTGGATTTCTCCTGCTTTTTTGTATAGGACAGTCCTGGGCAATTTTCCACATTGTTGGGTAGATGCCAGTGTTGTACGTGCACTGAAACAGCTTGGTTAGTGGAGCAGATTATTCTGGAACTCAAGTTTTCAGTACTATTGCTGGAATATTGTCTGGGTCCATAGGCTTTGAATATTCAGTACCTCTAAATGGTTCTTGATATGACCGTGGAGTGAATCGAATTGGCTGAAGACTGGTATCTGTAATGCTGGGGACCACTGGAGGAGGCTGAGATGGATCATCCGGTGAGAATTTTGAGCTGAAGATGGTTGTGGAAGTGTCAACCTTATCGTTCTCACTAGCCTTCCCTATTATTGAGGATGGAGATATTTGTGAAGCCTCCTTCTCCAGTGAGTTATTGATTGTCCATCACTATTTACAGTTGGATGTGGCAGGACTGCAGAGCTTAGATCTGATTCATTGGTTGTGGGAACACATAGCTCTGTCTATCACTTGCTGCTTATGCTGTTTGGATTGCAAGTAGTCTTGTTTGGTGGCTTCACCAGGTTGTCATTTTATTTTCAGGTGTGCCTGCTCCTACTCCTGGCATACCCTCCTGCAGTCTCCATTGAATCAGGGTTGATCCCCTGGCTTCACGGTAGTGGTTGAGTGGGGGATATGTCAGGCCATGGGTTTGCAGATTGTGTTTGAATACAATTCTGCTGCTGCTGCTGCTGATGGCCCACAGTGCCTCATTGCCCCAAGTCACTCTTATTTAGCCAATGGTGCCACATAATATGATAGAGGTTATTCTCAATGTGAAGGTGGTTGCACTTACCGATACTATCATGCAGCTGGTAGATTGGCAAGGATGAGGTCAAGTATGTTCTTCCCTCTTGTTGGTTCCCTCACCTCGTGCTGCAGAAAAGTCTGAGTGTTACATCCTTTAGGACCTGACCAGCTCGATTAGTAATGCTGCTTTCAAGCCATTCTTGGTGCTGGAAACCCAGAGAACATTCTATGTCTTTGCCAACTCTGCCAGATCTGTACTGACGGTGGGACAGGACATATCCGGGGATGGTGACGGTAGTGTCTGGGATATTGTCTGTCAGGTATAATTCTGTGAGGATGATACAAAAATCAATTAGGCTTTTAAACGGAGGTTTGTTTTTACCATTGTGCATTGTACAGGAATAGAGGATTCTGGGATCTAGTGACAAACAAAGCCTTGTTGAGTTTTCTAAAGAAAATGAGACAGAAATGTCATTGAATCTGACGTCTGTAGTTAGCAACTGCTGTGTGCAACAACTGAGGATAGCTAGGTTTCCTGCTCTGGATGGGTATATTCTTGGAGATGTGATTGCACCACCTCCTAGGGTCCAAGTGCTCCTCCCTCCAGATTCTTACCATTCATGTCCTAACATGAGCCTCATCATGAAGCCCCACTTCCCAAAGCTTTTCCATGTGTCCTGGTTTTGATGTCTGAATACTGTTCATCAGATAACCTGTCAACACGTGTATCATTGATAGAAGTCCCGGTCTCTAAAACAGGATGCATTTATCCTTTAAGATGCCCTGACTGCCTTGAGTCAGTACTATCAATATCTGATATTCTCACACTCCACCTGTTACAGTTTTGTAGCTGATGAGTAGCACGGTAATATTAATTAGGAAACAGTGAGGACAGCAGACACTGGAGAGTCAGAGTCGATAAAGTGTGGTGCTGGAAAACGCTGAGCCTTGAGGAACATTTATACCTAAAACACCAACCCGCTTGCTCCTCAGATGCTGCCTGCCCTGCTGTGCTTTTTCCAGTGCCATGATTAGATTAGATTCCCTAAGTATGGAAACAGGCCCTTTGGCCCAACCATTCCACACCGACCCTCCGAAGAGTAACTGACCCAGACCCATTTCCCTCTGGGTAATGCACCTAACACCATGGGGAAATTTAGTATGGCCAATTCACCTGACCCACACATCTTTGGCCTGTGGGAGGAAACCGAAGCACCTGGAGGAAACCCACGCAGACACCGGGAGAACGTGCAAACTCTGCACAGATAGTCACCTAAGGCTGGAATTGAACCTGGGGCCCTGGTTCTGTGAGGCAGCAGTGCTAACCGCTGAGCCACCATGCCACCCTGGTTGACTCTGGGTAATATTGATGACATTCCTGCCTGTTTAAAATCAGCAGCTAGCAAAAATACTGTGTGCTGCCTGAGGTAAAGTGAACAGTTACTCCACTTAGGAGTGATACAGATATGTGGAAATATTACCAGCACCTGAAAGCTTTGTGTGAAGCCAAATATATCTGAGGACAGTATTGCCCTTCTTTCACTGCCATCCAATCAAAACCTGGAACTCCCTCTATCACTCTGCCCTTATCAATCTTCTTTGTTACTTCTTCAAAAACCTCAATCAAGTTTGTGAGACATGATTTCCCACGCATAAAGCCATGTTGACTATCTCTAATCAAATTTGCCTTTCCAAATACATGTACATCCTGTCCCTCAGGGTTCCCTCCAACACCTTGCCCACCACCAACGTCAGGCTCACTGGTCTATAGTTCCTTGGCTTGTCGTTACCAATTTTCTTAAACAGTGGCACCATATTAGCCAGCCTTCAGTCTTCCGGCACCTCACCTGTGACTATCAATGATACAAATACCTCAGCAAGAGGCCCAACAATCACTTCTCTAGCTTCCCACAGAGTTCTAGGGTACACCTGATCAGGTCCTGGGGATTTATCCACTTATATGCATTTCAAGACATCCAGCACTTCCTCCTCTGTAATATGGACATTTTTCAAGATGTCACCATCTATTTCCCTACATTCTATATCTTCCATATCCTTTTCCACAGTAAACACTGATGCGAAATACTCGCTTAGTATCTCCCCCATTTTCTGCGGCTCCACACAAAGGCCGCCTTGCTGATCTTTGAGGGGCCCTATTCTCTCCCTAGTTAGCCTTTTGTCCTTTATGTATTTGTACATACTCTTTGGATTCTCCTTAACTCTATTTGCCAAAGCTATCCCATGTCCCATTTTTGCCCTCCTGATTTCCCTCTTAAGTATACTCCTACTGCCTTTATGCTCTTCTAAGGATTCACTCGACCTATCCTGTCTATATGCTTCCTTCTTTTTCTTAACCAAACTTTCAATTTCTTTAGTCATCCAGCATTCCCTATACTTACTAGCCTTTCCTTTCACCCTGACAGGAATATACTTTCTCTGGACTCTCGTTGCCTTATTTCTGACAGAAGGGTTTGTTTCCGTGCTGTATATCTCTATGACTCTGTGACTCTATTTAAGTGTTTCGTATTCATGTGGCAAACCAAACTAGGATCTAAATTTTATTAGAAATAAAGCTGGGAACTTTCAGCAGGTCAGGGAACTGTGACAGTGTAAACTTCTAAGCTTTAATAGCTGTTCACAGATTGTCTGGAATGAATTATTAAAGGACAAGGGCAAATGTATACAGGAATTGAAAGTAATTAACCATGTCTGGGAGAAGGAGTTGAAGCTATATAAACAAAGCTGTTTTAACATCTGGTTGATACATGGCTGCCTAATGCCACAAGATGAAATGGTTGCTCTGAAGAAGAATTTTGAGGAGATAATCACAGGAAAGCTATGTCTTCAAATGGACAGCCAATGCCAAATGTAACAAGGAGCCAAGAAGCTACTTCCGATAAGAAAGCAAGCCCTGCAGACTTGCTCGTTCCAGAGGAGTAGGTAATATTGTGGATGAGGGAATCTAAAGGATCATCAATGATGTCAACTGAAAACTTGAAGGATGAAAAATTGTAAAAGAATTGAACTCCAAGATTCCTTAGGAAGAGAACTCCAAAGAATAACACTGCAGAGGGATTGAATTCTGGACACATCCAGACAGTCAATATTGGTTGGAACCGTAACTAAATTTCACCACTAATCGGGTAATAGCTGAGTTGGGTTGTGAGGCTAAACTTGCTTACTTGAGGAGTTTTATTTCGTGCTACATGCAATAAAGCTTAAATAACTGTTTCAGTATTTGATTGCTCGTGAGATTTCTTAGTAAGGAGCTGAATTAAAGGTAGCTTGTGATAATTGACAGACAACAGAACAGAGCAGAGTTAATGGGACAAATTGTCATGACTGACGTGGTGATATGGAGATGTGAAAATTCCTGAGTTCAGTAAACCTGCCTCAGGAGGAAGCATTGCATCAGACTGCACTGCCACTCTGTGGACGTGGAGGTGCTGGGGGACAGTGCTGAGATCCCCATTGCTGGAACTGATCAGAAGAATGGGGTGGCCAAGTGTTCATCAAATGACTCGTCTTGGTTCTCTGGGACATTATCCCAGTGGTTTACCTATATCTTCAGCTCTCACTCCTTGAACCCCAATCCAATCCATATTAAGAACCTGCAACTGGAAGTGTTCCAGTCTTCAATGTGACCTGCAGTGACGCCATCTAAATGCAAAGAGACAGAAATATAGTCCATGTCTCAGTGAGATAGATAGAAAGGAACACCTAAAATATTTCAATCAGACACAAGAAAAATGATTGTTTCTTGAAGCACTTAAAATGCTGCTGAGATCTAAATAGAGCCTGTCAGGGAGGTAGCGAATAAAATGGAGAAATTTGTGTGTGGGGTCATTGATACAGCCAATAGGTAAGCTGAGAAAAAGAGATCAATAAGCAATTGTAAAAGGTTGAAGAGATTTTAATGCAGTTACTGTGAAATCCCGCAGCTCCATTTTTCATTATAAGCTGCAGGTGCACCCTTTAAAGGTTTACTCACTGACAAAACACTTTATCACACAGCAAGTGGTCTGGGTCTGGAACACACAGTTTGGATTGTGGTGGAGGCAGATTCAATTGAGATATTCAGAATTACAATTAGAATTCAGAGTTTGAATCAGGTTTATTGTCACGTACAAAGTACAGGAGTGCAATAAAATATGTACAATGTCACCACACAAGGCACCATCTTAGGTACAAAGTACTGAGGGACAAATCTTAGGTACTAAAATAGATTAGGTCCAAAACGGAGGAATAAAGAGAGGCTAAAGTTCTACATTACAGTTCTTCAGAGTGTAACTTAGGAAAGATAAATAAATAAAGTTAAAAGACAAACATTACAGTCCTTCTATAGCCTGTGGTCTTTCTGCATGTGGTCTCCATCTCCCTGCACTGCCAGGCTTGAGGCCTGTGAAAGGTTGATCGCACTGGGCCCCAGCCTGCTGGCTATTGCTCTCTGGGGACCCCAGGCCTCTACCCCTTCCCATCCCAGAGTCCCCATCATGCCAGCTATACCCCTCCTGACCCCAGCCCGCTAGCCACTCTGGCCTTGTGACTGCTGGTTGCCCCACTCGCCTCGAGCCTATTTCCAACTGGTCCTCCCACTTAGCCCTGGTCATTAACCACTGTCTTTCCTAGTCTTCTCTGCTGCTGACCGCTGGTCATCCCACTAAGTGCTGACCCACTGACCACTGGCCATCCCATTCCAGACCCTCAGCTGCTACAGCACTGTTGCTGTCTTCACATAACATGGTAGGCTCAAACAAAACTACACAATTAGAAAAGAAAAGGGAAAAATAGAGAAAAAAGGAAGAGAAGCAGATGGAAAGGATAAGCTCTGGGCTGAGCCCAGATACTGCCTCCTCCACCGCTGCCATCTTCAGGTGACCATTAGATAATTATTTGAATATAATGCACAGTCACATGGAAAGGGCAGGAGAAAGGCCTGAAGTCAAGATGCTCATTTGGAGAGCTGGTGCAGACACAGTGGGGCGAATGGCCTCTTTCTCCTCTGTGACAGTTTTGCGATTCTGTTTGCAGAATTCTCCAATGTCCCTGTCTTTGTTAGGCTAACTCTTCCTAATGAAGGGCTAATGCTCAAAACATCGATTCTCATGCTCCTCGGATGCTGCCTGACCAGCTGTACTTTTCCAGTACCACATTCTAGACTCTGATCTCCAGCATCTGCAGTCCTCACTTCCTCCTGTACTGGCTTACCACTCCCTCACCCTCCCCAGATGGACAGACCAAGTTTAGATAAATTGGAGTTGAGAAGAGTAAACGGTGACTTGATTGAAACACATGAGATCCTAGGAGGCTTAACAGGGTAGGGGTGGAGAGGATTCTTCTTTTTATACAAGAGTTGACATTAAAAGGGGTTTTCCTTTTCAACAAAGATGAGGCAAAACATTCAATGGGTGAAGCTGGCATCCAAATGGGTGGCTACATTGGCAGAAGCGACATTGATGAGGCAGGCTCAGCGTTGAAAGAAGGCTGAGGGTCAGTGAGTTTGTTGTTAATTGGCTTCGGTGTAGACAGTGGCAGAAAGGTATCACAGCAGCATCGATATGGTGGGCCCAGTGGCAAGAGATATCACTCTGGCATTGGTGGGTCTGGCACATGCAGCGAGAGGCTGTGGAGCAGAGGAATCAGTCCAGTGGGAAGGCCATGGAGCGGGAGAATGAGCCCAATGGGGAGACTGTGGAGTGGGGGAATCAGCCCAGTGGGGAGGCTGTTGAGCGGGGGAATCAGTCCAGTGGGGAGGCTGTGGAGCAGGGGGAATGGGCCTAGTGGGGAGGCTGTGGAGCGGTGGAGTGGGGGAATGGGCACATTGGAGAGGCTGTGGAGTGGGGGAATCAGTCCAGTGGAGAGGCTGTGGAGTGGGGGAATGGGCACATTGGAGAGGCTGTGGAGTGGGGGAATCAGTCCAGTGGAGAGGCTGTGGAGTGGGGGAATGGGCACATTGGAGAGGCTGTGGAGTGGGGGAATCAGTCCAGTGGAGAGGCTGTGGAGCGGGGGAATCAGTCCAGTGGAGAGGCTGTGGAGCGGGGGAATCAGCCCAGTGGGGAGGCTGTGGAACCAGAGAATTGGACCTGGTAGCTAGCACACAGATGACAAGGATCACAAATTTATCAGGACCAATACAATGATCATAGGACAAGCTAAACAGAGCACAGCCAGAGAATTCCTAGACGCATGGCACTCATCCACCAACTTCATCAATAAGTACATTGTCCTAGACCTATACCTGTTTGGTATGAAAAATGTGCCAGCCACATTTCAGAGACTAACTAATAACGTCATTGCTGTATTTCCCAACTGTGTTGTGTATACAGATGATATAGTGATTTTTTTTAAGCATAAACTGACTTGTTTGATTGACTTTGGAAGGCAGGCTTAGTGATAAACCTAGCTAAAAGTGAACTTTCCAAAATCCAAATCACCTTCCTGGACCATGTTATTGGACACGGACAAATGGCCCCACAGGATGGGAAAACAAAGGAAATTAGGGAGTGTTCCATATTATCAACAAAAAGAGCAGTACAATGGTTCCTGGGATTGAATGGATTTTATTTAAAATTCATATCAAATGTTAGCAGTGTGACTGCTCCACTCACTGAATTACTAAAGAAAGGCAAGAAGTTTTAGTGGACAGTGGACTGTCCGAAGGTATTTGACAGCCTGAAAATTGTGTTAACCACTACCCCAGTATTAGCCATACCTAATTAAGCAAAGCCTTTCAAAGTGGCTATCGATGCGGGTAATGTGGATGTTGGTGCTGTGCTGTTGGGGGAAGATGACAAGAAGATAGAAAAACCTATTGGTTATTTCTCCAGGAAATTGAACATTCATCTGCAGGAATATTCAACAGTTGAGGAGACTTTGAGCTTAGTATTGACAGTACAATATTTTAAATGTTTACGTTACCAGTAACATATCTGAGACAACCATGTACACTGATCATAACCCATTGAAGTTTGTGGTGAAACTTAAGGACAAAAATGCAAAACTGTTCAGTTGGAGACAAAAAAAACTGCAGATGCTGGAATCCAAGGTAGACAGGCAGGAGGCTGGAAGAACACAGCAAGCCAGGCAGCATCAGGAGGTGGAGAAGTCAACGTTTTAGGTGTAACCCTTCTTCTG
>NC_057733.1:51452671-51469560 GCF_004010195.1 Chiloscyllium plagiosum | reverse complement strand
GGAAGGGAGATGAAGGGGCTGGGAAGGGAGTTGGGGGATAGGAAGGGAGTTATTTGAAATTGGAGAATTCAATGTTGAGTTCCCCGGGCTATAGACGTGATACAGACATTCAGTTTGAAAATTGTGGAATGAAGCAGGACAAGAAAACATGATTGCTGATGCATTGTCCAGACTCAAATGAGAAGCTGAGGAGTTCGGTAGCAGGAGTACAACAGACTGAAACAGAATGTAGTGGTGCATGTTTGAATGTTTATCGTCAATGTAATTTATATGGGTGTTATAATGTACTAACAATGTAAGATTAATGTGTTTTTAAATGAAGCCACCTTCGGATATTGATGGTTCTTTTTTTTTAAAGGGAGAGGTATGATGATGCTGCTCCTTTAACAAGGTTTTTTATACTCAGAGGAGTCTTAAAGTTATGGGTTCTGAGATGTATGGGCTTATCTACTTGAAGAAGGTTTTAAGTTTTAAAAAAAAAACGTGTACAGTGAAAGGGGAATGCCAGACCTCCCAGCTCAGTTTTTCTCTGGTTTGTTTTGGTTTTAGCAGTCTGGCTGTTCAGGAGCTGCTGGTCAGTTTAAGCTGGGGAACCCAAAGAAATAGCTACAGTGGGAGGAGGTTCCATTTTAAATCTCTCTCTGCCATCTCTCTCTCCTATAAGACCCTGTGTTTGATTTTACCTTTTTTGCCAAGGGGTATTTATGGGGCCTGTTGCAGGCATTTGGAACAGCATCATTAAATTGGGATAGTCTGTTGGGTTTTCAGATAGGTTAAGCTATTCTGTATTCTGTTCTCTTTTATTTACTCAGTTCTGTATAAATAAGTTCAGTTTTGTTTAAAACCGGGGTTTTTTTGACCAGCTGATTCTCTCCTGGAATATCCACTGGACACCTGCTTAAAAACAATTAGCAAAGTTCAGGTCTGGGGTATCTTCTGGAAATGTTTTGAGCAGATCTGGGCTGGTGCATTACATGTGGAAAAGCTTTGCACTGTCTTTCTCACCGGAAAATACATGTGACAATAAAATCATTCATTCATAAGTCTTTGGAACTGTTTGTCTGAAAAGGTGTGGAAGGAAAATCTTTGACTATACTTAAGGCAGAGATAAAGTCTGAAGTCACACAATACCAGGTTATAGACCAGGTTTAATTGAAATCTTCAGGGACAAACTTTCAGAGTGCAGTGCGATGAAGGGGCGGTGCTCCAAAAGCTTGTGATTTGAAATAAACCCGTTGGACTATAACCTGGTGTCGTGTGACATCTGACTTTGTCCACCTCAGTCCAACACCAGCAGCTCTAGATTAAGGCAGAGATAGATAAATTGTTGGTGAGAAAGGGGCTAAAGGTTACTGGGGTAGTCTGGAATGTTGATTTAAGATTATAGTCAGATCTTTAATTATTTCTTTAATTATTCATTCCCTTTCCCCTGGGATGATCATGCTTTTTAACTGACACCTTATATTGTGATTTGGCGATGCCAATGTTGGAGTGGGGTATACAAAGTTAAAAATCACACAACACCAGGTTATAGTACTCCACAACCACCTGATGAAGAAGCAGGGCTCTGAAAGCTAGTGCTTCCACTTAAACCTGTTGGACTATAACCTGGCACTGTGTGATTTTTAACCTTATCTTGTTATTTGGATTGTAATGTATTTGAAGCTTTGACAGATGGACACCACTATGTGGCAGCAGAGGAACATAGTTTAATCTGACCACTAACTCTATGAGGGTCCACCAATGTTCAACTCATAGAGTGGGCAAAGAAGTGGCAGATGGAATACAATGTGGGAAAGTGTGAGGTTATGCACTTTGATAGGAGAAACAGAGGCAGAGATTATTGTCTAAATAGGCAAAAGCTTTGGATATCAAAGGGACTTGGGTGTCTTCAGGATTCACTTAAGGTTAACATGCAGGTTCATTTGGCAATTAGGAATGCAAATACAATGTTAGCATTATTTTCAAGAGGGCTAGAATGTAAAAACAGAAATGTATTATTGTATTAGGCTCTGATCAGGCAGTATTTGGAATACTGTGAGCACCTTTGGGCTCTGTATCTGAGGAAGAATGTGCTGACCTTGGACAGAATTCAAAGGAGGTTGACAAGAATGATCCTGGGGATGATGGGCTTGTCATATGAGGAACGGCTGAGGACTCTGGGTCTGTACTTGATGGAGTTTAGAAGGATGAGGGGGGTGATCTGACTGAAGTGTATAGAATACTGAGACGTCTGGATAGAGTGAATGAGGAGAAGGTGTTTCAACTAATAAGAGAGGCTAGGACCTGAGGGCACAGCCTCAGAATGAAGGGAGAATTCTTTAGAACTGAGATTAGGAGGAATGTCTTCATCCAGAGAGTGGTGAATCTAGGAAACTCATTGGTGCAGAGAGTTGTGGAGGCCATTGAGTGTCTTTAAGATGGAGGTAGATAGGTTCTTGATTAATAAAGGGATCAAAGGTTATGGAGAAAAAACAATGGAATGGGGTTGAGAAACTTAGCAGCCATGACCGAATGGCAGAGCAGACTATGGGTTGAATTCTGCCTCAAAGTCTTGTTTAGCAGACAGGAAATCAAGTTGGAACAAATGGATCTTTTTCTGAAAGACAGGCAGTGACTAATGGGTTGCCACAGGGATCAGTACTTGGACCCCAGCTATTCATAACATATATTAATGATTTGGATTGGGAACAAAATCTAATATCTTCAAATTTGGAGATAACACAAAGATGGGTAGGAGAATGAGGTTTGAGGATGAGGCAGAGATGTTTCAGTCCATTTCGGTGAAGGTGAATGAGCGAGTAATGGTAGATGCAATATAATGTGGATTAATATGAGGTTTTCTACTTTGGGAGCAAGAATAGGAAGGCAGATTATTATCTGAATGGTGATAAATTGAGAGAGAAATGTGCAATGAGACCTGGGTGTCCTCGCACACCAGTTGCTGAAGGTGAGCATGCAGGTGCGGCAGGCAGTAAAGGAAAATGGTATGTTAACCTTCATAGTGAGAGGATTTGGGTACAGGAGAATGCATGTCCTGCTACAATTACACAAGGCCTGGCTAAGACCACACCTGGAATATTGCATTCAGGGAGGTGATCGCCTGCTAATTCACAGACCCAGATCATGTTCTGGGGACTTGGGTTCGAATCCAGCCACAGCAGATGGTGGAATTTGAGTTAAATAATTAAAGAAGAAAATCTGGAATTAAGTGTCTAATGATGACCATGAATCCATTGTCGATTGTTGGGAAAAACCCATCTGGGTCACTAACATCCTTTAGGGAAGGAAACTGCCGTCCTTACCTGGTCTGGCCTAAATGTGACTCCAGACGCACAGCAATGTGGTTGACTTCTAACTGTCCTCTGGACAATTAGGGAATGGGCAATAAATGTTGCCTGTGAAGGGCTTTTGCCCAAAACATCGATTCTCCTGCTCCCCGGATGCTGCCTGACCTGGTGTGCTTTTCCAGCGCCACACTATTTGTCTCTAATCTCCAGCATCTGCAGTCCTCACTTTCGCCTAATAAATGCTGCTTGGCCAATGATGCCCTCATCCCATGAATGAATAAAACTATGGGTCTCCTTACCTGAGGAAGGATGTACTTGCCTAGGAGAGCATACAGCGAACATTTACCAGTTTGATTGCTGAGATGGCAGGACTGATCCACAAGGAGCAGTTGAACTGGTTAGGATTGTTGGTTAGGGGGTGACACAGTGCCTCAGTGGTTAGCACTGCTGCCTCACCTGGGACCTGGATTCGATTCTAGCCTTGGGCGACTTTCTGTGTAAGCATTTGCACATTCTCCCCGTGTCTGCATGGGTTTCTGTCAGGTGCTTTAGTTTCCTCCCACAGTCTAATGATGTGATGTGGAGGAGCTGATGTTGGACTGAGGGGGACAAGGTCAGAAGCCACATGACACCAGGTTATAGTCCAACACATTTATTTGAAATCACGAGCTTTTGGAGCACTGGATGGAGTGCACACAGGCACAGAATTTATAGGCAAAGAGATCAAAAGATCATGCAAATGATGTGAGTGGAGTGTCGACAGGCTGAATAATAAGTCCCTGCAGGTGAACAAAAATGTTAGATGATGTGAGTAAAGTGTCAACAGCTTTGTGGGTGGCACGGTGGCACAGTGGTTAGCACTGCTGCCTCACAGCGCCAGAGACCCGGGTTCAATTCCCGCCTCAGGCAACTGACTGTGTGGAGTTTGCACATTCTCCCCGTGCCTGCGTGGGTTTCCTCCGGTTTCCTCCCACAGTCCAAAGATGTGCAGGCCAGGTGAATTGGCCATGCTAAATTGCCCGTAGTGTTAGGTAAGGGGTAAATGTAGGGGTATGGGTGGGTTGCGCTTAGGCGGGTCGGTGTGGACTTGTTGGGCCGAAGGGCCTGTTTCCACACTGTAATGTAATCTAATCTAATCTAGCTGGATAGCAAGATAGATGACTCATAATCTAATTAATTGTTGGAGAGAGACAATTAAAAATAAAGTGGTGCTGGAGACAACTTTGGTTGGAATGACATGATAGGTATTAGAGTCGCAAGTAATCCGAAACTGTCCAAATTAATTAAGGTAGAGAGATCATAACAAATTATTAAGGTGATGGTGTCAAAACAGGACAGTAAAGAAGATTTTACAGAAGCAGAACAGTATGGTGGGGTTACAAGCAGTGAGACATGGATATGCTAAATTGTCCATTATGTCTGGGGATGTGTAGGCTCAGTGTATTAGCCATTGGAAATGTGAGGTCTAGGATAGGGGACTGTGTCTGGGTGAGATTCTATTTGGAAGGTAAGTGTGCACTGTATGGACTGAATGGCCTTTTCCATACTGAAGGGATTCTATGATGCTATGATGATTCTATATTTGCTGGGCCTCATGAGAATAAGGCAGATCTCATAGAAATCTCTACGATTCTATAGTAAGTATGATGTGTGTGTGTGTGAGTGTGCGTGGAGCCAGGGATCACAGTCTAAGGATGCAGGATAAATATGTTTGGGATTGAGATGAGGAGAAATGATTTACCCAGAGAGTGGTGAGCCTGTTCACTATCACAGAAAGCAGTCAGGGCCGAAACATTGTATGTGTTCAAAAATGAGCTGGATATAGTACTTGGTGATAAAGGAATCAAATGACAACAGAAAAAGAAGGAACAGAGTATTGAGTTGATAAGTAGCCACGATCACATTGGATGGTGAAGCAAGTTCAAAGGGTCGAAAGGGCTACACATGTTCCTATTTTCTGTGTTTTTATGTTTAAAAATTAATTCTGCTTTTCTTTCTACAGTTGCTGGCAGACCTGCTGAATTTCTCCAGCACCTATGTTTTGCTTCATTTTCTACAGTTCTTCATGTTTATTATAGCAAGCCAATCAGGTATATTAAACACCACAAAGTTGAAATGAGTGGAACTGAATGGTCGCAGGGCATTTACCCAGGCACCGGACATGACAATGCCAAATTGTATGACCCACATAAACAACAAACAGGAGTCGGCCATTCGGCTGTCTAAGCCTGCTCAGTCATTCAATGAGAACACGGCTGAACCTCAAGTCTATGTTCCTGCATTTCTCAAGTAATCTTTCATTCTCTTCATAATCAGGAATCTATCTACCTCTGAGTAAAAATATTTAAAGATTTTGTATCCACTAAATTCTGAGGAAGGGAATTCCAAAGACTCACAACTCCCTTAAAGAAAAAACAATTTCTTCTTCTCTGTTTTAAATAGGCACCCATTTAAAAAACGTAAATTTAAAAATGCTCTCACAAGCGAAAAATCCTTTCAACATCCACCCAGTCAAGATCCCTTTTACATTTCAGTTAAATAATCACTGACTCATCTAAACTCCAGAGCATACAGGTGTGGCCTAACCACATTTTCCTCCTCAGGCAATCCACTCAACCCAGGTGTTAGTTTAGTAAACATTCTCTGATAAGAATAATAAATTAAAATGATAATCCAACACTGTGAACCCCTCAAAGTGCTCCTCACTAACATAAGGGGTGGCTTCTGCCAAAATTTCGAGAACTGTCTAAGTTTGATGTAGTGCCAGCAACAAAACAACCAATCTGTTAGCTAATGAAACAGAGACAAATGTGTGCAGTTCATCTTCAGATGTGGATACAAACATCAGATCAGGATGAGTTGTCAGAGCTTCAAGTCATTACACTGAAATTTGAACTTTGGTATTCTAAATTCTGTTTTGATGCATTTGTACACTGCAGTGTTATAACTCGCCAATGCTCCTTTGACTGCACCTTCTAGACCTGTGATGTCTACTGCTCAGAAAGACAAGGGCAACAGATACATAAGAACACCTGCACCTACAACGTCCGTTCCAAGCCACTTACCATCCTGATTTGGAAATATATCATCATTCCTTCAGTATCACTGGATCAAAATCCTGGAATTCCATTGCTAATGGTATTGTGGGTTTCCTTAACACCCCAAGCACTGCAGCAGTTCAAGAACACAAGATACTACCACCTTCTTAAGACCAATTGTGGGCAGCATG
Organism: Chiloscyllium plagiosum; assembly: GCF_004010195.1. Classification (NCBI taxonomy): domain Eukaryota; kingdom Metazoa; phylum Chordata; class Chondrichthyes; order Orectolobiformes; family Hemiscylliidae; genus Chiloscyllium; species Chiloscyllium plagiosum. The sequence goes on along the minus strand of NC_057733.1, from coordinate 51,463,041 downwards.
GTGGCACAGTGGTTAGCACTGCTGCCTCACAGTGCCAGAGACCTGGGTTCAATTCCCGCCTCAGGTGACGGGAATTGCATGCGTGGAGATTGCACGTTCTCCCTGTGTCTGCGTGGGTTTCCTGCCACAGTCCAAAAATGTGCAGGTGAGGTGAATTGGCCACACTAAATTGCCCGTCGTGTTAGGTGAAGGGGTAAATGTAGGGGAATGGGTTTGGGTGGGTTGATCTTTGGAGGGTCGGTGTGGACTTGTTGGGCTGAAGGGCCTGTTTCCACACTGCAAGTAATCTAATCTAAAGGATTGACCTAGCAATGCCCCCCTCCTCATCCCATGAATGAATTATTTTAAGAAAAGCTCCAATAAACTTCTTAACTTGCCTAAATTCAGGCTATGTTTCACAAACCTCATGGCATATCTTTACTGATTCATTTACATGAACAGTTGTTTACTTCAAAACTGTCATACTTGTTGAATTCTTCACGGAATAGACTTATTAACCAAAGCTTTGTGCACAATAGTTAATGGATGTTTCAGACTAATGTTTACTACACTAGCCATGAATATTATATTTTTTCCCTCACTCCTTCTTCTCAACTCCCAGCACAGCCTCAGCTTGATATCTGGTACGATGAGAAATGTGCAGACCTTTGAACACTTGCTACATACTGGTCATACCCAACCCTTTTCATATACCCAGACAGAGAAAACAGTCAGAGTTGTAAATGAATAAAAATGCACTGGTTGAACTGGAGTTCCATTTTGAGGTACACCAGATATGTTGGACCAGTACAGGCAGTTCTCAGATTGCAAATGAGTCTTGAGTCTGGTTGCAAGTCGATTTATATGCAAGTCGGAACACAATGCAGGACAATATAAAACAGCTCTTTGTAATTACGGGAAATTATAGTATATTGGATCTCTAACTTTACATCCCCACATGGGATTGCATTGTAAGTATGAGTAAGTAAATCACACATTCATAAATCTATACCTTATTCACTAGTTTTATTGTTTTCTTTCCTTCTGGCTGCCCACTTGCTTCCTGCCTTCAGATATACAGAACTGTTGATGCTCAATCAATACAGCCTCACAAGGAAAAGAAAGCGCGATCAACACAGAAGCACAAAGAGGCCCTGTTAATTAGTCTGGCACTCTCATCTATTGTTCAAATGTAGGCTAGAATAGAGCTGTGATCTGTATGTTACAAATACATGATGGTGCAAGTGCTTGTCATATGAGAAGCGCTTGAGAATTCTGAGTCTGTATCCGATGGACAATGAGTGGAGACTTGATTGAAAATTACAGACTACTGAGAGGCCTGGATAGAGTGGGCATGTGGAAGATAGGAGAGACTATGACCTGAGGACACAGCCTCAGGGAGAAGGGTTGAACCAAGGTGAGAAGAAATTTCTTCAGCCAGAAGGTGGTGAATGTGTGGAACACATTGCTACAGAAGGGTGTGCAGTGAGAGAACTTCTTAAACATTATCCTGTGTGTAAGTTGGGTGCCTGGCACTTTAAATAATGCTAGTGTGTAATGGATCTTGCAGTTTAGCATTTGTTGTTCACAGAGTGACAAATAAGTGTTTTGCTTGGACCTGCATGCTCCAAAATTGGGGTATTCAAGGCATTAAAGACCATGATAGATAGGGAGTAAAAACCAAAAGAACTGTGGATGCCATAAATCAGAAACAAAAGCAGAAATTGCTGGAAAAGCTGTGCAGGTCTGGCAGCACCTGTGAAAAGAAATCAGAGTTAACGTTTCAGGTCTGGTGGTCTTTCCTCAGAACTGGATAGATAGGGCCTTGATTCATAGAGTTAAATGGAGAAGGCAGGAGAAGGAAAATAGGATTGAGAAACATATCAGCTGTGAACGAATGGCACAGCAGATTTGATGGGCTGAATGGACTATTCCTACTCGTATATTTTAAGTGACTGGTTGGCAGTGAGGAGGAGGTATAAGGTTACAGGAAGATATAAACAGGTTGGTCAGATGGTCTGACGAATGGCAGGTGCAACTTAACTTTGATGATGCACTTTCAAAGAAGGATCAAGACAAGGGAGTATTCAATATATAGCAGGACACTAAGAAGCTCAGAGGAATAGAGGGATCCTTGGGTTCTCGTCCACAGTTCTCTCAGGGTGGCAGGACAGATTGGTAGGGTAGTTAAGATGGCAAATGAGATGCTTGCCTTCATTAGTTGAGGCCTAAATTTTAATAGGAAGTAAGTCAGGCTGGAGCTGTACAGAACTTTGGTTAGGCCTCAACTAAAGTACTGTGTGCAGTTCTGGTCATCATAGTGTAGGAAGGATTCATAGGGAGGGGTGCAGAGGAGATTTGGCAGGATATTGCCTGGAATGGAACATTTCAGCGATGAAGAGATGCAGGATAAGCATGGATTGTTTTCTTTGGACTGAGGAGGTTAAGAGGGGACTTGATCTAGATATATAAGATTATGAGGGGCGTGGACAGGGTAGATAGAAGGCAGCTGTTCCACTTAGTTGAAGGGTCAATAACAAGAGGTGCATTTCAAAATGAAAAGTACAGGGCAGATTGGAGGGGATTTGTGGAAAACCTTTTTTCACCCAGAGTGGTGGGACCCTGGAATGAGGATAACTGATGCTGGAAACCTCACAACCTTTAAGAAGTACTTGGATGTGTAACTGAAGTGACAAAACATTCAAGGCTCTGGGCCTAGTGCAGGAAAGTTGAAATTAGTGGAGGTAGTTGTATATTTTTGGTGATACAGACTTGATGGGCTGAATGGCCTCTTCTTATATTAGATTACTTACGGTGTGGAAACACACCCTTCAGCCCAACAAGTCTGACCCGCTGAAGCGCAACCCACTCAGACCCATTCCCCTACGTTTATCCTTCACCTAACACTATGGGCAATTTAGCATGGCCAATTCACCTACCTGCACATTTTTGGACTGTGGGAGGAAACCGGAGCACCTGGAAGAAACCCACGCAGACACGGGGAGAATGTGCAAACTCCACACAGTCAACCCCCTGAGGCGTGAACTGAACCCAGGTCTCTGGCGCTGTGAGGCAGCAGTGCTAACCAGTGTGCCACCGTGCTGCCCACAGAAGAAAACCCAAAATGAGAATCATACCCCTAGACCAACCAGCCACACTTCTTCTGTACTGTATCCTCCATGATTCTATAGCTGAAGCCATGGTTCAGTGTAGGATGACCTGTGTGGCCAAGAGATATGCACATTAGATGGTTGGTGCATTGGCTAGTCTGCTGACAGCCTCCTGTAACTGGCAAAGAGCATGGAGGAGTCCAGTCCAAGTTGACAAAGAACAACTGTAGGGCTATTGCTTTCCACAGGCTCAGTTCCATTTCTCTGTTGTGCAGCAAGCTCAAAGGTACTACTAACAAGCCTTTGTTACAAATCACACAACACCAGGTTATTGTTCAACAGGTTTATTTGGAGGCACTAGCTTTCGAAGCAGCAGAGCTTCAAAAGCCTGTACCTCCAAATAACCCTGTTGGACTATAACCTGGTGTTGTGTGATTTTTAACTTTGCCCACCCCAGTCCAACACTGGCACCTCCAAATCATGACTATCAACAAGTCTTTGTGTGGACAGTCTAGATTAGAGTGGTTTTGGAAAAGCACAGCAAGTCAGGCAGTATCTGAGGAGCAGGAAAATCGACATTTTGAGCAAAAGCCCTTCATCAGGAATGAAAGTAGGGAGCCTCCAGGGTGGAGAGATAAATGGGAAGGGGGGTGGGCTGGGCAGAAGGTAGCAAAAAGTACAGTAGGTGGCTGGGGATGGGGATTAAGGTGATAGGTCAGAGAGGAGGGTGGAGCTTATAGGTGGGAAGGAAGATTGGCAGGTAGGACAGGCCATGAGGATGGTGTTGAGCTGGTAGGTTGGAATTGGGGTAAGGTGGGGGGAGGGAAATGAGGAAACTGGTGAGGACACTCTGCCGAGGACATGCAGGCTCTGGGCCTCCTCCACTGCCACTCCCTCACCACCTGACGCCTGGAGGAAGAACGCCTCATCTTCCGCCTCGGAACATTTCAACCCCAGGGCATAAATGTGGACTTCACCAGTTTCCTCATTTTCCGTCCCCCCACCTTACCCAAGATCCAACCTGCCAGCTCAGCATCATCCTCATGACCTATCCTACCCGCCAATCTTCCTTCCCACTTATAAGCTCCACCCTCCTTTCTGACCTATCACCTTCATCCCCACCCCCATCCACCTATTGTACCCTTTGCTACCTTCTCCCCAGCCCCACCACCCCCTCTCATTTATCTTTCCACCCTGAAGGCTCCCTGCTTTATTCCTGATAAAGGGCTTTTGCCCAAAACGTCGATTTTTCCTGCTCCTTGAATGCTGTGCTTTTCCAGCACCACTCTAATCTAGACTTTGATTTCCAGCATCTGCAGTCCTCACTTTTGCCTTTGTGTGGACAATCACCTACTTCTCTGGCCTCCTTGTGAGGATACAGGTACACTCTTTGGCAAATATAGGAATTTACTGAAACATCTTAATAAACAGGAGTACGTCCAAATATTTTGCAGTGAGAGAACTTCTTAAACATTATCCTGTGTGTAAGTTGGGTGCCTGGCACTTTAAATAATGCTAGTGTGGAATGGATCTTGCAGCTTAGCATTTGTTGTTCACAGAGTGACAAATAAGTGTTTTGTTTGGACCTGCATGCTCCAAAATTGGGGTATTCAGCAGTTGTCATGGATAAACCGAAACTGTGTTCCTTCACTGATTCCAGGCACCTACAATTGGTCTATGAATATGAATATACTCATTCAGTGCCTTCAGCTCAACCACTTTGTTCAATAGATTTCCCATTTTGCAAGTTATGCCATTTACAACAGAAGAACTGGTTCGTCAACCGTTTTAGATTAGATTACACTACAGTGTGGAAACAGGCCCTTTGGCCCAACAAGTCCACACTGCCCCGCCGAAGTGCGGCTCACCCATACCTCTACATTTACCCCTTACCTAACACTATGGGCAATTTAGCATGGCCAATTCACCTGACCTGCACATCTTTGGATTGAGGGAGGAAACCCACGCAGACACGGGGAGAACGTGCAAACTCCACACAGTCAGTCGCCTGAGGCGGGAATTGAACCGGGGTCTCTGGCGCCATAAGGCAGCAGTGCCAACCACTGTGCCACCGTGCTGCCCACATTTTATTCTCTTTGTTTCCTCTTCTATTCATTGGTGCTTACTAATTTTCTTCTTTCCTGCTTCAACAGTAATTTCTCTCTTCTGTCACCTTCGGTCATAGAATCTCACTTTTTTCCAAAGAGGAAGACAAGCACAATGGGCTGAATGGGGGAACCTATCACCTTCATCTCCTCCCCCACTCACCCATTGTACTCTATGCTACTTTCTCCCCCCCCCCACCCTCCTCTAGCTTATCTCTCCACCCTTCAGGCTCTCTGCCTTTACTCCTGATGAAGGGCTTTTGCCCGAAATGTCGATTTTGCTGAAGCTCCTCGATGCTGCCTGAATTGCTGTGCTCTTCCAGCACCATTGATCCTGAATGGGTTTAATCGTCTAGTGATCAAGAAATATCTTACCTGCATTCATCTCATAGAATTATAAAGTCAATAAAAAGTTAATAGAACAAAAGTCAAAGATTATCTCCACCCTATCTCAAAGCAACATGACATTGGATTGACTTGAAACAAGTAATTATAGCTTGCTATCACTCTTTGAAGATCAAAACAGGCTGCAGCACATCTTTTCCTCAGTCATCAATCGTGGGAACTTGCTTTTGGCTGTAACACATCAACCTGTCGCAGTATATTGTCAATTGAAGTGATATTTTCTGAAGTATATGTGCATATATTTGTGACCGCGAGCAGGCAATTCCAAAGCTTTGGAGATTATTGCACTGAAGGTAAAATTGTGGAAGATGAATAAAACACTTTGATAAGCCAATTACTAAAGAGCACTGTGCTGAAAGGTGGGAAGTAAGATGGCACGGTGGCACAGTGTTTAGCATTGCTGCCTCACAGCGGCAGAGACTTGGGTTCAATTCCTGTCTCAGTCGACTGTCTGTGTGGAGTTTGTATATTTTCCCTGTGTCTGCGTGGTTTTCCTCCCACAGTCAAAAAAAACGTGCAGGTTAGGTGCAAAATTGCCCGTAGTGTTAGGTGTAGGGGAATGGGTCTGGGTGGGGGCGGGTCGGTGTGGACTTGTTGGGCCGAATGGCCTGTTTCCACACTGTAACAAAAAGGGAACTTGACAAATTAAAATGGCATTTTGGATAGTGGGAGGAGCTCCCGATGGCAAACAATTTTATGCGTTATTTATGAATATTTAAACATATTTAAATAAGATTTGTGAAGTAAGTTCTTTTCTGTTGCAGGGAAGAACCACTTTAGGTGCGACTGTTGATCTGTCAGATCGAATAATCATTGCCTCTTCGCGCTGTTGAACTTTATCTTGAGCGCGCTATGGCAGAGAATTATGTCTTTCACGCCTGGGATTATGTTGTTTTTGCCTCTGTACTATTAGTGTCCACTGCAATTGGACTGTTTTATGCTTTTAAACCTGGTGGGGCAAGGCAAAAGACAACGGAAGATTTCCTTTTGGGAAACCGGTAAGCAGAGTTTAAAAATTAGAGATAGTGAATAAACTTAACGAACACGGCATTCATAGAAAAGTTTTTAAAAATGAAACTTCGTGTCACTTTAATGACTGAATCCTTCCGCTTTGTTTGAAACAGACAAATATCTGCCTATCCAATCGCCTTCTCGTTGGCTGCCAGTTTCATGTCTGCTGTTGCATGTAGGTATTTTTGGCTCCCTCATCAGAAATCACGTAGTGCTAAAGAAATAAAATGTTTGTTTACCATTGTGATTTGACTGTTAAAAAATGAATGGGATGTGGCCACGATTTATCGCCCAGAGAATAGTTAAGAGGGAAGCACTTTGCTGTGAGCCTGGTGTTACGTGTTGGCGAGACTGGGCAAGAATTGCAGTTGCCTTTCCGAAAGAACATTAGAGAACCAGATGGGGTTTTCCTGCCAATTGACAATGGTTTAATGGTCACCCTCAGACTCTTAATTGCAGATTTTTATTAAATTTAAATTCCACTATCTGCCAGCAGGATTCAAACCTGGGTGTTTGGGTTAATAGTTAACACCACTAAGCCATCACTCCCTAACATTACAAACTCACTTCTGAAGCACAGAAGATGGTCCCAGTTTCATGGATTTATGGAGATAGCTGTGTATTTGTGTCTGGTCACAGAACAAGTATTGGGTCAATTTCTTAAATACATTACAATCAAATTGTCAACATGTTTGAATGTTTCACTGAGCATTCTGCTCATTTAACATATGTTTACAGTTTTCCAAGAAATGCTGAATAGATGAAGTATTTTAAAGCACATTTCTGTGTTGCTAGATGTAGTAACTTGAAGTATTTCTTCTGCATGGTCAGTATTTACAATAATATGTCTGTTCTGGTCTATGCTTTTACCTCCAGACTTAACTTTTACAATGGCATCTGACTGACCTCCTACCTTCTGAAACTCTCCTTCTATATCCTAATGTGAATCCTGTTCACCCACAGCCCCTGTTGCTTCCAATCTAGCAATATCTTGAATTTAAAACTTTCATCACAGTGTATAAATTACTGTCATGGCTTCCTCCTCCTCTTTCATTTCTGCTGTATCCTTAAGCCTTACAACCCTCTAAGAACTTGCATTACTCAAGTTTTGGTTTCTATGAATCCCTGAGTTCCTTCACCTCACTGTTGGTGGTTTTGTTTACAAGCTCACTGATTCCTAAACTCTGGAATTCTCCACATTTCCACTTCTGTCTTTTCTTCTTTAAGACAATCTTCCTCTTCCTTTACCTTCCTCTTTTTTGCCGTATTAGCTCCTTATGTCAAATATTTTTCGATAACAGTCCCTGAAGTATTTTGAGATGTTTTATTACGAGTTCTGCAGGTTCCGTATCATTCCAAGAGGTTAGAGTATAAGGAGGTTTGATCTTTATGCTCTCTTAGTCATCAGGTGATTATTAATACCACTGTTATATTGTCATTCTAGAACACTGGATTGGAGGTGTTTGGCTATTTTATTTGAGGGTAGGAAGTTAACACAGTGGTGCCAAAGGTAGATTGTGTTAAATAGAAGTGAAGTTTTAAGTCATTAGTTCTGCTATGATGCACCTTGCAGCGTCATTGAGATTCTCTGACTGATAATTATCCTGGAGCTCTCTGAAATAATTCTACAGAAGATTGTATCCTTTTATTTACACATGGTTGGTCCTTGGCACTGATCCAGTTCTTCAGAGCTGGGTTAACCCAGTACAATCAGGCAACTCATATTCTGTGAGATCCACCTGGCTGACCCTCGTTGTAATCATTACACTCTCCATCATATGTTTCTGTCCAAAGTTAGGACCAGAGAAAGGAAAAAAAAGAGACCATTCAGTCCAGAATGACTGTGCTGTCTAAATAAACTAGCTGCCCAATCTACATTTGCTTTCCTTCAATGATATGTTGCTAAACTTCATTCAATGAATGGTCCTAGCCTTTTGTTTAATGGTGCTATCACCCAGGCCAGAACTGGTGGTGTGAGATAGAATGTACTGCAGAGCCTAGCCCTACCATTCCTACATCAACCTTTTAAGAATTTTGTTATGCTTCAATGACTTTTTATTCTTCAAAATTCAGGAAAATTAAGACTCCATTTACACAATCTTTGTTCACTCCCAAGGATCAGAAGTCACATGACACCAGGTTATAGTCCAACAGGTTTAGAGTCATAGAGATGTACAGCACGGAAACAGACCCTTCGGTCCAATTCATCCATGCCGACCAGATATCCAAACCTAATCTAGTTCCACTTACCAGCACCAGGCCCATATCCCTCCAAACCCTTTCTATTCATACACTCATCCAGATGCCTTTTAAATGTTGTAATTGCACCAGCCTCCAGCACTTCCTCTGGCAGCTCATTCCATACACACACCGCCCTATGTGTGAAAATGTTGCCCCTTAGGTCTCTTTTATACCTTTCCCCTCTCACCCCAAACCTATGCCCTCTATGCCCTAGACCCCCTCACCCAAGGGAAAATACTTTGTCTATTTATCCCTATCCATGCCCTTCATGATTTTATAAACCTCTATAAGGTCACCCCTCAGCCTCCAATGCTCCAGGGAAAATAGCCCCAGCCTATTTAGCCTCTCCCTATAGCAGAAATCCTGCAATCCTGGCAACATGCTTGTAAATCTTTTCTGAACCCTTTCAAGCTTCACAACATTCTTTATTTGATCTCACAAGTTATCAGAGTATTGTCCCTTCATCAGGTGAAGTCATCACTCCCAAGAGGAACGTTCCATAATCCTAGCTGACTAATCCTAGTCTGTTGAAATGGCCTAGCAAGCCACTCAGTTTTATCAATTGCTGTGAAGTCTAAATAAAGAAATGAAACCATATGAACCATCAGGCATTGAACTAAGTATGAGAAAAGACAATGGCAGAAACAGCTCTGTCGACCCTGCCAAATCCTCCTTACTAAAAGCTGGGGGCAAGTACCAAAATTGGGAGAGCTGTCTCACAGACTAGACCTTTATACAGGATGTAGGTAAGGGGTGGAAGAGTAGGGCTCAGCTCTGCAGAACGTTCTAGCTACATGTCTCGCACCACAGTTCTGGCCTGGGTGATAGCACCATTAAACAAAAGGCTAGGACCTTTCCATTGAAGGAAAGCAAATGTAGATTGGACAGGTAGTTTATTCAGACAGCACAGTCATTATGGACTGAATGGCCTCTTTCTTCCCTTTCTCTGGTTCTAATTTTGGACAGAAACACATGATGGAGAGTGTGATGATTACAACGAGGTCAGCCAGATGGTCCTCACAAAACATGAGTTCCCTGATTGGGGCTGTTAATTTGGCCAGAGATTATGTTCTGACTCGAAGAAAGCTGGATAATTGTCAAGGACTTTCCACGAGTGCAAAAGGCTGTCTTGGTGACGGGATGCTGTTATTTCAGTGGCAATGAGAGAAAAGCATACTGCTGAAAAAAATTGCAACAGTCATTTTGAGTCGGGATAAAAATTTCTGGGAAGCTTTATTTATGCAATCCTGCCATTGAAGACTTTGCCCAGTATGTGGAAAGAATGCATTTTTTTTCCAGGCAAATGAAATTGGGGCAGATGAAAGGCAACAAATAATTCTCCTGACAATTTGTGGCCTTTTCAGTTATTAGGAGGCTAACCTTTCCTGAGGCAGTGAAGCAACAACCTAATGTAGTCATACTCACGGATTCATACCTTACAGACAGTGCTGAAAAATGTGTTGCTGGAAAAGCGCAGCAGGTCAGGCAGCACCCGAGGAGCAGGAGAATCGACGTTTTG
>NC_057733.1:51445497-51452171 GCF_004010195.1 Chiloscyllium plagiosum | reverse complement strand
TGGGGCTGTTTCCCCTGGAGCGTTGGAGGCGGAGGGGTGACCTTATAGAGGTTTATAAAATCATGAGGGGCATGGATCAGATAAATAGACAAACTCTTTTCCCTTGGGTAGGGGAGCCCAGAACTAGAGGGCATAGGTTTAGGGTGAGAGGGGAAAGATATAAAAGGGACCTAAAGGGTAACTTTTTCCATGCAGAAGGTGGTATGTGTATGGAATGGGCCGCCAGAGGAAGTGGTGGAGGCTGTAACAATTGTAACATTTAAGAGGCATTTGGTTGGGTATATGAATAGGAAGGGTTTGGAGGGATATGGGCCAGGTGCTGGCAGGTGGGACGAGATTGGGTTGGGATATCTGGTCAGCATGGACGGGTTGGACTGAAGGATCTGTTTCCATACTGTACATCTCTATGACTCTATGACCGTCCTTCTGCAGCTGATGAATCCAGTTGAACAGCACTTGGAAGCACTGAGGGTAACAGGAGCACAGGGTGGGATTTCAATGTCTATTACCAAGAGTGGCTCAGCAACAGCGCTACTGACCAAACACATTGGGTCCTAAAGGATATAACTGCTAGACACGATCTGCAGCAGGTGATGAGGGAACAAACAAGGGGCAAAAACATACTTGACCTCATCCTTACCAATCTAATGGCTGCAGACCCATCTGTCTGTGACAGCAATGTTTAAAGTGACCACCTCACAGTCCTTGTGGAGATGATGTCCTGACTTCACATTGAGAATACCCTCTGGCACCTTCACTGTGCTAAATGGGACAGACTTTGAATAGATCCAGCAGGACCGTATGCCAGGTACAGCACCAGTCGTACCCATAAATAAGGTGTCAACTTGATGAAGCCACCAAATAGGACAATTTGCGTGCCAAACAGCATAAGCAGCAAGTGATAGACAGAGCTAAGCGATCCCACAACCAATGAATTAGATCTAAGCTCTGCAGTTTTACCACAACCAGTCATGAATAGTGGTGGACAATTAAACAATTCACTGGAAAATGCAGCTCTGTGTTTATCCCTATCCTCAATGACAAAGAGCCCAAAGCATAACTGCAAAAGATAAACCTGAAGCATTCACAGCAACCTTCAGCCAGAATTGCTGAGTGGATAATTCATGTGAACAGCCATCAGCCAATTCAGTTAACTCTGTGAAAGGGTTGGAGATACTGGGTACTGCAAACGTTATGGTTCTGACAACTTTCCAACAATAGTCCTGAATACTTTTGCTCCAGAACTTGTCGCTCCCCTAGACAAGCTGTTCCGGTACTTTTACGACATTGGCATCTACCCGACAAAGTGGAATATTGCCCAGGTATGCCCTGTACATAAAAAGCAGGATAAATCCAACCCGGCCAATTGCCACCCGATCAGTCTACTCTCGATCATCAGTAAAATGATGGAATGATGTCATCAACAGTGCTATCAAGCAGCACCTGCTCAGCAGTAACCTGCTCAGTGACGCTCAACTTGGGTTCCACCAGGGTCACTCAGCTCCTGATCTCATTACAGCCTTGGTTCAAACAGGGAAAAAATGCTCAATTCCAGAGAGGAGGTGAAAACGACAGCCCTTGACATCAAGGCTGCATTTCAATGAGTGCAGCATCAAAGAGCCTTGGGAATTGGATGCAAGCTCTCCACTGGTTGGCATCACACCTGGCACACAGGAAGATGGTTGTGATTGTTGGAAGTCAATCATCTCAGCTCCAGGACATCTCTGCAGGAGTTCCTCAGGGTAGTGTCTTAGGCCCAATCATCTTCAGCTCCTGATGAAGGGCTTTTGCCCGAAACGTCGATTTTCATGCTCCTCGGATGCTGTCTGACCTGCTGTGCTTTTCCAGCACTATTCTAATCTTGACTGCTTCATCAATGGCCTTCCCTCCATCATAAGGTCAGTAGTGGGGATAATCGCTAGTGATTGCACAATGTTCAGCACCATTTGCAACTCCTCAAATTTTGATGCTGTTCATGTTCAAATGCACAGAGATCTGGATAATATCCAGACCTGAGCTAACAAGTGGGAAGTAACATTCGCACTACAAAAATGCCAGGCAATGACCACCTCCCATAAGAGACATTTTAATCACCGCCTCTTGATACTCAGTTGTGTTGCTATCACTGAATCTTCCATGGTCAACATCCCGGGTCTACCATTAACCACAGACTCAAATGGGCTTGCCATATGAATATAGTGGCTACAAGAGCAGGTCAGAGGCCAGGTGAGTAGTTCCTTAAAGTCTGTCCAGTACCTACAAGTCACAAGTCAGGAGGGTGATGGAATATTTCCTACTTGCCTAGTTGGGTAAGCTTCAACAACACTTAAGAAGCTTGACACAGTCTCGGACATAGCAACCCATTTCTTTGACACCACATCCATAAACGTCCACACCCTCCTCCACCAACGCTCAGCAGCAGCAGTGAGTACCATCTGCATGATGCACTGCAGAAATTCACAAAGGTCCTTATAGCACCTGCCAGCACCTTCCAAACCCATGACCACTTCCATCAAAATGACAAGGGCAGCAGATACATAGGAACACCATCCCCCTCAAGTTCCCTTCCAAGCCACTCACCATCCTGACTTGGGTCAAAATCCTGGAATTCCCTCCTTAATGGCATAGTGGGTCAAGCCAAAACAGGTGGACTGCAGCGGTTCAAGAAGGCAGCTCACCACCACCCTCTTAAGAGCAACTAGGGACGGACAATAAATGCTGGCCCAGCCAGGAACATCTACATCCTATGAGCAAAAAAAAACATTCTCTGTTCATGCCAGTATATTACTTCTCTGCATATGAACCTCTTATATATAACTTGATTGGATGCCTTCTGCAGATGAATAGGAAGGATTTGGAGGGTGCTGGCAGGTGGGACAAGATTGGGTTGGGATATCTGGTCAGCAGGGACGGGTTGGACCAAAGGGTCTGTTTCCATGCTGTATATCTCTATGACTCTATGACATGCAATGGTTCCCATTGTTTTTCTCTGATAATTGAATCCTCAAACTCCCAATAGGTTTCTCAAAAATGATTTTCCTTTCATATATCCACTCTGCTACTTCTTTCCATCTCTATAACTTGAGCTAATTTGAACCCTGAGCTGGCTCATCTACTGACAAATCCTCATTCATGCATTTTTAAATTTTAATTATTCCAATGCAATCCTGGCCTATCCCTCACATTTTCTACTCCATATATTTGAGGCCATCCAAAACTCCATAACCTCTTCTATCCATGTCCTCACTCTTCAAACCCATTCAGCCATCACAATAGAGAAAATGGTAAAAGAGGGGGTGGTGTGGCCCTGTTAGTCAAGAACAGTATTGCAGTTGCAGAAAAGATGCTTGAGGACTCCTCTACTGAGGTAGTATGGGTTAAGATTAGAAGCAGGAAAGGAGAGGTTACCCTGTTGGGAGTTTTCTATAGGCCTCCAAATAGTTCCAGAGGAGTAAAGAATAGGATAGCAAAGATGATCCTAAATAGGAGCGAGAGTGACAGGGTAGTTGTTATTGGGGACTTTAACTTCCCAAATATTGACTGGGAATACTATAGTTCGGGTATTTTAGATGGCTCAGGTTTTGTCCAATGCATGCAGGAGAATTTCCTGACACAGTGTGCAGACAGGCCAACAAGAGGCAAGGCCACATTGGATTTAGTACTGGGTAATGAACCTAGCCAGGTGTTAGATTTGGAGGTAGGTGAGCATTTGATGATAGTGATCAATTTGATTATGTTTACTCTAGTGATGGAAACGGATAGGTGTCTACCGCAGGGCAAGAATTACAGCTGGGGGGAAAGGCAGTTACGATGATATTAGACAAGTGCAGGTCCTTGGTAAATATGTACCGGTCAGGCAGGGAAGAAGTTGTTGAGCACGGGAACCATGGTTTACTAAGGAAGTTGAAGCTGTCTTCAAGAGGAAGAAGAAGGCTTATGTTAGAATGAGATGTGAGGGCTCAGTTAGGGAGCTTGAGAGTTACAGGTTAGCCAGGAAAGACCTAAACAGAGATCTAAGAGGAGGGGACATGTGAAGTCATTGGCAGGTAGGATCAAGGAAAACCCTAAGGCTTCCTATAGCTATATTAGGAATAAAAGAATGACTAGGATAAGATTAGGGCCAGTCAAGCACAGTCGTGGGAAGTTTTGCGTGGAGTCAGAAGAGGTAGGGGAAGCACTAAATGAATACTTTTGTCAGTATGTACACTAGAAAAAGACAATGTGGTCAAGGATAATACTGAGATATAGGCTACTAGATTAGATAGGATTGCGATGCATAAGGAGGAAGTGTTAGTAATTCTGGAAAGTGTAAAAATAGATAAGTCACCTGGACTGGATGGGATTTATCCCAAGATTCTCTGGGAAGCCAGGGAGGAGATTGCCGAGCCGTTGGCTTTGATCTTTATGTCAACATTGTCTACATGAATAGTGCAGAAGACTGGAGGATAGCAAATATTGTCCCTTGTTCAAGAAGGGCAATAGGGACAATCCTGGAAATTATAGATCTGTGAGCCTTACTTTGGTTTTGGGTAAAATGTTTGAAAGGGTTATAAGAGATAGGATTTATAATCTTCTAGAGAGGAATAAGTTGATTAGGGATAGTCAACACAGATTTGTGAAGGGTAGGTCATGCCTCACAAACCTTATTGAGTTCTTTGAAAAGGTGACCAAACAGGTGGGTGAGGATACAGTGGTTGATGTGATATATATGGATTTCAGGAAGGTGTTTGATAAGGTTCCCCACAGGAGGCTATTGCACAAAATACAGAGGCATGGGATTGAGGGTGATTTTAACGGTTTGGATCAGAAACTGGCTAGCTAAGAGAAGACAGAGGGTGGTGGTTGATGGGAAATATTCATCCTAGAGTTCAGTTACTAGTGGGGTACCACAAAGATCTGTTTTGGGTTCACTGTTGTTTGTCATTTTTATAAATGATCTGGATGAGGGCATAGAAGGGTGGGTTAGTAAATTTGCAGATGACACTAAGGTCAATAGAGTTGTGGATAGTGATGAAGAGTGTTGTAGGTTACAGAGAGACAGAGATAAGCTGCAGAGCTGGGCTGAGAGGTGGCAAATAGAGTTTAATGCGGAAAAGTGTGAGGTGATTCACTTTGGAAGGAGTAACAGGAATGCAGAGTACTGGGCTAATGGTAAGATCCTTGGCAGCGTAGATGAGCAGAGAGATCTCGGTGTCCAGGTTGATAGGGATTGTTAATAGGGTATTCTGTGTGTTAGCTTTTATTGGTAGAGGGGTTGAGTTTTGGAACCTTGAGATCATGCTGCAGCTGTACAAAATTCTGATGCAGCCACATATGGAGTAATGTGTTCAGTTCTGGTCACCTCAATATCAGAAGGATATAGAAGCTTTGGAAAGGATTCAGAAGAGATTTACTGGAATGTTGCCTGGTATGGACGGAATATCTTACCAGGAAAGGCTGAGGGACTTGAGGCTGTTTTTGTTGGAGAGAAGAATATAAAATAATCAGAGGGTTAGATAGGGTGGACAGTGAGACCCTTTTTTCTCGGATGGCGATGGCTAGCACAAGGGGACATAGCTTTAAACTGAGAGGTTAGAGATATAGGACAGATGTCAAAGGTAATTTCTTTACTCAGAGAGTAGTAGGGGTGTGGAATGCCCTGCCTGCAACAGTAGTGGACTCACCAACTTTAAGGGCATTTAAATGAACATTGGACATGCATATGGACGAGAATAGAATAGTGTAGGTTAGATAGGCTTCAGATTGGTTCCACAGGTCAGTGCAAAATCGAGAGTCGAAGGGCCTGTACTGTGCTGTGATGTTCTGTGTTCTATGTTCTATGCTGGGTTGGTCTTGCAGTTAAGCATTACCCTAAATCTCTCAAACACGTGTTCAAATTACTCCTTGGCACTGCTTGTTCTAACTCTAAATGTCTCCAGCCTTACAAATCTCTGATATAGTCTGCACGCTTCTCTTGAATTTAAGTGTTCCATCATTGATAGTTGTGCCTTCAGATGCCTGGACTCGAGGGTCTAAAAGCTTGGATCCATCTGCCTCTAAAACATTCTGCCCTTAGGGCATTCCTTCAAACCTAATTTGTCATAGAGTCATAGAGATGTACAGCATGGAAACAGACCCTTCGGTCCCACCCGTCCATGTTGACCAGATATCCCAACTCAATCTTGTCCTACTTGCCAGCACCCGGCCCATATCCCTCCAAACCCTTCCTATTCATATACCCATCCAAATGCCTTTTGAATGTTGCAATTGTACCAGCCTCCACCACTTCCTCTGGCAGCTCATTACATACACGTACCACCCTCTGCGTGAAAAGGTTGCCCCTTAGGTCTCTTTTATATCTTTCCCCTCTTACCCTAAACCTATTCCCTCTAGTTCTGGACTCCCCCACCCCAGGGAAAAGACTTTGTCTATTTATCCTATCCATGCCCCTCATGATTTTATAAACCTCTAAAAGGTCACCCCTCAGCCTCCAACGCTCCAGAGAAAACAGCCCCAGCCTGTTCAGCCTCTCCCTATAGGTCAAATCCTCCAACCCTGGCAACATCCTTGGAAATCTTTTCTGAACCCTTTCAAGTTTCACAACATCTTTCCCATAGGAAGGAGACCAGAATTGCATGCAATATTCTAACAGTGGCCTAACCAATGTCCTGTACAGCCACAACATGACCTCCCAA
>NC_057733.1:51422587-51442445 GCF_004010195.1 Chiloscyllium plagiosum | reverse complement strand
TCATTGCATTAGAGCCAGTCTCAATACCAGCAACTTGGCTGTATGTGCTACATTCCCCTGAGAATCCATCACCCCCTACATTTTCCAAAACAGCATACTTGTTTGAAATGGGTATAGCCACAGAAGGCTCCTGCACTAGCTGCATACCTCTCTTACCTTTCCTGGAGTTAACCCATCTATCTGACTGTATCTGAGACTTTCCCCCCTTCCTATAACTGCCATCCATCACATACTGTTGCTGTTGCAAATTCCTCATTGCCTCTAACCGTCTCTCCAACCAATCCATTAGATCTGATAAGATTCGCAACCAACAGCATTTATGGCAGATATAATCCACAGTAACCCTTAAACTCTCCTTAAACTCCCACATCTGACAAGAAGTACATATCTCTGTACTAAAGGCCATTTTTGCTCCTTCACAATCTACAGACCCAGAAAATAACACTGTCTATTCCCCTACAAAACACTGCCCTAGGTTAAATTAAAAGTTATGGCTTATATTTTAAGTTTAATCAAGAGACATATCTCAAAAAGCATATAATCAAGAAAGAACCCACTCTATTCACTACTGCAGACTTTCTGTAGATCCCACTTAAAAACAATACACTTATCTGATTCTGAGCTGTGAACTTCACCCAAACAGTTCCTCCAAGATCAGTTGTGAATTTCACTGTTTGTTCATTTTCCCAGACACACTCCAATGTCCAGTGATACATGAATTCAAACAGCAAAGGCAGTAACTGTGCAGGTTCACTGCTGTGTCAGTTTCTTTCTCTCTCTCTCCTGCACTGACCTCACCATGTGCTTCCTTTGTCTGTTCTTCCCTCTTTTAAAACTGCTGTTGTTTTGACATTTTTTTCCCAAAGTTCCAAAACAGTAATTGCTGTTCCTGGAATTCGAGGAAATCACCCCCAGGTCCTAAAATACCTCAAAAAAGGAGCAGCTGTTACAGCCAGAAATTTTTCCCTTCCTCCATCTTGGATTACAATCAAGTTGCTTTTCACTTGTGCTAATAGAGCAGTCAATCACTGTTGAATTTTGTTTCTAATGCCCTTTCAAAGCACTTAGGATATTTTGTGGTGTTAATGGTTGTATATAAATAGCAGTTTTGCAGTAGATTAGATTAGATTAGTTACAGTGTGGAAACAGGCCCTTCGGCCCAACAAGTCCACACCGACCCGCCGAAGCGTAACCCACCCATACCCCTACATTTACCCCTTTACCTAACACTACGGGCAATTTAGCATGGCCAATTCACCTGACTTGCACATCTTTGGAATGTGGGAGGAAACCGGAGCCCCCGGAGGAAACCCACGCAGACACGGGGAGAACGTGCAAACTCCACACAGTCAGTCGCCTGAGTCGGGAAGTGAACCCGGGTCTCTGGCGCTGCGAGGCAGCAGTGCTAACCACTGTGCCACCGTGCCGCCCACAGTACTGTTAAGTTTTCTCTGGGTATTTTGCATCTTGCTTATAACTCAGTATATTGGTTGGAAGAATGGCATATTTTTCTTTCTACATTCAATTGTCAACAGCCAGGCAAATTTCCTGGCTTGTTTTTCAAAACTGAAGAAAAGTTTAATAAGGTTTGCTCTGAAGCATTGAGCTAATATTACTGCAGCAGCTCAGTTCCTTCCTATAACTGATTGCTTGATATATCATTAATCCTGAACGAGTGTGCTTGAAACCTTCGACTTTTTGTACATGAGCTGTTCTCAGCTCTCTGTGCATGAACACATTCTGCTCTGTTACCAAGGGATCTACCTTTTTAATTCTGGATTTTAAGTTCATTCCTTCAGCTGTCTCACGGCTCCTGTATAAGTGTTATTTGAACATTTACTATTTCTCAGGCCTTACTCAATCACTTCAAGAGAAATCAGCAGATTTCAGTTCCAAGCAAAGAATCTTCATGTGACCTCCATCTACCTCTCTCATGTTGGATGATGACATGCAGATTATTTTACTATTCACTTTCTCTCAGTATTCCCTTCACTCACAAATGAACCCTTAGCATTCAGAGGGACTTACTTATTCAAACTCACTTTCACAAGTTACAAGAATCACATGTAACTCAGCAGCTAGGAAACGTATCTACAAATGCTGACTCACTGGGATTATAGCTTAAAAATGTGTTGCTGGAAAAGCGCAGCAGGTCAGACAGCATCAAAGGAGAAGGAGAATCGACATTTCGGGCAGGATCTTGGACAGGGAGATGGGCTGCTACAGATAACAGTATGTGGCAGGACAATGGCATGTTCTGGTTCTACCATAGGGCTGTTAGATGCTGATTTTCTTTTCAGTGCCCAGGCTACCGCAGATGCCTCATGGACACTTACCTGGAAATTACTGGAGCACTGGAAGTCTGTGGAAAAGAGGATGGAGATCCTTCTGTCCATAGGGAATAAGTGGTCAGCTCCGTTAACATTCCCTCTGATGACAAATTGGGACTTTTTATGTCTGTACAGAATAATGATCTGGAAGTTCAAATACTGCCAGCTTGGCTCTGAGACCCAATGTTGGTCGCAATCTTTTACTTTATTTCTTGAGCCATCCCAGAAAAATATTCTAGTTTCTGTGGGAGAGATCCCTCTTTCGTCTCTGGTGATGACAGGCAGCCTGTCGCTCATCAGTTGCTCTGAGAATGTTGTTGAGTAACCCACAGCTGACTGTTCTCACAGCTATTCCATAAGATGGAATCCTTGACAAAGTGCTCTGATGCTGAAGGGTGATAAAAATGATCAATGCACTTTGGACTTACTGGAAACCTAGTCTGCAGATGTAACCCTAGAATCTTGGGCCCTGATTTGCACTGTTCAAAAAGAATGGAGTGTAGCTTTTGGGTCCAGTTGGAGGGACCATTGTTAACCTCCCTATATGTCAATTTACTGCAAACTGAGAAATCTAGCTGGTGTCCTTGTAATCTGAAACAAGTCCACAGCAAAACTAGTCTGAGAGCCACAGTGATCTTAACAGCCACAGGAAATGGCAAAATTCAAATGAGTCATGGAGATGTTCAGCATGGAAACACACCCTTCACTCCAACTCATCCATCCCGATCAGACATCCGAAAATAATCTAGTCCCATTTGTCAGCACTTGACTCATATCCCTCTAAACCCTTTGTCAGGGAAATTTCCTGTTTCCAATAAACCTTGTACGCAGACCTTTTGAAATTGACATGTTTGTTTATTTCACAATATGGTGGGAAGAGATTAATGTCCACTCAGCTTGGAATAACCGCTCAGCTCGGAATGACAGCTCAGCTCGGAATGACAGCTCAGCTCGGAATAACCGCTCAGCTTGGAATAACCGCTCAGCTCGGAATGGCCGCTCAGCTTGGAATAGCCGCTCAGCTCGGAATAACTGCTCAGCTCGGAATGATCGCTCAGCTTGGAATAACCGCTCAGCTCGGAATGGCCGCTCAGCTCGGAATGATCGCTCAGCTCGAAATAACCGCTCAGCTCGGAATGATAGCTCAGCATTGAATAACCGCTCAGCTCGGAATGGCTGCTCAGCTCGGAATAACCGCTCAGCTTGGAATAACCGCTCAGCTCGGAATGGCCGCTCAGCTCGGAATGATCACTCAGCTCGAAATAACCGCTCAGCTCGGAATGATCGCTCAGCTCGGAATGGCCGCTCAGCTCGGAATAACCGCTCAGCTCGGAATGGCCGCTCAGCTCGGAATGATCGCTCAGCTCGGAATGATCGCTCAGCTTGGAATAACCGCTCAGCTTGGAATAACCGCTCAGCTTGGAATAACCGCTCAGCTCGGAATGGCTGCTCAGCTCGGAATAACCGCTCAGCTTGGAATAACCGCTCAGCTCGGAATGGCCGCTCAGCTCGGAATGATCGCTCAGCTCGGAATAACCGCTCAACTTGGAATAACCGCTCAGCTCGGAATGGCCACTCAGCTCGGAATGATCGCTCAGCTTGGAATAGCCGCTCAGCTTGGAATAACCGCTCAGCTCGGAATGGCCGCTCAGCTTGGAATGGCCACTCAGCTCGGAATAACCGCTCAGCTCGGAATGGCCGCTCAGCTCGGAATGGCTGCTCAGCTCGAAATAACCGCTCAGCTCGGAATGATAGCTCAGCTCGGAATGATAGCTCAGCATTGAATAACCGCTCAGCTCGGAATGGCTGCTCAGCTCGGAATGACAGCTCAGCAATGAATAACCGCTCAGCTCAGAATGCCAACTCATCTCGGAAAGGCCGCTCAGTTCGGAATGATCGCTCAGTTCAGAATGACGGCTCAGCTCGGAATGGCGGCTCAGCTCGGAATGGTCGCTCAGCTCGGAATGGCTGCTCAGCTCGGAATGTCGGCTCAGCTCGGGATGGCCACTCATCTCGGAATGGCCACTCATCTCGGAGTGGCCGCTCAGCTCGGAATGGTTGCTCAGCTCGGAATGACCGCTCAGCTCGGAATGATGGCTCAACTCAGAATGGCCGCTCAGCTCAGAATGACGGCTCAGTTCACAATGATGGCTTAGCTCGGAATGATCGCTCAGCTCAGAATGGCCGTTCAGCTCGGAATAATTGCTCAGCTCGAAATGACAGCTCAGCTCGGAATGACGGCTCAGCTTGGAAAGACGGCTCAGCTCGGAATGGCGGCTCAGCACTGATGAGTCTAACCCCTTCCCTCAGCTACAGGTGTATACAGTTTGTAAAGGGTTACAAATGACTGTTTATTACAGAACAGTACAGGTCTAACTATGATGGATAATTTAACAATATTAAGAAGACTAATAATACTACTAGTCTGAACATTGATTAGTTGAACAATTGAAATTGATCGGGTAGCATCCTGTTCATAGTGGCAAGTGGTTAGAGACGATCAATATTAAATAGTTTGGTGACATCTTGTTTGCAGGGATATTGTTTTAGCTGGAGCTCCCAGGGAGAGAGAGAGAGACCCCTGGGGGGGGCGGGGGGGGGGGGGGGCGGGTGGCACTCATCAGTGGGTGCGGAGGTACAGCAGCATTGTCAGTGAGAGAATCCAATTAGCGGGTCATTTAAAGAACGTGTTTCCTCTGGTCGGGGAAATGGCTTTCACAGTCAATTTCTATGAATGGCTTCAGCAAATTAGCTAGTATGTCTCCCCTTTTGACCTTCCACAGTCATATATGCATCCAGATGCCTTTTAAATTCTGCATTTATACCAGCCTCCATCACTTCCTCTGGCAGCTCATTCCATACACGCACTATCCTTTACATGAAAAAATTGCCCCTTGGGACTCTTTTATACCTTTCCCCTTTCACCCTAAACCTATGCCCTCTAGTTCTGGACTTACCCACTCCGGGGAAAATACCTTGTCTATTTACCCTATCCATGCCCCTCATGATTTTATAAACCTCTATAAGGTCACCCCTCAGCCTGCGACACTCCAGGGAAAGCAGCCCCAGCCTATTCAGCCTCTTCCTACAGTTCAAATCCTCCAGCCCTGGCAACATTCTTGTAAATCTTTTCTCAACCCTTCCAATTTTACAATATCCTTCTTCTATGAGGGAGACCATAGGAGCCAGGGGAAGTGGTGGGAGTCTTTGTGTGGGAGTCATTAAAGGATTAAACAGATTGAAATACTCTTGAAGGGTTGATGATGTCTATGTAACTGTCACAATTTGGACTTCTTAAAAATGGATCACTCTTCAAACTTTTAAAGGCCACAGTCTTTTCATTTTAAAAGTGAACTTGCTGCTGAACTGCTTTAAGAACCCAATTACAATCTGACCCTGCAGTTTCAAGATTAGTTTGAATATTTGTCTGAGTTGCAAAACCTTAAAATATCTCAGCACGGCGTTCAAAGTTCGGATTGAAAGAAATCTTGAAGATGCTGTTAAAAATGTAGTTGTGTTTGATGTTAGATCTGAATATACAAGCAAGAAGCACGAGTAGACTAAATGGCCCTTGAGCCTGTTTCATCATTTAATAAAACCATGGCTGATAATCTCAGTATTGTAACCTGAAGTCCACATTCCCAGCAATACCCTGAGAAAGCTTTTTGCCTGGGTTGCAAGTGGCTTCATGGAGTTGACTATTGCTGCCACGAACTATCAATGCTTCCTAGGTTGAATAATTTATCCAAACTTTGCTTGAATCACCTTTATCATTGGTCAGAAATATTACAGTTTCTCAAGGTGACGCCGCATGTCCAACTCCCACCATTAGAGATTGCAGAGTGCAGTTAAATGTCCTGTTGGAAGTGTCACATCAAGTGATGGCCCTTCCTCAGGGTTTCTGCTCTTCAGGCCTATGTCCTCCATCATTAGTCAATGACCAGGTTGTCTGAGCACACGGAATATTGTAGAGTGTGTAGTGGGAATGGGGAAAGCAAGTGGTTGATGGTTTGTATCTGCAGGTCATACATTATACCAGATTGGAGGCTGAGGTTGCAATGGGATTTAGTGTCTTAGAGTCAAAGAGATGTACAGCACGGAAACAGACCCTTCGGTCCAACTGGTCCATGCCAACCAGATATCCCAACCAAATCTAGTCCCACCTGCCAGCAACCAGCTCATATCCCTCCAAACCCTTCCTATTCATATACCCATCCAGATGTCTTTTAAATGTTGAAATTGTACTCACCTCCACCATATCCTCTGGCAGCTCATTCCACACACACACTCACACACTCTGTGTGAAAAAGTTGCCCCATAGGTCTCTTATATCTTTCCTCTCACACCCTAAACCTATGCTTTCCAGTTCTGGACTCCCCCACCCCAGAGAAAAGACCTTGTCTATTTACCCTATCCATGCCCCTCATGATTTTATAAACCTCTGTAAGGTCACCTCTCAGCCTCCGACGCTCCAGGGACAACAGCCCCAGCCTGTTCAACATCTCCCTATAGCTCAAATCCTTCAACCCTGGCAACATCTTTGGAAATCTTTTCTGAACCCTTTCAAGTTTCACATCTTTCCGATAGGAAGGAGACCAGAATTGCATGCAGTATTCCGACGGTGGCCTAACCAATGTCCTATACAGCTGCAACATGACCTCCCAACTCCTGTACTCAATACTCTGACCAATAAAGGAAAGCATACCAAACACCTTCTTCACTATCCTATCTACCTGCGACTCCACTTTCAAGGAGCTATGAACCTGCACTCCAAGGTCTCTTTGTTCAGCAACACTCCCTAGGACCTTACCATTAAGTGTATAAGTCCTGCTAAGATTTGCTTTCCCAAAATTCAGCACCTCGCATTAATCTGAATTAAACTCCATCTGCCACTCTTCAGCCCATTGTCCATCTGATCAAGATCCCGTTGTAATCTGAGGTAACCTTCTTCTCTGTCCACTACACCTCCAATTTTGGTGTCATCTGCAAACTTACTAACTATACCTCTAAAGCTCACATCCAAATCATTTATATAAATGACGAAAAGTATGGACCCAGCACTGATCCTTGTGGCACTCCATTGGTCACATGCCTCTAGTAGGAAAAACAACCCTCCACCACCACCCTCTGTCTTCTACCTTTGAGCCAGTTCTGTATCCAAATGACTAGTTCGTCCTGTTTCCCTGTATTTCAGAAGGTGCAAAGGAAAGAAATAGACTATTGTCCAGAACGGCTTCTGTGATGCTCCTTGTCACAGCCTCAGGAACAGCTTGATAATAATGCAGCATCTTTCATTGTGGGGAGTGTGGTGGTGTGGCCATGACTGTCTCCTACTGGTTTGTTGCTGCTCCCAATGTTACCGACTACCTTGCCCTTCAGAAAAAGGGAAAGAATAAGTGTGTTGCAACGTGTTTGTGTGACATGCCTGTCAGAGCTGAATAGTCAGGCGTATGTGGATGCAATGAGAAATGGATGTGAGCTTGTTGTCGTGGTAGGTCTGAGAGGGAGATGGATCAAGAAATATTTACTACAAACAAGTCCTGCCAGTTTTCAGATTAAATTCTAATTCCCACTCTTCAGCCCAAATAACAAACATATAATCCTGTAGTCTAAGTATTTCCTCCTTGTTATTTACCATAGCACCAATTTTCATGTCAGTTGCTAAATTACTGATCATCCCTCCTATATTCATGTTTCAATCATTAATGTACAGAACAAACAGCAAGGGGCCCAGCACTGAGCTTTGTGGGGCACCAGTAGACGCAGGCTTCCAGTAAGACAAACACCCTTCAACTATCACCCTCTGCTTCCTGTTGCAAAGCCAATTTTGGATCCAATTGCCATATTTACCGAGATCCCATGAGCTTTTAGCTTCTTAACAATTTGCCATGCAAGACCTTGTCAGAAGGCTTAGTGAATTCCATGTAAACTACATCAACCACATTACTCTCACCTACACACCTCAAAAAATTCGATTAAACTTGCTAGACATGATCTGCCTCATGCCATCAACATGCCATCATGACTATCCCAGATTAATCAGAAGGGACAGAGGAGGATTCTGCTTGCTCACTACAGCTGAGAAGGAGGTTGTGGAGGAGAAGGAACCAAAGGTTCAGACAGATAGATGGGTGACTGTGGGGGGTGGGGGGTGGGGGGTGAGGTGGGGGATGGGGGATGGCGTGTAAACAGCAGGCAGTGTTTAAGTCCACTGTGGACCACCAATTCAGCAAAAGATGCTTTTCAGTTAGCCCAAAACTTGTTAGTCTTCCCGCACCAATCAACCCCACCACCCCGTGGCTGAACATTTCAACTCCCTCTGCCAAGGACCTGTAGGTCTTGGGCCTGGTCCACCGCCGCTGCCTCACCAACCGACACCTAGAGGAAGAACACCTCATCTTCTGCCTCAGGACCCTTCAACCCCAGGGCATCAATGTGGATTTCACCAGTTTACTCATTTCTCCTCCCCTCACCTTACCCCAGTTCCAACCTACCAGCTCAGCACCACCCTCATGACCTGTTCCATCTGTCAACCTTCCTTCTTACCTATCCACTCCACCTTCCTCTCTGACCTATCACCTTTACCCCCACTTCCATCCACCTATTGCACTCTCAGCTACCCTCTCCCTAGCCCCACCCCCTCCCATTTATCTCTCCACCCCTGGAGGCTCCCAGCCTCATTCCTGATGAAGGGATCCGGCCCGAAACGTCGATTCTCCTGCTCCTCGGATGCTGCCTGACCTGCTGTGCTTTTCCAACACCACACTCTCAACTCTGATCTCTTGCATCTGCAGACCTCACTGTCTTCCAGTGTAAAGAGTTGACCTCGACTGAGTGTTGCAGATTGGTACATTCCAAGGTCTAGCAAGACATGCTGAGGGGGACACTAAAGCTTGGGGCGGTTGCTGTCAATGTGCAGTGGGGAAAGACTATGACCTAAGGTCTTTCTGCCCAAGTATACCAAGGGTCTGTTCCATTATCGGAGCCTCTGGTTACCTGAATGTATGTAAATACTGTCCTGCATGAGGAAGGAATGGCTTTGGTTTTTGCACCTGCAGGGCATTTCAAATTCCAATCTTTGTTTCTCTAGATATGCAAAGACTGTGATTGTAGATAGAGAATTTTTATGAATAAAGTATATGTTTGATAATAAAGGGAGTCCCCTTTGGCTAAGCCACTCTCAAGCAAGTATACTGACATGAATATTCTGGGGAAAACAACAGCAGTAGCCAGATCAATGCACCATGATTGACCTTGTTGTACAACAGGGAGAGTTGAAGTGCAGCTGAGGGCAGTAGTGTCAAGGGATTGCATGATCAGGGGCACAGATAGTTGTTTCAATGATCACAACTGAGACTCCGGGATGGTGTGCTGCCTCCCAGGTGCCAGGATCAGAGATATCACTGAAAGAGCATAGGACATTCTGAAAAGGAAAGTGAGCAGCTAAAGGTTGTGGTCCATATTAGTACTGAAGACATAACCTCACACCTTACTTCTGTAGCCTCACTGCCTCCTCAACTCTACTGTCCCTCCACCATCTTTCTGCCATCTGCAAACTTAGTGGCATTGCCTTTAATTTATTAATTCAGATCGTTAATGTATAATGTGAATAGTTGTGGTCTCAGCACTGACCCCTGCAGAACTCCACTGGTTACTGGCTGCCATCCTGAAAAAGACACCTTTATCCCCACCCTCCACTTTCCCCCAGTCAGCCAATCCTCAATTCATGCCTGTCCCTTGCTCCTAGCGCCATAGGCTCCTATCTTATTTAGCAGATTCCTGTGCAGCACCTTGTCAAAGACCTTCTGGAAATCCAAATAAATCATGTCCACTGACTCTTCTTTGACTAACTTGCTCATTATCTCCTCAAAGAGTTCTAACAAATTTGTTGGGCATGACCTTTCCTTGATGAAACCATGCTGACTCAGCGGGATTTTACCATGCACTTCCAAATACTCCTCAATCTTATCCTTAATAATGGACTGTAAAATCTTACAAAAACCTGCTAACCAGCCTATAATTTCATATCTTCCTTCCGTCTCCCTTCTTAAACAGGGGTGTTACATTTTCCAGTGCTTTGGAATCCTCCCTGACTCCAGTGTTTCCTAAAAGATGACCATCAATGCTTACACAGCTCATCTCCTTCAGAATCCTGTGGTGTTGGACAATCTGGTCTGGGTCATTTCTCTTTACTCCTCCCCACCCTGAAGCACTCTTTGTACAATGGTCAGTTTGATTGTTCTCCCTACAGCCCTCATTCTCATCTGCACAGGGAGCAAGACCTCAAACTCATTAGACAAACTCAAAGGCTGAGGCTTCTTCAGCACTACCTCCTAGATACCTGTCTCATTTGTCATCACACCTTCCTGAGTTAGTTAATCTAAGGGGTGTGACTGCCTCCTGAAACACAGCAACCTGGTAACTGTCCATCCTGTATGTGTCACTGTGTTTGAAGCTGAGACTCCAGCTCATCAAATCTGAGTCAGACCTCCTCAAGCAACCAACACATCCTACAGATGTGTCACTCTGAATCACAATGGGACCGAACAGCTCCCACATCACGCAGGTAGTATACATCTCCTGGCCCTGCATCTCTACTTTATCTGCTTTGTTCTTAATTTGTTTTAAAAATTTACTGTTGGCCTTTTAATTTGTAATCTGTTCATGTTTCTCTTATTTATCTTCAGTCTGAAATAACTTATTGCAAATAGTCAAATTAGCAGCTGTTGCCAACCAATGGACTTGTGGTTTTTCTGGGATGTCTCTCTATGTTTCTCACTCAGCCTCTGATCCTGGACTCCAGTATATCCTGTGAAAAGAAAACCTTACAAATTATGGACCATAGACGCAAACAGAAAGCACCTCTCCAGTTTTGCACTGAATTCCCATGCTGCCCCCAAAGTTCCCGAACTATATACTTACTCGGGTTGTGTCTTATTCTGGATCTGATTTCTCCTTTATGACTGTGCAAAGTTTAATGGTCCAAACTGGTCCTTAATTACCTCAGTTTGCTGTATTGAGCCACAAAGTATTGAGTACGTGCTAGGAGATCAGGAGCATATATCGTGTGTCTTCCCTCTCATGGTTTATGTGGCGAAGTTGACTGCTTTGTCTCCAGTTTATCTTTACCTTCAGATTTCTAGTTTTCTAAAGTTGATATATTATTGATGTTTAAATCCTGAAATGTTTTGTTTGAGACTAATCTTCTGCTTTTTCTGCTCATGGTTACAGTGATAGGCTATCCAGCTGAAGTGTACAACACGGGGTTGAATATTCTGATGCTCAACGTTGCTAGAGTATTTACAACAATAACTGTTTGCTTGGTTTACATTCCACTCTTCTACAGACTAAACATTATCAGCACTTATGAGGTAAAGCTAATTTTAATTATGTCTTCCAGTTTTTCACCATTTTGCTCTCACTTTCTGTCAGCAGAATAGTTGACCACTGTGGCTTCAAGAGCAGGTACTGTAGTGGTAATGTCCCTGGAGTAGTTAATCAGAAACCCCAGGCTAATGCTCTAAGAACATAAGAACCAGGAGCAGGAGTGGGCCATCTGGCCCCTCGAGCCTGTTCCACCATTCAATAAGATCATGGCTGATCTTTTCGTGGCCTCAGGTCCACCCACCCACCCTTTCACCTTAATCCTTAATTCCTTTATTGTTCAAAATAATGTCTACCTTAGCTTTAAAAACATTTACTAAAGTAGTGTCAACCATTTCACTGGGCAAGGAATTCCATAATTCACAATTCTTTGGGTGAAAATGTTCCTTCTCAATTCAGTCCTAAATCTGCTCCCCCTAATTTTGAGGCTATACTACCATGGCAGATGGTAATTTGAGTTTAATTTAAAAATCAATCCAGTGGCAACCATGTATCCACTGTCAATTGTCATAAAAACCCATCTGGTTCTCTAACGGCCTATAGAGAGATCTACATGTGACACCAGATCCACAGCAATGTGGTTGATTCTTAACTGCCCATTGGGCAATTAGGAATGGACAATGAATGCTGGCATAGCCCGCAATTCCTAAATGATCAATTTTTTTTAAACACCACTGGGTCTATGGAAATATTCACAATGAAGCTAATGTTGATGTACATTGATGGTACAATACTATGGAAATTCTCCAATCATGGCATTTGGATTTTTCTTGTCTTCACATTTTAGTCTTTCCTTTGCTGTATTTTCTGCAGTGGGAGCAGTTTGTTTCTTAAGGGGATCAGAAAATCTCTGAGAATTGATCCATCACTGATATATCCCAAATATAACTTGGGTCATCTAATTTATCTGCTAAAGGCAGCCTCTATTGACAGCATCAAATATCCATGCAGTCAAGGGAGATTAACACAAAATCTTGATCAAACACATCTCACCAGTTATTGTTAAATAGTCTGATAAGTCATTCCTAATAAGATGCGATGCTGCAAATCTCCCACCTAAAACCAGCTGACTTGGTAGTTGATGAAATCTTCAGTCAGAAGCTGGCAGTCTCTTCCCACATATTACCAGGTTCGTATTCTGGTCAAATAAAAGGAAACCACTGTGGATACTGTAAATCTCAAACTAACACTGAGCATGCTGCAGAAACTCAGCAGCTCTAGCAGTATCTGTGACGAGAGAAATAGGAAATCAAATAAATCCCGAAAATGTTGGATAAATACCGTACGTTCATGTTTCAGGTCAATGATCCTTTTTTTAAAAAATCCATTCACAGGATGTGGGCGTTGCTGGCCAGGCTAGCATTTATTGCCCATCCCTAGAGAGTAGTTAAGAGTCAGCCAGATTGCTTGGGTCTGGTCTCACACTTACACCAGCAGTTTCCTTCCCACCACAAGGAAAGGCCTGAGCTCCAGAACAGACACGGGAACCTCACTTTATCTTCCAATGTGTGTTGTCGACTTTGTCATCCAAGTCACTTGGAGTGCCTGGAGCACACATCATTCCCTTTTAAGGTGTATACCCACCTTGGAGAAATTCTAATAACCATGTTCAAGTTCTCCAAGAGCTCTTTATTGGTCTACCCTGTTATTAGCACGTCATCCAGATAAATGGTGACTTGGAGTAGGTCTTGTAAAATGTTCTTCATTGCCCACTGACAAATGGCACAGGCTGATGATACGCAAATGGCAATCTCGTATGTTGGTACAAACCCCCGAGGGTATTAAATGCAGCATACCTCTGGGAATCCTCATCTAACCACAATTACAGGTTAGTGTGGAGCATGTCATCTTTGTGAAAGACCCCTTCACTTTCCAGCCTCCTGATTTCTACCTCAATATTGCCCATAAGGTAAATGGCATTGTGCGGGCCTTACCGAATCATGGAATTGCTTCCTGGTCAACATTCAAGGGGGCATTGGCTCCTTTGATAGTCCCTAAACCTTCCTGACTATTTAATTAGCACTTCATTCGGGTAGCTGTTTGCTAATTGAACAATGTTGAGCCAATTAATGTGAATCTTTCTCAACCAATTTCGCCCCATCAAGCTTGGACTCGAGCCTTTCACTACAATCAGTGAGAACTGAACCAACTGCTTCTCATAAGAAACCGGAACCAAAGTTGTACCCTTAATCAGTAATGGTTCCCTGGAATAGGTTCTCAATCTGGCTGCGGTCTAGCATAAACTTAAGGATTAGAGTCCAGGGCGAATTCTGTTAAAGACTGGTTATGTAATCACTGATACAGTCACACTGGTATCAACCTCCATTAGATCTTGGTGACCATTTAACCAGGTGTTTATTTTGATTGCTTAGCAACATCCAAATCAGAACCAATTAAACTGTTCCAAACCAGATGTAGGTGGACTTTCCAGGATGTGCGCTCTCCTCGGTACCGGGCTATGAGTTCTCTTGCTCTGTTTAAATCCAGTGGGATTCTTGCTGTCTGTATACCAGCAGCAACTACAATGGCTTGCCAGCCTGGAGCCTGGAGAAAATGGTAACCATTTGGCTGAGGCTGAACTTTGTGGTTTTGCTGTGGGCTGACCAAGAGTCCCTCTTTTCAGGCTATGTCCTGAATGAGGTTATGCAATTGCCTTCACTCCAGTGGTGTTCCCCAGCTCAGTCAGCCTGGTGAGGGTGTCCACTTCCATTGGCACACCCTGTAGCTCACATGCTCCCCTTGCTGCAGTTGTAGTGCCTGTTTGAAGTCCATTTGAGCTTCAGCTAGTAGGCACTTTTACATAGTTACATCATTAATCCCACATACCAAACGGTCACTCAGCATCTCATTAAGGGTTAAACCAAAGTCACATGTTGTCTGAACCTCATCAAAAATCCCAACGTGGATTCTCCTGGTTCTCGAACTGCTGAGTAAAACTGATCATGACTCAGGATTAGAGGAGGCTTGGGGTCATAATATTCCTTAACTAAATCCATCAACACATGAAAAGATTTAGTATCAGGTGCCTCAAAAAATGTTAGGCTCCTAATAACCGCAAAAGCTGTGTGTTCTCAAGCTGTCAGGTGAATTACTCATTGCTTTTCATCTCCTCTACTGTATTTGCCCCAAAAAATAACGTATTTTTTCCACACACTGGGGGCCCGGTCTTCTATGGCATGATTGACTGAGTCAAGCTTCCCAAACACAAGCATGATGCCAAAAAGGCTTATCTGAGCTCAGAGACAATTGTTGCAAGTAAATTTCTTTGGGAACATTCTTTTTTACTGGCACCACCGTGAAATAACTCTACAGGGGCCGGTATCCCATCACCAAGTCTCGCTTTATCTATATGTACATAGTACTTGACGCTGATCCAGCTCCATCAGAGACAGCAGTCAGAGTGAACAAAACCTCTGACACCCCTGTTTATTTATTAATTTTTTCTCTTTTTTTATTGAAACCCCCACACTACCGCCTAACTGAGGTTGTGCTTATTTTTCCCCAGCACCCATGGTGTGTGTGTGCAGGTGTGAGACACAGTGAGAGACACAAGGTGCACGAATCTTTATTCAAATTTCCACCACCAGGAAGATAGGAAAACACCCGGGTGGCCAGTGACAAGCAGTCCCTTCACATCAAAGGGCAGTGCTGTGTGATCAAACAGTGAAGGGGAGGGCAGGGATTAAATCAAAATAGAGTTGGAGGAGGAAATAATGCACTCCACTTCCTGCAGCGCCCATCCCTGTTCTTTTTTTTTCGTAACCGCGGAAGAGGGGCAGGCAAATCTCCAGTTTATTTTTTTTTAGGCAAATCTCCAGTTTTTTTTTTAACCCCCCCCACACTACCGCCTAAGTGCGGTAGTGCTTATTTTTTCCCCAGCACCCATGGTGTGTGTGTGCAGGTGTGAGACACAGTGAAAGACACAAAGTGCACCAATCTTTATTCAAATTCCACCACCAGGAAGATAGGAAAACACCCGGGTGGCCAGTGACAAACACTGCCCTTCACATCAAAGGGCAGTGCTGTGTGATCAAAAACAGTGAAGGGGAGGGTAGGGACTAAATCAAAATAGAGTTGGAGGGAGAAATTATGCACTCCACTCCCTGCGGCGCCCACCTCTCCCTGAACAACTCCAGGGTGTTGGTCGACACCGTGTGCTCCTTCTCCAAGGACACCCGGGTTCTAAGGTAACCGCGGAAGTGGGGCAGGCAGTCGGCCCTAACCCACTCCTGTTCTCTCTGTTTGCCAGGGCTCCCTGATTGGACCTGGTTAACAGCCCCAGTCAAGGAACTAATTCTGTCAGGTCCACCTGGTTGACCTCGTTACAATCACTACAACAATCGCTTCACCATTCTTCCTCATTGTTGATTTGCAGTGCATATGCACCAATTCAGGGTAAATTCTCCTATAGTCTAAACAGTGTATGCACTGAGGATCCACTTGGTAACTTACGGTATTTGCAATGCACTGTTCACAAAAATCAATTCGGCTGGAAAGCAGGCATTGGTAATAGATACACATTTAACCAGCATGCTTTGCTTCAAATGCAGGCAAACTTCCTGCTGCTGGGCTGGTTAATTTGAATGAGTTTTGCATACAGTCAATGCTAACCACCCTGTTGAGTGGCTACACGTGGAACCGGTTGGTGCAAAATCAAGAAAAATTAGTTGGACCCAAAGTTAGTTTGCCTCTTGAAGGGATGGTGTACTCCCTGGAACAGGAACTGGAAATGGTTGTGGAAGAGAATGAGAGGTTGGAGCAGGTTCGAAGGTCTGAATGACCTGTTACAAATCTCATTTTGTATATTCACATAGTATAGGGTGGCCCTTTTGTTGTATACCTTAGGTGCCTGATACACCACAATATTTGATTAATTTAAATTATACTTAATCTTAATCAATGTAACAATTTGCTTTATTTAATTAGTTACGTTGCTGTAAGTGAACACTTTTATTAGGAACCATTGCCTCATTCTAAAAGGCTGGGAAAATGATTAGATCTGGTTACCTGCCCGTTATCTAACTACTGGAACCTCCAAGAACAGTCTCCACATTAGTTGGATAGTCAGGACCAGTGAATACTCACAAGGACAAAGTGGTAACCTGGTGCAGGTTGATCTCAGGTTTCTCTCTGAAGGTCAGAGAAGCATTAATGCCTTTCCCTGCTCATAATGAATCCTATAAAAAAGGAAAGCTGCATTTTGTGGTCCTGACTGCAGATCCTGACAGATTTCAAATGGAGAGCAAGCCATTATTGTTCTCCTGTTCAAGTCTCAAGTTAAAATAGCACATCAAGCCCTGTGACATCATCTGCATATTGAATGTCGATGGTGTTGGTTTGGATCTGGTGGTCTTGATGCCTGTGATTTTAAATTACAGGACCATATCGGGTGAGAAAGGAGTGATTTAGTCCCTGCACTATTCTGTACACATTGTGAAGCAATGCAGAACAGTCTTTTGCAAAGGAGAAAAGATTGGAATAAGGAAGGAAAATAAATGAGCAGAAGAAAGAGAGAAGAAAGCAAAGCTGGGTGATTGAGAACTGGGAGATTCAAGTGAAGAAGCAAAGAAGGTGAAGCAGGGCAGGCTGATATGGTGATCACAATGACTTCAGGAAGTACAGAAAGGAGCTGATATGATTCTGACCTGACACAACGCGGTTTAATCATAAACGGCCCACTCATTGATGTGTACCACATTAATCTAATAGCAGTCCCAAAAGATTGGCACTGCTTAGCACTTTTGTTAAGAATGTAAAACTCAAGAAATGTTAAAGTATCATGTTGTGCTGGTAACAATGAGCCTAATAGATTGTTCACTTTAAGGCTCTCCCAAAAGTAGAACCAATTTATTGTTTTTTATCAATTCTGTTATAAACTCTTCAAGTTCTTACATCTTCTGTTTCCCCTCTGACAGTACATTAATAGGAGATTTGGGCAAGTGGTGAGATATCAAATTGTCTTCTCCTTCATGGTATACATGGTAAGTTCAAAGATGCATTTAAGGTTATCTTTCATTTATTTGTTCTTGTCATGTAAAAGGATAATCTTAAAACATAGTTTTTAATATGTTATATTAAACAGTGGAGCTAGGGTATCTGCAGTTCTCCCAAAATGTATGTAAGTTGAGATAACTGAGAGGCTGTCCAAGACATTGGATGGTTTCTGTGGACTTGTTTTCATCATCATTACCAACAGTATTTCCCCAGCTGACAATTTCTGGGGAAGCATTCAAAAGGCAGGTTACTTCAGTTGGATATTGTACGAAGCCTTTTTTTGGAAAGTAATATTTGAATCATGAGTTTATATGGTTTCTGTTTAATCTTATGAACAAAGTCTAAAATGGCTCTTGAATATGTCCCTGAAAAGGAAGAACGGTGGAGGGATGTGAAGAAACTACAGGAGATTAGGATTATTTGGATATCTTTTCAAAGAAACAGCATTGATCCAAAAGGCCATAGATCATATTGCTGTGATAAACAATTCTATGGAGGAGAGTTTAACCCTCAAAAATGGCAGATTAGGTCCAAAGACAAAATAATAAATTATTTTTCCACAGAGATCGCAACCTGATTTTTAAAGCGCTCAATGAATGAGTGACGAACAACAAATGCTGACCTTCCTGGTAACTCTCCCTCCTGTGAAGACATGAAATAAATTGCTGTTTTGAACAGTAGTGTGTTTAGATGCTAGCAAGCAACCTTCTTGTTAAAGTGAGCTTTAATTAATGATGGTGGATTGTTACTTATTAATACAATTAATATCTTTTTTAATTTCTGTTGTTATTTTATCTTCATGCTAAATTTAATATGTGGCATTCTCTGGGTATTGGAAATTGATAAGAAAAAGAGAGTTGAGATTGTGCTGGGTATTTAAAATCATAATTTCCTATCTGGAAAAACAATCATCCATTAGAATTCGAAAATGTTTGGCAGTGTGCTTTTGTGCAGATGCAGCTTTTTTAACATTGGCTTTCGGAATGATAAGATCCAGATTAAATACGCATTGGATCAAATTTAAAAGTACATCAGAAGTGGAAGACAACCCATACATTGTAATTTGCCAAGGTTCCTGAGACATCACCTTCCCAAACCTTGATCTGTACGGTCTAGAAGGTCAAGAGCAGAAGGTACATAGAACAAGACTACCAAGGAGCTCCCTTCCAAGACAGACACCATCTGGACTTCGATATATATCACTATTCCTTCAATGTGGTTGAGTCAAAATCCAGGACCACCCTCCTTTAAAGCACTCTGGGTGGACCTCAATGACATGGATCACAATGGTTTAAGGAGGCAGCTACCACCATTTTTTCTAGGACAATTAGGGATGGCCCAGCCAGCAATATCACACCCTATGAAAAAATATAAAAATGTTAATTTCCTTAGACTCCCTGGAAAAAACAGTACTATCAAAGGTTGAAGTGGTCACATCTATTGAGTGACTTGAATGTTATATAAAAAGAAGAAGAAATCACAAAACTGCAGTTTAGTCCTCCTCATGGTAAAATCAATGACTGCAGATGCTGGATTAGTGGTGCTGGAAGAGCACAGCAGTTCAGGCAGCATCCAAGGAGCTTCGAAATCGACGTTTCGGGCAAAAGTCCTTCATCAGGAATAAAGGCAGAGAGCCTGAAGCGTGGAGAGATAAGCTAGAGGAGGGTGGGGGTGGGGAGAAAGTAGCATAGAGTACAATGGGTGAGTGGGGCAGGGGATGAAGGTGATAGGTCAGGGAGGAGAGGGTGGAGTGGATAGGTGGAAAAGGAGATAGGCAAGTAGGACAAGTCCTGACAAGTCATGGAGACAGTGCTGAGCTGGAAGTTTGGGATGAGGGTGAGGTGGGGGAAGGGGAAATGAGGAAACTGTTGAAGTCCACAATGATGCCCTGGGGTTGAAGTGTTCCGAGGCGGAAGATGAGGCGTTCTTCCTCCAGATGTCTGGTAGTGAGGGAGCGGCGGTGAAGGAGGCCCAGGACCTCCATATCCTCGGCAGAGTGGGAGGGGGAGTTGAAATGTTGGGCCACGGGGCGGTGGGGTTGATTGGTGCGGATGTCCCAGAGATGTTCCCTAAAGCGCTCTGCTAGGAGGCGCCCAGTCTCCCCAGTGTAGAGGAGACTGCATCGGGAGAAACGGATACAATAAATGATA
>NC_057733.1:51399250-51422303 GCF_004010195.1 Chiloscyllium plagiosum | reverse complement strand
GCGGGATGTGGACGAGATGCATTGGAGGGCATCTTTAACGACGTGGGAAGGGAAATTGCGGTCTCTAAAGAAGGAGGCCATCTGGTGTGTTCTGTGGTGGAAGTGGTCCTCCTGGGAGCAGATGCGGCGGAGGGGGAGGAATTGGGAATATGGAATGGCATTTTTGCAAGAGGTAGGGTGGGAAGAGGTGTAATCCAGGTAGCTGTGGGAATCGGTGGGTTTGTAAAAAATGTCAGTGTCAAGTCGGTTGTCGTTAACGGAGATGGAGAGGTCCAGGAAGGGGAGGGAGGTGTCAGAGATGGTCCAGGTAAATTTAAGGTCAGGGTGGAATGTGTTGGTAAAGTTGATGAATTGCTCAACCTCCTTGCGGGAGCATGAGGTGGCGCCAATGCAGTCATCAATGTAGCTCCTTAGTCCTCCTCATGTCAGTAATAGTTTCCAATAACTCATATTACCAGGGACAAAGTAAATTTGCATCTGGTAAATGCATGGGTTAATCAAGGAGCATGCACTTGAGAAATTGGTCCTAACTAACTTGATTGAAATCTGTGATCAAGAATATGGAATAGATGTTGTGCATGGGGATGGCAGAACACATTTGACAAAGTGGCACATGAAATTTGAAAAGAATTGGAAGCCCATATAACTATAGCGAAGTGACAACTCAGGAAAAGCAGCAGGTTCATTGTCCCCTCAAACGTTTTCTGCCATTCACCGAAATGTTGGCTGATTCATGAGCTGATTTCATTTCTCCACAGGTCTTTGTCCTCAATAACTTCATATCAAAACAAAATGACCAGTGACTGATTTAAAATTTACAATTGATCTTGCTTCAGAAGTGAATCCTAAACTTCTACTAACCTTTGTGTGTACAACATTCTCTTAATTTCACTCCTGAAAGTCTAACTTCGATTTTTAGACTACTTCCCATCCTCTTAGAGGGGAAGGATATATCGAGGGAACAAGTGTAGATTTAGCAAAATTATATCTGGCCTATGGGAGTTAAAGTGTACTTAGGTTATGATTCTCTGGATTTTGAAGATTAAGTAGTGACTTGATTGAGATTTGCCAAACAGAAGATGATCAGATGGGATAGGTGGAGGAATATTATTTCTGCTGGTTTGGGAGTCTTAAACCAAGGGTTACAATTTAAGAATAAAGGAGGTATAAGTTAGCACCAGGATGAGGAGAAACTTTTTTTATTCAGTGTGGTGAATCTTTTAATTTCTCTATCTCTGGGAACTGTGGAAACTGTCTTTGAGTATGTTTAGAAGATTTTGATTTTTACTAAACAATGTAGGATAGGGAAGTAAAGAGGAGGTATTGA
Source organism: Chiloscyllium plagiosum (assembly GCF_004010195.1). Taxonomy (NCBI): domain Eukaryota; kingdom Metazoa; phylum Chordata; class Chondrichthyes; order Orectolobiformes; family Hemiscylliidae; genus Chiloscyllium; species Chiloscyllium plagiosum. The sequence goes on along the minus strand of NC_057733.1, from coordinate 51,420,976 downwards.
AATGCTGAACTTAACTGGAGTCAGGGGCTGGAAAAATAGGGGAAACCACATGTGGATGACACCCAGACATATTCCTGTCACGATGGAACTAACTCAAGGCGGTGGGGGGTGTGGACCTGACGAGGGAGTCACCAACCCAACCTCCACTCCCGGCACCTTCCCCTGCAACCACAAGAAATGCAAAACTTGTGCCCACACCTCCCCCCTTACTTCCCTCCAAGGCCCGAAGGGATCCTTCCATATCCGCCACAAATTCACCTGCACCTCCACACACATCATTTATTGCATCCGCTGCACCCGATGTGGCCTCCTCTATACTGGGAAGACAGGCTGCCTACTTGCGGAACGTTTCAGAGAACACCTCTGGGACACCCGGACCAACCAACCCAACCACCCGTGGCTCAACGCTTCAACTCCTCCTCCCACTCCACCAAGGACATGCAGGTCCTTGGATTCCTCCATCGCCAGACCATAGCAACACGACGGCTGGAGGAAGAGCGCCTCATCTTCCACCTAGAACCCTCCAACCACAAGGGATGAACTCAGATTTCTCCAGTTTCCTCATTTCCCCTCCACCCACCTTGTCTCAGTCAAATCCTACCTTTTATCTTAGCTTGCTTGGCACACTTTCCTCATTTCTGAAGAAGGGATCATGCCAGAAATGTCGATTCTCTTGCTCCTTGGATGCTACCTGACCTGCTGCGCTTTTCCAGCAACACATTTTCAGCTCTGATCTCCAGCATCTGCAGACCTCACTTTCTCCTGGCCCTATTCCTACCCTAGTCATCCTTTTATTCCTCACATATCTATAGAAAGCTTTAGGGTTCTCCTTTATTCTATTTGCTAAAAACTGCTCGTGTCCTCTCTTTGCTCTTCTCAACTCTCTCTTTAAATCCTTCCTAGCTGATCTGTAACTCTCCATCACCTCATCTGAACCATCTTGCCTCATCAACACATATGCCTCCTTCTTCCGCTTAACAAGAGATGCAATTTCTGCAGTGAGCCATGGTTCCCTTAACTTATCACTTCCTCCCTGCCCGACAGGGACATACCTATCAAGGACACACAAAACCTCTTCCTTAAACCAGCTCCACATTTCCACTGTCTGTATCCCCTGCATTTTGCTACCCTATTCTATGCATCCTAATTCTTGCCTAATCGCATTATAATTGCCCTTGCCCCATCGATAACTCTTGACCTGTGGCATGTACCTATCCCTCTCCATCGCAAAACTAAACTTAGCTGAATTATGGTCACTCTCTCCAAAGTGCTCACCCACAACTAAATCAAACATCTGGCCTGGTTCATTACCAAGTACCAGATCCAGTGTGGCCTCCTGTCTTGTCGGCCCTTTGACATACTGTGTCAGGAAACCCTCCTGCACACATTGGACAAAAACTGATCCATCCAATGTATTAGAGTTATAGCATTTCCAGTCAATTTTGGGAAGTTAAAGTCCCCCATAATGACCACCCTGTTCCTTTCACTCCTACCCAGAATAATTTTGCCAATCCTCTCCAACTCCCTGGTACTCTGCGGAGGCCTATAAAAAAACTCCAAGCAGTGTGACCTCTCCTCTCCTGTTTCTAACCTCAGCCCCCACTACCTCGGTAGATGAGTCCTTGTCAAACGTTCTTTCAGCCACCGTTATACTATTCTTGACTAACAAGGCCACATCTCCCCCTCTTTTATCGCCTTGCCTGTTCTTAATGAAAGATCTAAACCTGGAACCTGCAACATCCATTCCTCACCCTGCTCTGTCCATGTCTCCGAAATGGTCACAACATCGAAGCCCCACGTACCTATCCATGCTGCAAGCTCACCTATCTTATTTTGGATACTTCTGGCATTGAAGTAGACACATTTCAAACCAGCTTGCTGTCTGCCAGCACATTCCTGTGAATGTGAAATCCTGTCCTTGTCCTTCCTACTCTCATTCTCCTGTACACTGCAACTACACCTCAGGTTCCCATTATCTTAAATAGTTTGCTCTTAATGCATAAATGAGATTGCAAATAGAATTAGAATTTTAAATTTTTTGATGGATTCAGTGTTACTTATTAACAAATGGGTTCTTTATAGGTTTGTGTTTATTGCATGACATATGTTCTGTGAACTTTACTGAGTTTTCTTAGAAAGTCACACTCACTATGACTCAATTATTTGACAGGTCTTTTATCTTGGCTTTGTGACATATGCACCCTCATTTGCACTAAGTCAGGGTAAGTTGCACATTTTATTTGGTCATTATTTGTTGTACAATAAATGCTGCTGGGAGTTTATTTTTATTGTTCATTCAAATCTATTACAAGAAATGTCAATTCATGTAAAAATGAAAGTAAATGACAGAATTCTTACAGTGCAGAAAGAAGCCATTTGGACTATTGAGTCCACACCAACACTCTGTACAGCATCCTACCCAAACCCAGCCTCCTAATCTATTCCCGTAATCCCATATTTACCATGACCAATCCACCTAACTCCAAATCATATCTTTGGACTGAGAGAGGAAACTGGAGCACCTAATGAAACACACACAGACACAGGTAGAATGTGCAAACTCCACACAGACAGTTACCCGAGGGTGGAACTGAACCAGGCTGCCCAAATAATGCATTTACATGACCCAGATGAGACGTGAACCCACAATCCCCACTCCAGAGGCTGATACCTAATCCATTAGACCACTGGAGGAATTTAATACTTTCCCTTCAAAGCCGATGTGTGATCAAGCAGAATCTCTGTTCACTGAAACACAAGTGGACCAACACTAAATTGCAGGAGCATGTAATATGATCAGGACTGGCTGTTGGAGCTTCAAAGTGATTCAACATTACCTGTCCCAATAATCCCATGTGATGCAGAGCAGCCTATGGCCAGTCCATCTGAGGTGCCTTGAGATCTGTCTGGCTGAAAGAGAAAAATAAGTGACTACAATTTCCATCTTTAACAGGAGATATTTTACGTCCTCTGAAGAAAACATCATACTGTGTATTAGGCCCATTATCTTTATAATCCCTCAGGAGGACTTGCACAAGCTCAGCTCCCCCACATAGTCCAACACTGATATTAGAAAAGGGACTGAGCAGGTGGCTTATCTGTTTGTACTCTACCCATTGCAAAATAGAGCATGACTGATTAAAATAAACTGTAGGGTTCCACCACAATTCCTTGCCTATTCTGAGCCCTGAGGCCAGTGTGGAAACTTTAAGTGGATAATGATAATGATGCTAAATGCAAGGTGGCACAATTAATGACTAATGCTTTGCCTTCCTCTTAGCTTTGTATTATTGTAAATATGTTATTTTCCCAAAAGATCAGACATTGATTTACCTGCTTCTCAACAAGTTCCAACTTGAAGTTTGCATGCTGTTCTATCGTAGAATTGCTGCAGCATTTCCCTAGCTTTAGATAGTCCCTTGGGGAGTTTCCAGTGTTATTATTTGGGCATGACCTTTCATCACACATTGGTCTGGAAAAATAGCACTGAGGGTAGGGAGTTCCTCAATGGGACCCAGCTCCTGTTGGGAGATTGGTTTGCCATATTAGATGATGCTTTGCATTTGTTTTCATTCTTTTACAGATTGTGAACATTGTTGGCAAGGTCAGTTTTTATTGCCCATGAGAAAGTGGTAGCGAGTTGTCTATTTGAATAGCTGCAGTCCCTAGTGTGCAGGAACACACATAGTACTGTTAGGGAGGGAGTTGCAGCTTGATGATCTAGCAGCAATGAAACAAATGATGATATTGTTTCACGATGGTGTGTGGCTTGGAGAGGAACTTACGATGATCCCATACGTCTGTTTTTGGTGGTAGAAGTGTTTTTACAGAAGTGGTTAGGGAAGTTAAACATTGCCCTGCTGCGTGGCAGCAAATTCAGTGAGGTGCTGGCATGTGGTTTGGCCATGTGCACATTAATTGTTTTTCCTCCTGAGCCTGTGCACTCTGGCAATTTCATTTGCATATAAAATCAGGGAATAGGTATTATGAGTAAGAAAACTTCATGATTTAAAAATCCCTAAAAATGTGTGGTATATGCCTGAAGTAGTTTTAGAACACTTAATTCTACCATTTAAATTATGTCATAATGACAGTCAATAGCATTTTAAAAACTCAATGTTTAAATAACTTTATTTTTCAGTTACCGGAATGGAGTTGTGGATTTCAGTTGTAATAACAGGACTTGTGTGTACACTGTATACAACATTGGTAAGAACATACAATTATTACAGATTTCTGACAGTTAGATTGAAATTAGTTATTTTGGTGGATTATTTTGTTTGTTCATTGGATGTTAATGTCAATGATAATGCAAACATATATTGCTCATCCCTAAGTGCTCTTGAAGATCATGGTGAGCTGCCTTCTTGATCCAATCAACTCCTAGTGATACAGGTACATGTAGAGCACTGTTAGCAAGGGGGTTCAGAATTCTGACATAGCGATAGTGAAGCATCCCAAGTCAGGACGTTGTATGACTTGGAGCTGAACTTATAGCTTCTGCTGTCCCCAGGACGCTGCGTCCTGTCACAATTGGCTGGTAGAACTCACAGGATCAACAGATTCTAAGACACTCACCTTGTAAGTACATAAGTATAAAAGAAAAAAAGCAGCAGGAGGAAACCACATAGACTCCTGAGCTCACATTCCTTTTCACTCAGCCTGCAAACACTTGGTTCATTATGGTTGTCCAGGACTACCATGCAATCCACTGATGTGTACAAGTCGTCATGGTACGCCACCATCCCTGCCATGACCTGAATAACCTTTAAGTACTTCATGGTTCAGTTATCTAAAGCAATGGCTTCAGACAAAACATCAGCAGTTGATTGATGAGCCATAGCGATTTGATGGCATTGTTGACTACATCTTCCATTGCTGCGCTGATGATTGAAAGGAACCTGCTGTGGTGCTAATTAGTAAAGCAGGATTTTGTCTGCTCTTTGTGGACAAGGAAATCTATTCCATTCCATGAGTTTTCTGCCCCAAAGGCAGGTCATGGCAAATTGTCTGCTGGTGCATCACCCTGAGTCATTTGTCTTGGCAGTTCTGAACAGAGTATATCTGGTTAGGAATTCATTTATCAGGTAGATACCAGTGTTGGAGCAGTACTTGAACAGCTTGGCGAGAGAGATGGCTAGTTCTGAAGAACAAGTTTTCAGCATCACAGCCAGAAAGTTGTGGGGCCAATAACCATCACTGCTTTGAGAGAATTCACTTGTTTTGTGGTTGTCTCATTGAGTTGGCTGAAGACCAGATTCCATGATGGTTCATGTCGGAGAAATTTGGCCAATAGGTTAGGAGTCACAAAACACAGCTCATAGTGAAATTAACAAACAGTTTATTGCAAGCTGTATCACTGGAGGAGAAATTGACGAGGCTGACACAGAACTGACAGCCTGCACAGGTAGATCAGATTTCTCCTCCCAGAGCTGAGGATGAGACCAGTTTTATAGTAAAACTGCACAATGACACTGATTAAGAAATGGAAAATTACAATGTTTCTGGAAATGGAGTAATTTGGTTACAATGATGCTAATTGGAAAGCAGTTTAATCGGATGAATGTCCTGTTCCTTCACACTATGCAACATCCTGACAGTATCATGGTTCACAGGTAGGTGTTAAAGTCTCTTCTAAAGTGGTGAGGTGCTTCCATTGTCCTGTTCCTGGAGCATGTCCTTTGCTGGTGCCTGTCTGTCTGACCTGCTCTTGTGTGGCTTTGGTATTGCTGGATTGTGAAACTGCGCTTAGGGTTTTGACATATCTGTGGTGCTCTGTCATGTCCATGGGAGCTTACAGTGTATTCCCTTGTCTGTGTGCTGTCTGATCCAGCTTGTGAGCTGCTCGGAAATTCTGGGTGTTCTGGTACAGTTTAGCCAATTTTGCTTTTGTGGGCCTATTGTGGGTTAGCAAATCTTTTCCGACAGTACAGTCTTCAGAGATTCACCAAGATGGATCGACATGCCCGGCTGAAGATCTTTGAAAGCCCTTCAGCCTTGGCTTTTATGCTGAAGTGCTGGACTCTACCTTCCACTGAGGATTAAACGTTCATGGACCCTCTCCTCTAATGAGATACTTAACTGGTCATTACCATTCATGACGGAGTATAGTAGGAACCTGAACCATTGATTGTGAGAGTAATTAGCTCGGACTATAATATGTTGTTTCCACTGTTATCTGTGTAATCCTGCATTATAGCTTAACCAGGTTAGAACCCCATTTTCAGACATACTCAGTGCTCTGCTACACTCCTTATTGAACAAGAATTAGTTCACTGTCTTTAAGATGATGGTACGGAGAGGGATATGCCAAAACACAGCTGTGAACAGCTTCTCAGTGCCTTCTTGATGCCATATTTTGAGACATTAGATCTGTTTGTAATCTATTTGATGGTAGAGTCACACATCACAAGGTCTCTACAGTAGTTATTCTTAACACCACAGTCATGGGCAGACACAGCTATGACAGGTAGACAGGTAGATTGGTGAGGATAAAGTCAAGGGTGTATCTCACTGCTGCAAGACCAATCTGGCAGAGGTCCTTTATGAACCTTCCAGCTCAGTGAGCAAACATACATCCAGAGATCCTTTAAGACTGAGGCAATTCAGTCAGTATTGGTGCCTCGGGTGGACTGCATTCATGTCCTTGCTGCTGTCTTTCAAATGGTGTTTAACATGAACGTGTATTTATTCACATGAAGAGAGGTTTGTAGGTGATAGTTAGCAGGGGGTTTCTCTTTGCACCTTAGACCTAATACTATGAGAGTTCACAGGATCTGAAGTAAATACTGAGGAAATCCAGTGCTGGATGTATACCAGGGTTCCTACATCTTTTCTCAGTCAGGATATATCTGGGGATTCTGACATTATTTGAAAAGTACGACTCTCTAAGCATGATTATGTCAGGGGCTGTAGATTGATTAGAGTTCTCCCATTTTTTGACATGTCATCAGATGTTAAAGATAAGGGTGTTGTAGAGTTGACTTGGCTGGGTGTGTTTTTGTTGTGTTAATGTCTGGGGCAGTGTTAGCTGGTGTATTCAGACTGTTATTCTTGTTATGCCATATCAGTTAAGAGTGCAGTTAAGAGCCCCAGAAAATCTAGGTTCATATCCCCGGTCCCCAACGCCTTATCTTCACTATGGACATCCAGTCCCTGTACACCTCCATCCCCCATCACGAAAGACTTAAAGCCCTCCGCTTCTTCCTTTCCTGCCGTACCAACCAGTACCCTTCTACTGACACCCTCCTCCGACTGACTGAACTGGTCCTCACCCTGAACAACTTCTCTTTCCAATCCTCCCACTTCCTCCAAACCAAAGGAGTAGCCATGGGCACCCGCATGGGCCCCAGCTATGCCTGCCGCTTCGTAGGATATGTGGAACAATCCATCTTCCGCAACTACACTGCCCCCACCCCCCACCTTTTCCTCCGCGACATCTGCCGACCAGATATCCCAACCCAATCTAGTCCCACTTGGCAACACCTGGCCCATATCCCTCCAAACCCTTCCTATTCATATACCCATTCAAATGCCTTTTAAATGTTGCAATTGCACTAGCCTGGACCACTTCCTCTGGCAGCCCATTTCATACACGTACCTCCTTATGAGTGAAAAAGTTGCCTCTTCAATACATGAATTCAACAGCAAAGGTAGTGACTGCTAACTCAGTCAGTTAGCAATATGGGTTTCTTTCTCTCTCTCTCTCTCTCCTGCACTGACCTCACCATGTGCTTCCTTTGTCTGCTCTTCTGCCTTTTAAAATTGCTGTTGTTTTTACTTTTTTTCCCCCAAAGTTCCAAAACAACAGCATATAAAACAGTAATTGCTGCTCCTGGAAGTCGAGGAAATCACCTCCAGCACCTAAAATACCTCAAAAAAAAGGAGCAGCTGTTACAGCCAGAAATTTTTCCCATCCTCCATCTTGGATTACCCAGAATCCTTATCATCATAACGCTATCTTAACTGCACTCTGTAGTAATTTTAACTTTTTTGGAAGAAGGGTGATTTAACATTCTTATCTCAAAGAAAACTTTTACAGAGGTATGTCATTGCCAGACACCCTACATCCGCTGCACCCGATGTGGCCTCCTCTATATTGGGGAGACAGGCCGCTTACTTGCGGAACATTTCAGATAACACCTCTGGGACCAACCAACCCAACCTCCCCGTAGCCCAACACTTTAACTCCCCCTCCCACTCCACCAAGGACATGCAGGTCGCCAGACCATGGCAACATGACGGTTGGAGGAAGAGCGCCTCATCTTCTGCCTGGGAACGTTCCAACCACAAGGGATGAACTCGAATTTTTCCAGTTTCCTCATTTCCCCACCTTGTCTCAGTCAAATCCCTCGAACTCAGCACCACCTTCCTAACCTGCAATCATCTTCCTGACCTCTCCGCCCCCACCCCACTCCGGCCTATCACCCTCACCTTGACCTCCCTCCACCTATCGCATTTCCCAAGCCCCCTCCCCAAGTCCCTCCTCCCTACCTTTTATCTTAGCCTGCTGGACACACTTTCCTCATTCCTGAAGAAGGGCTTATGCCCGAAACGTCGATTCTCCTGTTCCTTGGATGCTCTTTTCCAGCAACACATTTTCAGCTCATATCCTATCTGCCCTGGAGATATGTCATTAACAGGTTGATTAGACATATTGGGCTGTTGAGTTACAATAGTAGTGTCCATAACTCTGCGACATAAGGCCCAGGTTCAAGTGTCACTTGTTATAGTGGTGTGTCATAACATGTCAGAACAGGTTAATATAAAAATATCTGTAGTTAAGAATCAACTGAATTGTTGGGAAAATATGTACCAAACCATGAAAGGTTTGGAATGACACTAGTTTTTTAAAAAAATGATAATCAGTAGTTTCATGTTCTGCATCAATAACACCAGCTTTTTAATTCAAGATGTTATTGGAATAACTGAATTTAATTTCCCCAGCTACCTTTGTGGAATTTGAACTCCCAGATCATTTGTCCCACCCAAGGATTAAGAGTTTATGAACTGAAATCATCTGTTGCTACAATCAGCCTGTACCTGATAATGCAGCAGAGATTCACCAGAATATAACCTGTGTTCTAATGATTAGTTTCTGGTGAAAAATCAGAGGCATTAAACTTCAATTGCCTAAAATATAGAATCAGAAGGGTTGATTTGATTGTGGTTTGTAAAATTTGGAAAGAGATTGACTAGATAGAAATGTCTGCTACTGACGAAGCCTAGAAGAAGGAATTGTTCAAGGAGCAAATAGCTAATTCTATTCCTTTAAATAAGGTAGTCAATTATAGATGCATTTAAAATTGAACTGGACTGGTACTCTGTCAGGAGTATGGGGTGAAGCCACTTTCAGCGTTAGCATCTCTCACTTGGCCACTGAGCTAAATCCATTGTTATTTGTCATTTATTCCCAGGGCGGTATTAAAGCTGTTGTCTGGACAGATGCATTCCAGCTGTGCATTATGGTGATTAGTCTTCTGGCTGTGCTGATTAAGGGATCAATCCACGTTGGAAGTTTTGGAAAGATTTGGAACATTGCAAAGAATGGTGGCCGGACTAATATTTTTGAGTGAGAATCTTTGTCTTGAGTGTTACTGAAGTCTCATGCCCCACTTGGGAAAGTGCACTGAAAATCGAGCCCTACTACTCTTGGTTGTGTCAGAAAAGTTAATGATTGAAACAAATTACTTAAAGGTTCTCAGCTTTCCTATTTGATGAACTCAGATAACAGAAATCACTGACCACATTTCTGCATTTAACATGAAACTGCTATTTATTACAAAAAAATCAGTTCTAACCACAAAAATATTGATTATCAATTTAAAGTTTTCTAATTTAAACTCTACCTTTTTCTCAACGCCCCTTTTAAATGCAGACAGATATAGATAATCAGCACATGTGTTATGGGTATCAAGAGAAAAAATGTGGAACACAATTCAATAGCACCACACCTCAGCATATAGTTAGATGTCCTTTGGCTTTTTCAAAATCTTTCTGATCTCCAACGACCTTTTCAAGTTCTTTCAATTCATTTCTGCAGACACAGGTCAGTTGGCACACTTCAGTGTCTCAGTCACTGGTTAAAGGCAGAAGCTTAAAGGCAAATGGTGAGTGAGAACAGCTAGCTGTCTTCCAATTCTTTGTTACTTCTCCGCAAGGAGAGAAAGATGCTGTCTTTATGGAATTTGATGACTCCCTGCTCCTACATTGTTCCCAGTTGTCCACTTGTCCAGGAGACAGTCAAACATTTTTGGTCATATTGATGACTCCTGACTGAGAAATCAATTGAGGGCCTGTGTTCAAATCCCAGATGAGCCCTTGCCATCTTCAGCTCTGTCCTTAATTCACTGTTTGACATGTTTATAGGGTCCTCTTGTGGTGTAGTCATAGTGTCCCTGTCCCTGGTTCCAAGAGGCCCCAGTTCCAGTCCCACCTGCTCCAGAGGTAGGTAACAACATCTCTGAATAGGTTGATCAGAAAAATAGGCTAAATGAAAAACAAGCAACTTTGAATGCACAGCATTCAACAAGTCCAGCAATCCTCCTCCACTGCTTGAACATAACTTACAATGAGTTCTAGTTTCTTGTTTTAAAACCACCCATGCAACAGCAGTTAAAGTTAGGTAATAAATTCTAGCCAGTCCAGCAGCTCCTACATTGCATCAATTTTATTTAAAATAGATTAAAGGAATAATTGATCAGAAGCAAGTGTAGGAATCATGTCTTCACTTACCTGACAGACACCAGTTCTTTGTTGTGAGTTTGTAACAGATATATGTAGAAGATAAAAAGAAGTTATATTTGGTGAACTAATTGGGAATTATCTTTTACTCAGCTTTGATCCTGATCCAAGGAAAAGATACACATTTTGGACTGCGTGTTTTGGAGCTTTATTTGGATGGATATCGCTATATGGCTGTAACCAAGTGCAAGTACAAAGATACTTGGCTTGCAAGAGTGAGAAAGAAGCAAAAAAGTAAGTTAATCTCATTCGCTATACCAAAATTGCAAAATCATTTTGATGGTTTTCCATCACTTTGTTAATTGTTAAGACAAAGGAATTTGGAAGGACTTAAACAGGCCTTACTCCAAGGGAACCAGGAACTGATGAGGCACAAAACTTCTGAAATTTCAAATCTAAACTGAATTTTTCAATGCACTTCAGCTGCTAATGGTGCAGATATACCCATAATCCAGTTAACCCAAGTGTACCAGTCAGTACATCTACTGGTTCCAATAAGATTTGCATAATCACAGTTAAAGGAAATTGCGCCATTGAGGATACTAACTGGGTACCAGGTTCTCCTGGAGAATTTTGAAGGGTTACTAGCTAAACTAAAATGTAGAACCTCCAAAGGTTAACATTATTAGGGTTACTAACTGAGCCGACGGCAAACTGGCATAGGAGAAATAATGGAGAGGGTGGTACTGCACAGCAACTATTTTAACAATTAAACCCAGAGTGAAACAGAGGAGGGCAGAGCATACAAACAGAAAGCAACAAATTGAGACAAAAAGGGATCAAAAACTAAAAAGGCAATACCTAAATGGCTCTTTATGTGAATGTTTATAGTAGTTAGTACTGTATAAATGAATTAATGGCATAACTAACAGTGAACAAGTATTATCTTATGGCTGTTACGGAGACATTATTACAAGGAGATTGAAGCTGGGATCTAAATGTTCAGGGTTATGTATCATTTTGAAAGGGCAGACATGAAGGGAAGGGTGCTGGGGGTAGCTTTGTTAGTACGAAATTCTTAGTATTTTAGCAAGAAATAATCTTGGATCAGAAAATATAGAATTCATATGGATGGATGTAAGGAATAGCAAAGAGAAGAACATACTAATAAGCATGGTCCATAGACCCCCTAACAGTAGCTGTGCTATAGGACAAAGAATATATCAGAAGATAATGTTTGCATGTAAAACAGATGCTTGACTTTCATCTTTGTGTTGACTTAAGAGATCAAATTGATAGAGATAGCCAGGAAGAATTCAAAATATATTTGAGATGGTTTTCGCAAACAATATGTGAATTCAACTAGATATAGGTTATTTTGGATTTGGCAATTTGTAATGAAGCAGGTTAATAAATTATTTTAGAAAAAAAGATCCTCGAAGACCACAACAAAGTAGAATTTAGCATTCAGTTTAAGAGTGAGAAAATTGGTTTGGAAAGAACTGTGCTAAACTTAAATATGAGTAATTTCAAAGAAATGAAGGCAGAGTTAGCTGGAGTGGATTAGGGAAGGAATTCAGCAGAAAAAATGGTTGATAAACATAGGCAGACATGTAAAAAAGAGTTCTTGACTCACAGCAAAGAAATATTCTAAAGAGAAAGAAGAATTCCAGATAAATTAACTATAGTTAACCAGGGAAGTTAAAGATAGTATCAAATTGAAAGAAAACATATAATGTGGCAAAGATTTGTGGTAAATCAGTAGATAGGGAATGTTTTTTAAAAGTCAACAAAAAAATCCAAAAAATGAGTAAGAAAATAATCTATGAGGGCAAACTAGCTAGTAACGTAAAAAAGAAGCCACCAAAGATGTGCAGGTCAGGGTGAAATGGCCATGCTAAATTGCCCATTGTGTTCAGAGATGTGTAGGTTAGGTGCATTTGTCAGCGAAAATGTAGGGTTATAGGGTAAGGGAATGGGTCTGGGTGGGATACTCTTTGAAGGGTCGGTGTGGACTTGTTGGGCCAAATGGCCTGTTTCCACACCGTACGGATTCTATGATTCTATGAAAAAGAGCTTTTTATAAAATATGTGAAAAAGAACATATGCCTCTTAGAGAACAGAGCTGGGGAAATAACAATAGGGAGCCAGGAAATGGCAGAGGAGTTGAATAAATAAGTTACATCAATCTTCACAGTAGTGGACACTAAGTATATTCCAAAAATACTAAATCAAGGAGATAAAGAGGGTGAGGAATAACTAGTACTAGAGAAAAATAAATTAGGGAAACAAATCAGGCTAAAGGCTGACAAGTCCACTGGACCTGATAGGTTACAGCTTAGGCTTTTAAAGGAAGTAGCTACAGAGATATTAGATGCACCGGTAATAAACTTCCAAGAATCCTTAGATTCTGGAAAAGTCCCAGAGGATTTGAAAAATGTAATTGGGTCTGGAGTGGTTTAGAATAGAGTTTAGATTAGAGTGGTGTTGGAAAAGCACAGCAGTTCAGGCAGCATCCGAGAAGCAGTAGAATCCACAATGAGGATCAATGAACGGAGTTTTGCTGTATGATTGCTGCTTGACAATATTGTTGACTTCTCCTTGTTTAATTTTACTGATGATACAGAATAGATTGATAGAGATTATTGTCAGAGACCCAATGACATCATATGAAGAAAAGCACGCTGGTTTAACATGCCCTGGCCAATACGCACCCTTCAGCCAAAGATGATGTAGCTTCCTCAATTTGTTTTTTTTGTGTGTGACTGTGTTTTTCTACATTTCAAATGTAATTGCTGGTATTTAAGCACTTTGAGACATCTTAAGGACATAGAAATGCAAGTCCTTCCTTTCTTTGTAAGTATTATAGGTTGTAAAGAATCTTATTTTATGTATAACTAACACTTGACTTTGGTTTTAATAGAGCTATCATCCTGAACTTGATTAGTATTTGTGTTCTGTTCACAATATCCTGCCTATGTGGTTTAGTTATGTATGCTGTTTATGAAAACTGTGACCCAATAAAAGCGAACAGAGTTAACTCCACTGACGAGGTAAGTGAAATTATTTTTGAAATTAAATGTATTTGTTATAACATGCATTTTATTTTGATTCTTGCATTAGTAAAACAAATATATATTGTCTGCAATTTATATTCAGATCCCCATAAAAAGGTACTAACTGCAGACTTTCCCCAGGGCTTTTTCATGGTCCTAGTCATCATGTTTCTCAGTATCCTGACCAAGTTCACCATCTTTGGGTACAACAGCAAAATGATGACATGATCACTGCAATGTACATTGGAACATTAAATAAATGCAAGGTGTTTTAAGCTAAATATGCTGAACAGATAATATGGCACATTATAAAAGGAGAGAAATGGGATTTAATGCAGGTGATGGAGGACTCACTTTCAGAGTCAGAAGTCATACGACACCAGGTTATAGTCCAACAGGTTTATTTGAAATCCAAAGCTTTCAGGGCACTGATCCTCCATCTGGTGAAGTCTCCACATCATGGCTACCTATTTTCAGGAAAGGATTTCAAAAAACTGTCAAATTAGACACTTACTTGGATGCACAGGCCATCTCCTAATAACCCATTGAGATTGGCCCATCATTTGGAATGCCACTCCTAGTTCCCCTTCAAAGACTACCTAGAGCTATAATGACAGCACTCTTAAATTACATGGTAATAGTCTGAACTTCAATTGCTCTCTTTGAAATCTACTTGTAGTGGAAGGTGAGTTATTGTTCTCTAGACATTGCACCATGGTTGGTTCCACAGCTGTAGTGATTGAGGTGATTAATGAACCTGACCACAATCAGCTAATCCCTCCAAACTCTTTTTGGAGAAAACCCTATCTTAACTCTTGCATGTAAGGCCATATCTTGTAGTGACATTGATCCTGATGCAAATGAAAGGATAAGTTAACACCCAAGACACAAGAAAAGACAAAATATGAAAAATGCTAACCAATAAGTTATATGTATCTTTTTGAAAAAAGGGCAGTTAGCAAACAATGGAGAGCAAACCCTGGATGAATTACAATGATTTAACCTGCCACCTTTCTTCTGTAGCCTGAAGTAGAGTTCTCTGGAGATAGAACCAGTCTGTGATCTTGGCCTCTCACAGACTGGCACCTGCAGGATATTGTTGCTTAGCTATAGCTCCAATGCATTGGTCAAGGGTTTTCTTATGCAAACACCATTCTATCCTATCCTCTCAATTACATGCAGTTTCTCAGAGCTTCAGGCGCCAATTTGCCATTTGGACATCAAATGGCAATGCATCTTTATTTTAACTTAATTTTTTACTTCACTTCCTGGTAAGTTCCAGAGCACTGGCTGAGTTGCCAGAGGGATCTTGTCATTACCAAGGAGCAGAGAGGAGTCTAAAGCCAGTTTATAAGGGGCATCCAAACAGCTGAACCATTATGCAGCCTTTGTTCCATTTCCCCAGAGGCACTGTGACTGTAGGAACCCTTATCTCTTGCAATCCTTGCATGGACAGCACACTAAACCCTATGTCAACCCTCTGAGAATCCAACAACACCTCCTGCCAATGCAGGAACTCTCCACAATATCTCCAAATGCACTCCAGGGCATGTCCAGTGACTTAGAAATAGCAAATGATATTCCAAATTACCTGATCTTTAAATTAGGTGCCTGGTCCTTTAAATAATGTTAGTGTCAGGGCCCTCTTACAGCAGAACTCACTCTTTGGTGATTTACAAGTGGGTTCAAGTTTTCAGTTCATGCATCGAAGCTGCCAGGTAGGACCCAGTGGTTTCATGGCAGCATCATTTCAGAGGTTTCCGGCAGATGCACAGATCACCCATGTGAGAGAGCATGGACAAGAAGTGACTAGAAATGCAACACACCCCACACAGACAGCCTCCAGCTTATCAAACCTACACTGTCTCCAGTGGTACTACCGATACTGATTTTGTTGATGATTGGCCTAGCTATTGGGATAACTTTGCACTCTTCAAATAGTTTTATGTGATCTTATAAATTAATTTGTGTGCACAGACAGGGATTTAGTTTCATGCCTCACCTAATACTCTCTTAGTCTTGCACTGAAATATCAGCCGAGAATGCCCTCTGGTCTCTGGAAAAGAACAGGCGGCACGGTGGCACAGTGGTTAGCACTGCTGCCTCACAGCGCCAGAGACCTGGATTCAATTCCCAACTCAGGCGACTGACTGTGTGGAGTTTGCACATTCTCCCCGTGTCTGCGTGGGTTTCCTCCGGGTGCTCCGGTTTCCTCCCACAGTCGAAAAATGTGCAGGTCAGGTGAATTGGCCATGCTAAATTGACCGTAGTGTTAGGTGCAAGGGTAAATGTAGGGGAATGGGTCTGGGTGGGTGCGCTTCGCCTGGTCGGTGTGGACTTGTTGGGCCGAAGGGCCTGTTTCCACACTGTAAGTAATCTAATCTAATCTAAACTTGGACCCAGAATCCTCACATTCAGAGGAAAGGTTGCTACAGCTGAACCAATGCTGAAACATAGTGTCATTGTAACATAAAAATTCTGAATCATTTTCACAAATGTTCATTTTTATTTCTAAATTTTCCTTTGGAAGTTGACCCCCTTATTAGTTATGGAGCTGTTCCATCAGATGCCTGGATTTCCTGGACTTTTTGTTGCCGGTGCATACAGTGGCACTTTAAGGTATGTAATTTCTCACAACTTTAGCAATAGGTTAACATTAGTTGGAATTTTTTGCCAGATGTTGATACTGAATATATTTTCACAATGTTTGAATTGGAAATAAAATATACAAAAAAATTGTTACTGTCAACTTCCATTGGTCATTATTAGAAAATCTATCGTTATTTTAGCACTTCATCATGTGTCATTGAGTTACCAATTCTGGAGGCATTCCTAGATTTTGGTCAAGTGTGCCATATGACCTACCAAGCTTGCTCTGCCATTCATAAGATCACAACTAATTCTTACCTTCTCACTCCAGGAACATAAGAGCATGAACCTGTGAAATCTGCTCCATCATTCAAACTGATCATGGCTGATCATCCACTTTAATGCCTTTATCCCCACACTGTATCCTTAAACCCATTTATAAGACTAGTATTACAAAATTGACAATCATTACTTTAAACATGATCAATGATACTCTATTCCCAGATCCCTTAATTCTCTTAGTACCAAACGTAATATTGCAAGTGGATTGTGAGAGTAAGGAAATCTTGGTGAAACTATGCATATGCATAGCACTCGACACTGATCCAGCTTCCTCGGAACCAGCTGTCAGTGACAAAACTTCTAACTCTCCTGTTTATATCTGTCAGCCAGAACTCCCTGATTAAACCAGATTAACAGCCCCAATCAGTGAACTCATATTCACCTGGCTGACCTTGTTACAATCACTACAGCCTTCTGAAAATGTAAGTGTATCACATCTACTGGTTTCCCATTATTTATCCTGTTGATTACACCAACAAGGTAAATCATCAAAAAACTCTAAAGGACTTGTCAAGCAATTTCCTTTGGATAAAGCCTTGTTGACTTTGCCTAATCAGATTGAAATTTTCCAAGTGGCTTGTTACCATTTCTTTAATATTGGTGCTGGCATTTTTCTGGCTACTGGCACCAGGTTAACTGACCACAGTTTCCAGTTTCTTCCTCCTTCCTTTCCAGCATAGTTGCCTTTGTACTTTTCAATCCACAGGGAATACATTAGATTCTGGAAATCAAACCAAGTGTATCTGCCACCTCCTTAGGCACCTCTTTAAACCCCCCTCGTATATAGGTGTGTGTAGGAGCATTGTCAGCTGTCACGTTAATATCCCAAATACTTCAAATGAACTATTTAAGTTCTTCATTCTCACTAGACTGTGGATTCCCCACTATTTCCAGTATGTTTTGTTGCACTGTCAATTATGAAGTCAGAAATCACATAACACCAGGTTATGGTCCAAACTTTTGGAATGCTCTCTCTTTGTCAGGTGAGACGGTTTTAAATAAACCTGTTGGACTATAACCTGGTGTTGTGTGACTTCAGATCTTGTCCACCCCAGTTCAACACTGGCACTTCCACATCTCATTTCTTAATTATTATTACAAAGTCTTCAGTTCCTATCTCACATGGACCTGTAAACCAGAAGGAAAGTATAAATCAGCTACCAACTTACACGGTCTGAGATAAGTACTAATTAACTGTATGGCCACTCCACCTCCAGACATACAAATGTCTGATAATTATCTCCATAGAAAAGGCAGTAAGTGTGTACGTTGCATATTGGAAATGAGTTCCTCACAAGTCTTCAACCTCCCTAACTTTTTCATTTTGAAGCATGTGAAATACAATTAAAGCTGAAATCATGATGTTTGCTGAGGACATTAAATTAATGACAGTAAGTAACGACTGTGCTAGCAAAGGGGTTAAACACATTGTTTGCATTTCATGTGAAATGCAAAGTTAGGAATGTAGAAACTTCTGTTTATTTTTTCCTTCTTCTCCACAGCACAATTTCTTCTGGCATCAGTTCTTTGGCTGCTGTCTGTATTGAAGATTTTATTAAACCAATCTGGAAACCTTGGGGAGAACTTTCGAACAGGAAGAAGATTCTGACCTCTAAACTCTTAGGTTGTCTTTCAACTAATTTTTCTATATTTATTTTCTTTCAGGCTGTTCACACTACATCCATTCAGAGATTAAATATCATATAAGTTTAGAAACAAAGCAAAATCCACAAAATAAAATGTTATTATTAGGCTCCAAAATCTCTGACAGTAGCAGGATTGTACCAATTGGTGCTGTCCAGCACTGACTCCAATAGAAGAGCAGCTCATGTACATGCAGCATCACTTACAGCATACCTTTTGCACTCCCCTGGTTTCCTAACCTCCTTGCCTACCAGACAGGTTCTGAACACCATCAAGCACAGAAATTGATCCAGAATTCTCTACCTTTGGGATCATGGATGACCATAAAACCTAGGGGCAGAAAAAGCCTATTCAACCCAATGAGTCTGCTCTGATATTCAATGAGAATATGACTGATCTGATCATCCTCGACTCTGTTTTCCTGCCAATTTCCATAACCCTCTTCCCTTTGTGAGTAAAAACCTGTCTATCTCAGCCTTGAATATACCAAACAACCCAGCCTCTTATGGCAAACAATACTCATCTTCTCACTTGCTGAATCAATCGCCACAACTCCCTTTGGTCCTAGTGAACCTTTCAAGCAAGAACCTGGAGTTCATGTCTCTGTCACTGTCACTGGATGCAGTTGGTATTTCATTGTGCAGATGAAAATTCAACCACAAGACAACTCAGCAACTTCCAGAGATAGTAAGCTTTAACAATAATCAGGTTTTCTGCTTCATTATTTTTGAAATGTTGTGAAGAAAATCACCAGCCTCGGAGTCAGAGTCGGGGTTCAATGACAGAGTTTATTGTACAAAGAAATACTGGAGCTCCGGGGAGAGAGAGAGAGAGACACCAACAGCACAGTTGTCAGCTGCGAGTCTTCTCTCAACCCAGAGCACATGTCAAGATACTTTTATACATTTTGTAATACAATAGGTCGGTGATAAGGATATTGTCTTTGTAACATTGTAAACATTGCAGAATCGTTGATAGTTTCAGTGCAGTCATTGTCAGTTCCAGTGCAGCCTTTGTTAATTTCAGTGTCTGCGCGAGGTCCATTGCTGTGGTAATGGACACTAATCGCTCTTCCTAAGAAGGCCAATGACTGCAGCCCTGGCTATTAGCACTTTGTGTGGAGTCCGTATCCAACAGTTAGCATTTCTACCAAAGGTGTTGGCTGGACCCAGACACTTCTGCGGGCAGTATACGCTACTCATGTGTATTCTCTCCCCCACCCGCCTTAAACTAATCAACTAGGCTGAGTGCATTGTGCTGGCATTCTGGTGGCCCCAGGCAGTGTCTGTGTTTGCTCTGCTGTCACTCTCCATATTGTGGTCCAGTGGCCATCTTGTGTGTCCATGTGCCTAGTGTCACCCTGCCCCGTGCAATGTCCCAGTTCAGAGATGTACAGCACAGAAACAGACCCTTCGGTCCACGTCCATGCCGACCAGGTAGCCTACCTAAACTTAGTCCCATTTACCAGCAGTTGGCCCCTATACCTCTAAACCTTTGCTATTCACGTACCCATCCAGATGCCTTTTGAATGTTGCAATCTTATTAGCCTCCACCACTTCCTCTGGCAGCTCATTCCTTACATGTACCACCCTCTGTGTGAAAAAGTTGCCCCTTAGGTCTCTTTTATATCTTTCCCACCTCACCATAAACCTATGCCCTCTAGTTTTAGACTCCCCAACCCCAGGGAAAATGCATTGCCTATTTATCCTATCCATGCCCATCATGGTTTTATAAACCCCTATAAGGTTACCCCTCAGCCTCTGATGCTCCAGGGAAAATAACCCCAATCTATTCAGCCTCTCCCCATAGCTCAATCCCTCCAACCCTGGCAGCATCCTTGTAAATCTTTTCTGAACTCTTTCACATTTCACAACATCCTTCCTATAGGATACTCCAAAAGTGGCCAAACTAATGTCTGTGCAGCCGCGACATGACCTCCCAACTGTTATACTCAATGCTCTGACCAATAAAGGAAAGCATACCGAACGCCTTCTTCACTATCCTTTCTACCTGCGACTCAACTTTCAAGGAACTATGAACCTGCACTCCAAGGTCACTTTGTTCAGCAACACTCCCCAGGACCTTACCATAAAGTGTAGATTTGCCTTTCCAAAATACAGCACCTCGCATTTATCTAAATTAAACTCCATCGGCCACTCCTTAGTCCATTGGTCCAAGATCCCATTGTACTCTGAGGTAACCTTCTTTGCTATCCACGACATCTCAAATTTTAGTGACATCTGCAAACTTATTAACCATATCTCCTATGTTCACATCCAAATCATTTACATAAATGACAAAAAGCAGTGGACTCAGCACTGATCCTTGTGGCACAAAACTGGTCACAGGCCTCTAGTCTGAAAAGCAGCCCTCCACCATCACCCTCTGTCTCTATCTACCTAGTCTCCCTGTATTCTGTGTAATCTAACCTTGCTAACCAGCCTACCATGAGGAACCTTCTCAAATGCCTTACTGAAGTCCACATAGATCACATCCACCCACTCTGCCCTTGTCAATCCTCTTTGTTACTTGTTTAAAAAACTTAGTCAAGTTATTTCCACACACAAAGCCATGTTGACTTGCCCTAATCATTTCTTGCCTTTTCAAATACATGTAAATCCTGTCCCTCAGGATTCTGTCCAACAACTTTCCCACCACCGATGTCCAGCTTTACTGGTCCATAGTTTCCTGGCTTCCCCTTACTACCTTTCTTAATATTGGCACAATGTTAGCCAACCTCCAGTTATTTGTAGAGTGTGGTGTTCACATTTATCTGTTACCCTTGTCCCTCCAGATAGAAATGAGCATGAGTTTGGAAGGTGTTGTCTTTGGATCTTTGATGAACTTCTGCTGTGCAAATAGTAGATAGTATACAATGCTCCTACCGAGTGTCATGGTGAAGGGAGTGGATGTGGTGCCAATCAAGCAGGGTGCTTAGTTCTGGATGGTGTCAAGTTTCTTAAATGTTGTTGGAGCTGCACCCATCCAAGCAAGCGGCAGTATTTCATCACACACCTGACTTATGACTTGTAGACAGTGGACAGGCTTTGGGGAGTCAGGAGGTGAGTTACTCATGCCTGAGTATAATAGAGTATAATAGTAGGGAAGTGTTGTGACAACTATACAAGGTATTAGTGATACCATACCTGGAGTACTGCATACAAATTTATTCCCTTTAAAGACAGATGTAGCAACTTGAAGTCAGTTCAGACAAGGTTCACTGATTCCAGAACTGAAAAATGTGTTGCTGGAAAAGCACAGCAGGTCAGGCAGCATCAAAGGAGCACGAGAATCGACGTTTCGGGCATAAGCCCTTCTTCAGGAATGAGGAGGGTGTGCCAAGCAGGCTAAGATAAAAGGTAGGGAGGAGGGACTTGGGGGAGGGGCTTTGGGAATGCGATAGGTGGAAGGA
>NC_057733.1:51378074-51398691 GCF_004010195.1 Chiloscyllium plagiosum | reverse complement strand
CTCCGGCCTACCACCCTCACCTTAACCTCCTTCCACCTATCGCATTCCCAAAGCCCCTCCCCCAAGTCCCTCCTCCCTACCTTTTATCTTAGCCTGCTTGGCACACCTTCCTCATTCCTGAAGAAGGGCTTATGCCCGAAACGTCGATTCTCCTGCTCCTTTAATGCTGCCTGACCTGCTGCGCTTTTCCAGCAACACATTTTTCAGCTCTGCAGTCCTCACTTTCTCCTCACTGATTCCAGAGCTGAGTGGTTTGCCTTGTGAAGAGAGTTTGAGCAGCTTAGATCAGTAGTCTTTGTAGTTTAGAAGAATGACAAGAGATCTAATTGAGTCGTATAAGATACTAAAGGAGATTAACAAAGTAGGCACAGCGTGTTTCCTTAAGTGGGGAAATCTAGAATGAGAAGTCATAGTTTTAGCATAAGCAGGAACAGATTTAAAACCAAGATAAGAAGAAATTATTTCTCACCCAGGTCTGTGAATTTGTGGAAGTCACTCCTCCAGAGTATGGTGGATAGTGGGACATTGAGTAAATTTAAAGAGGAGATAGACAGATCTCTAATTAATACAGGGTTTAAGGGTTATGGAGAACAGGCAGGAAAGTAGAGTTGAGCACACGATGTAATCAGCCATGATCACGTTAAATGGCAGTAGGCTCGAAGGGCTGGATAGCTTACTCCTGCTCCATGTCCTTATAAACCAGCATGGTTCAAATGAAGCCTGCCTAACAAAACAGCTCTCTCGCTCTCTCTCTCTTTCCCAAGCATTGGTGCAGAGCCCCATGAATCAGAACTCATTTCTTCCAAACAAATCTCTGAACCAAGAATTTACCTCTCTAATCTTATTTACCCTATGCAAATTTGGACATGTTGAAGTAGTGATCCTGAGATTATTACCTTCGTGGTTTTGCTTTTTAAATTAGTCCCAAGCTGTTTGTAAAATCTCAGCAGAATCTCTCTTTCATCATCCTACCCTTGTCATCGATACCTATGTATACCACAGCAACTGGATTCTTTCCCTACCACACCAAGTTCCTCTCCAGTCTCAAAGTAGTGTCTTTCACTTTAATACGAGGTAGACAACACAGCCTTCAGGACTCTGTCTTTGTTTCAGAGAACACTATTTATTCTCCTATAATATCCTGTATTACTACTACATTTCTCTTTTCTCCCCACAGTTGAATAGCACTCTGTACCATGATGTTGTGTTCAGTGTGCTTATCCTCCCTGCAGTCTGTGCCCTTGATCATACCAGGAGCAAGAATCTCATGCCTGCTGGACAAGGGCACTGGCTGAAGCTCCTCTAAAACTAAATTCTGGATTGTAATACCTGCCTCACTTGGAGTCACACCCTCCTTAACCATGATCACAAGGGATGTAACTGTCTCCTCGAAACAGTGTCCAGATAACTCTTCCCCATTCTGGTGTGTCGCAGTGCCCATACCTCAAACTCCAGCTCATCAACTCTGAGCTGAAGTTTCTTGAGCACCCACTTGCTGCAAATTCACAGGATGCCGGTATCACTGGACCATCCCTAGTTGCCCTTGAGAAAGTGGTGGTGAACTTCCTTCTTGGTACTCCAGCAGTCCATTTCGCATAGATAGTCACATAATGCTGTGAGGGAGGAGTTCCAGGATTTTAGCCCAGTGAAACTGAAGGCAGGGTGCTGTATATCCAAGTCAGACTGGTGAGTAGCTTGTTTGGATACTTATAGGTAATGACTTTCCCATGCATCTACTGCTGCTCTTGTCCTTCTAGTTAATGGCCATGGATTTGGAAGATACTGTTTGAGGAGCCTGAGTGAACTTCTACAATGCATCTTGTAAATGGTATGCACTGCTTCTACTGAACGTCATTGGTGGAGAGACTGAATGATTGACACCACATCCACAAGCAATGAACTGCTTTATCCTGGATGGTATCAAGCTTCTTTGTTGTTGGAGCTATACTCATCCAGGAAAGTGGGGAAGACTCCATTTCACTCTTGACTTGCACTTTGTAGATGGTGGACAGGCTTTGGGGATTCAAGTGAGTTCCTGATGATGGACTTTTGCCCAAACGTCGATTCTCTTGCTCCTCGGATGCTGCCTGAACTGCTATGCTTTACCAGCACCACACTCTTGACTCCCTGCAACAGTCCGAACCTCTAACCTATTTTGTAGCCACATTGTTTACGTGGCTAGTCCAGTTCACTTTCTGGTTAATGGTAATCCCCAAGGAATCTGAAGTCAGGGACTCTGCTAAGATTGATAGTGGGGAATTCAGTAATGACAATGCAATTGAAGTTAATGGTGATGGTTAGATTCTCTCTTATTGGATCTAGTCATTTCCTGCCACTTGCTTCGCACAAATGTGACATGCCACTTACCAAGCCCGGATATCATCGAGTTCTTCCTGCATTTGGACATGGACTGTTTCACTATTGGAGGTGTCAGAAATAGTACTGAGTGTTGTGCAATCAGTAAACACCTCCACTTCTGACCTTATGATGGAGGGATGACCACTGATGAAGTGGGCTTAGTATCTGTTTGATGCCTTGTTACTAGTGTCTAGGAAGTTTTTACTTTCATTTCACTTTCCTGATAAATGTACTGATGTGGAAATCATTAATGAAAAAAATAACAGAATGTGAATCCATTCTTGATTGTAACTTTACGTCTTGTTTTAATGCATGCACATAGCTGAAAGAAAGTGGTCAAAGGTGAACCCGTAACATTGAGTCTGTGGTACATTCATCCTTGCATGTGTAGTTTCATTCAGAAAAAGGATTAGAGCTTGAAACCTGAATGTTGTAGTTGTTTTCATTTATGCCATGGAAACCTTGTTACCTGGGTACGTGTTGGCTAAATTTGGCAGAACAGGAATAGGCAGGTTTCTACCCATTAACATTTCTTGTGAATTGGAGGCCAACTGTAATGAGGTAAATGCATCATTTGTTGGATAAGGGCCAATACTGTGCACAAGGCGTGATAGAATGCCCCTATCATTTAGTGTCACTTAGCATTCCCTTATGCTTAGTATTCTTAAAGACTTTTCTGACAAACCAAAAAAAGATTATTTCCCTTCTAGAGCTGATCATCAAGTGATCGATTTCCATCCTGTATACATGCATAATGGTCCACTTTGAAAGCTCATTTAAAATCTTTGAAAATTCTATCATTTCATTAGTTGTGCAATATACTGAAGCTACTTTCCTGCCAAGTGGTGATGATATCCAAACTGCAAACAAACCATTTTGATATCTCTGTAGCTGGAAATACGACTAAGTTAGCAGCTGCAAAAAGTCATCTCTGCCATACTTGTAACAGCTGAGAAGGTGAAAAGGAAATTTAGGATTGAGGTGTTCATTAACATTCTAGTTGTTTGCTATAGAAACATTTTTTGCTCAATGGGAATGGGCTAGGAACTGCCAAATTTTATAAGCAGCATGCTTTGGCAGTACATATGCTAAAATTGGAAGGATACAGAGAAGATTAGTATGGTACACAGAGGATGCCACTCAAATTTGTGTTTTGAGCTTTTGGGGGCCTTTGTGGCACAGTGGTAGTGTCCTTACCCTAGACCAAGGAGCCCTGGTTCAAGTCCCACCTGCTCCAGAGGTATGTAACAACATCTCTGAACAGGTTGATTAGAAAAAGCGGTTTAATAAAAAGAAATTAGATTAGTACAGTGGAAGAAAGGCTTTACTGTAAGTCATGATAATTCAAACTCTTTGAAAGCATATCCAATTGGTCTCACTTTCTCACCACCCTGTAAATATTTTAAAGCATTTTATCCAATTCAGTCATGAAAGTTACTGTCTAATGTTTCCGTTACACTTTCAGGCAGTGCATTTATTTCATCACATTAACTTGCTGTGAAAAAAAGAAATATTCATGTCACCTTCTGGTTCTTTTAACTGTTACCTTAAACCTGCATTCTCTGTCACCTGGAACAATTTTTCTTTAACAAAGCTAGTTATAATTTTGAACCTCACAAACAAACTTCCTCTTAATTTTCTCTGCTATCACCTTCTCTAGTGTCTCCACATAACTGAAGCTTGTCATGTCTTGGATCATTTGAATAAACCTTCTCCAAGGGCTTGACAGTCTTATAAATTGCATGTCCAAACTGAGGTTCTGTCCCCTGCATCATTATCACTCTGTAGTACTGCCCCTCGCATTGGTATTACCATGTAATACTGATCATGTCTCCAATATTACTCTAAACTACCAAGTTTTGCATTATTGGCCTGCAATACAGTTTAAATTGTTATACCAATATTGATTAGTGTTAATTCAGTAATGAGAACACAATGATTCAACAAATTGAAACTCTGGTTGATTCTGCTAAGAATTCCTATATAAAAGTTGTGTGTAAATTTTATCAAGAAACTCGTTTTCATTCATAATTGCTTATGTTAGACAGAAGATAGACTCAAAAATTACACTTCCATTACTAACGTGTATATCTTAATTCTGGTGATTGGATGATTGAGATTTCCTAGGGTTTATTGGTAGATGTAGAAATCTGGTCCTTTCTAAAAACAATTTTGCAGATTTCTCTAGCAAACAGGATCCAGTAAGAAAATTGACTGGACACACTGAATTTAATGGCTTTGTATTTGAAGCTTTTTCTGTCAAATTGTAGAGGAAGGTTAGCAATTGAGACAATATTAAAGCATTATATCTGAAGATCAGGGATTCTGCTAAGGTGTGTAAATGCAATGAAGATACACATCTTATCCACCACTGTGCTAGGCTACCATTCCTCTCCAAATACCCAAAGATAGGGATATGGCTGGAATGAGCTCTCTGTGTTCAAAAGGATGCACCTGCAAAAATGTTGTCATTGCTTTATGCCACTATCTGGAGCAAGAGGTTCTCAAGAAACATTCTCCTATGTTCTTCTGCTTCCAATAGAGTAAGTAGGTCTTAATTAGAAGGAAAACATTCACAGAGGGGTTTGGTGACCTTTTCCATTGAAAGTTTGGGATCTTGTTAGAGATATTTGCAGGATTTGCTCCAGCTCTCAAATTTCATCTTATTGAAATTCTGGTGAGGCTTACAGCAGGAAAAAGGATAATCTGCTCAGTGTTTTTCCTTCTGATATACCCCATGTTGGGTTAGAAAATTAATCCATGGGTTCCTTCGTAGAAGAAGACATAACAGAACACACTGGGAAGAATCTTCAATGAAATTTTTTTTCAGATCCAGGACTTGATTGGATTTTCAGATTCCACATTAAGAGCTTCAATGAGATTTGAGACTATTTCATACAATAAACAAATTGCAAGGTCTTTTAGAGATATGACTTTAAAAATATACTATTTGACTAAGATTAATCTCTTAACTGTTCTTCTGTGATGCAGCAATGACTTTTGGACTAGTTACAATAGGCCTGACTGGAATCAGTTCTCTCATGGGAAGAAATATAATTCAGGTAAATAAATTTCAAAAGGCAAAGTATTGTCGGCACTGACATAGTGAAATATGAGAGGAAAATGCTATAAATACTGAAAGAGGAAATGTTGAGTATTTTTATAATACCTTTTATAGCACCTTTTTTTATAGATGAACTTCAAATTATTTATGACAAGTATAAATGGAACACAAGGTAGATGGTATACACTTGAACAATGAATACTTTATTGTAGGTCTCTCAGCTCCACACTGGTTTTTAGTCTGTCCCCTAGCTCCCACCTCCAGGTCAGCTGATCCACTCTCTTCAAAGGACAGCACACACCCAACTACATACATATCATTTATTTCAACATCCCTTTAACCATAGATATGCATCTAACAATTATAGCTATTATAGTGACATTGTAGATAACATATGTACATCACTATGCTTTTGGAGCGCTGCTCCTTCATCAGGTGGTCATCAAGTGAAGGAGCAGCACTCTGAAAGCTAGTGCTTCCAAATAAACCTATTGGACTATAACCTGGTGTTGTGTGATTTTTAACTTTGTACACTCAGTCCAACACTGGCATCTCCAAATCAGGAATCCAGATACACTTCATCCACTGATTCCGCATTGTCCACCGTGCTTGTAATGTCCTCAAAGAATTCCAATAAATTAATTAAACATGACCTGCCTTTCATAAGCCAATGGTGTGCCTGCCCGATGGGACAATTTCTATCCAGATGTCCTGCTATTTCCTCCTTGATGATAGATTCAAGCAGTTTCCTCACTGCAGAAGTTAATCTAACAGGCCTATAGTTACCCGCCTTTTGTCTACATCCTTTTGTAAACAGTAGCATCACATTTGCTGTTTTCCAATCTGCCAACCGCCCCAGAGTCCACTTAATTCTGGTAAATTACCAAAAGTGCAATTGTTATTTCCCCTATTGTCCCTTTCAGTACTCTGGGATACATATCATCAGGGCTGGGAGACTGGTCTATCTTTAGCCCCATTAGCTTGCCCAACACACTCTCTTTAGTGATAATGATAGTTTCGAGCTCCTCACTTGCCATAGTCTCCTTGTCATCAATTATTGGCTTGTTATTTGTGTCTTCACTGTGAGACCGACAGAAAACATCTGTTCAAAGCCTCAGCCATTTCCTCATTCCCCATTATTAAATCCCCCTACTCAACATCTAAAGGATCAATGTTTACTTTAGCCACTCTTTTTCATTTTATATATTTATAGAAATATTTGCTCTCTGTTTTTTTATATTCTGAGCCAGTTTATTGTCATAATCTTTCCTTATAGCTTTTTTCCTGGCTTTCTGTTGACCTTTAAAGATTTTCCAATCCCTGACTTTCCCACCAATCTTTGCTACTTTGTATGCATTAGCTTTCAATTTGATACCCTCCTTTATTTCCTTAGTTATCCATGGATGATTTTCCCTTTGCCTACAATCCTTCCTTTTCACTGCTATATACTTCTGCTGAGCATTGTGAATAATCACTTTGAAAGTCCTTCACTGTTCCTCAATTGTCCCACTACGTAATCTTTGCTCCCATTCTATCTTAGTCAACCTCTCCCTCATCACATTGTAACCTCCTTTAAGTGCAAGACATTGATATTGGATTTTGCCTTCTCACCCTCCATCTGCACTTTAAATTCATCCATACTGTGATCGTTCCTTCCAGATATGAATTCCTCCTCAAGACTACTTTGACCATCTTGGTTTGATCAATCAATATGTAGATTAAAATCCCCCTTGATAATTGCCATTTCTACATGCATCAAGTATTTCTTTGTTTATTGCCAACCCTACCATGATATTGTTATTTGGTGGCCTATAGACTACGCCTATCAGTGATATTTTCCCCTTACTATTTCTAATTTCCACCCACATTGATACAACCTTTTTCTCCATGGAACCTATATCATCTCTCACTGCTGCCCAGATGTCGTTCATAAATATCAGAGTTACCCCACATCCCTTTCCTTCCTGTCTGTTCTTCTGAATAGTCTGATACCTTTTCTTATTGAACTCCCAGTCGTGACCACCCTGCAACCATGTCTCTGTAATGGCCTCTAAATCATACGCATTCATGATGATTTGTGCCGTCAACTCATTTACATTGTTTCAAATGCTGCAAGCATTCAGGAAAAGTGCCCTTATACCAGTTTTTATACCTTTGTTTTGAATCCTAACCCCTCCACCAGAGGAACCTTTACTTTTAAACATTCTCTCTTTTTCTGCTGCTTACCTGGTTTCCATTCATCTTCGTGCTACACTGCCCAGCTGCTTCTTGCTTTTTATTTACTGTATTGATTCTCTTTCTCCTTAAGCCCTCACCCTCTCTAGATAACTCTGAGC
Source organism: Chiloscyllium plagiosum (assembly GCF_004010195.1). Taxonomy (NCBI): domain Eukaryota; kingdom Metazoa; phylum Chordata; class Chondrichthyes; order Orectolobiformes; family Hemiscylliidae; genus Chiloscyllium; species Chiloscyllium plagiosum. The sequence continues at coordinate 51,390,933 of NC_057733.1, read as the reverse complement.
TTCCCCTTAGGTTCCCATTCCTTCAGCCAAACTAGTTTAAAGTCCACCCAATATGGGAAGTATTTAATCCAGTCAGCCGATCGTTATTTCTGCTGATACCGACTTCATGACCATCTCCTGGACCACTTGGAGTGGGCATCTACGACCACTAGTGACATCTGTCCCTCTGCAAAATCAATGGGAATCTGCTGTCATGGTGATTGAGGCCATTCCCATGATGGAGTGACAACGGTGCAGGATGTCCTTACTAATGTGCAGGACTCACATGATCCTGCTTTTTCCTCAATCTCTCAGTCCAGCTTTGGACTACATACATAACAATTTTACTTTGTTTAGACATGTACAAATGTAACGACAATTTAACTTTACACAAATATTTCTAGTAGTAAGTGTGCTTTTTATTTGTTATTCTATCTAGGCAACACTAACTTTTGAAGGAATGATCCTAGGACCCATACTAGGTGTATTTACTTTAGCAGCATTATTTCCAAAGAGCAATGGTAAGGTAAGGCCATAAACTAATTTTCAAGCATCAACAAAGACTAATTTTAGTACTTAAGTACGGTATTTGTGGAGATATGATTCCACTGGCGCAATTGTGATGGAGTACAATCCTGGCTTATCTAGTGAATCTGGTGCAAAACTTAGACACGGGGTTAATGATAATGTTTAATTTGCATGGATGAACCAGAATTATTTTCAAAGGATGAACCACTCACCCAAGATACTCCAGGAAGCCCCTGTTACATTTTCAAAAAGGGAACACGATGAATTGTGTAAGAGGACAAGTATGAGGCAATGGAAGACGCCCAGGAAAATCAGACTGACTGGGTTGCTTTTTAAAGGAACTGACACAGACATGATTCAATTTGATTTATTATTGTCACATGTACCAAGATACAGTGAAAAGTATTGTTTTGTGTGCTAACCAGACCTATCATACCTTACATAAGTACATCAGGGTAACAGAACAAAATACAGGTATTCTGTGTGACAGCTACACAGAATGTGCAGAGAAAGATCAACTCTAATATGATGGGCCGAATGGTTCTGTGCAGCTGCATTCTAAGATTCAATTTCCACAAAATTCCACTGCGTTAACACCTATAGTTTATGCTGCCTCTGTTCAAAACAGCATCCAGGCCAATGTGACCTTCTGGTCCAATCCTCACCAGAAGCCACACTGGGAGGAATCAGTGTGAGCACAATGGGTCCACACCTAAATATTGCACAGTCGATGGATCAAGCATAGCATCTCGGAGTTGGACGTGCATTTGAGCAATAAGAGCTCTCATTCACACTCTTAAAGAAACACCAAATCATTGGGATAGATTTGTACTGGCTGCTGCTGAATTAGTAAAAATATTTGCTGGATTATTATTTAGTCTACCAAATTATTGTATAATAGGATATTAAAGAAGCTGAACTCTATTGGAAATCTTATAGCATGTGGTCTTGATTCAGAATTCAAGGGCTCTGTTCAGAATACTTCATTTCAGATAAGAGTGAAGCAGTTTCTCCCCTTGTGGACCTACAGCAGATGGAGAGAAATGAGCAGTGGTATCAGGAGAGGATACGGGTAAGGGAACCCTGTGCCCTTTTGCTTTGAAAGGTCTACAAGAAACAAATTTCTTCATTTAACTTTAGCAAGTAATATTAGATTCAACCACTTCATCAAGGAGGTGCTCACTGAAATCTCCCACCAGTTGCAGCAGGATCTGCAGCCACAGAGTGATAGAATATTAATACTGAGCTTATCTCTGTCAGATTCACTGAGCTCATCCAGAGGATATTTGCATCTTGTTCCAGTTTGCTATTCAGATATGTAAGTGAGATAACAGACTTTGCGCGCAAAGACACCACAATACATTTCATTCTATTTTGCCAGAGAGAAGTAGCTATCACCTCGTGCCCCTTTGTTTTATTCACTTGTAGAGTGTGGATCTTGCTGGCTAGGCCAATATTTATTGGAAATGAAAGGTTCCTGATGAAGGGCTCCTGCCCAAAATGTCGGTTTTCCTGCTCCTCGGATGCTGCCTGACCTGCTGTGCTTTTCCAGCACCACACTAATATTGACTGATTTCCAGCATCTGCAGTCCTCACTTTCACAAATATTTATTGGTCAAACCTACTTTCCCTTGAGAAAGTGGTGATTAGATTAGATTAGATTACTTACAGTGTGGAAACAGGCCCTTCGGCCCAACAAGTCCACACCGACCCACCGAAGCGCAACCACCCATACCCCTACATTTACCCCTTTTAACCTAACACTACGGGCAATTTAGCATGGCCAATTCACCTGACCCGCACATCTTTGTGACTGTGGGAGGAAACCGGAGCACCCGGAGGAAACCCACGCAGACACGGGAAGAACGTGCAAACTCCACACAGTCAGTCGCCTGAGTCGGGAATTGAACCCAGGTCTCTGGCGCTGTGAGGCAGCAGTGCTAACCACTGTGCCACCGTGCCAGTGATGAGCTGCCGTTTTAGACCACTGCAACACATGCATTCTAGGTGGCTCCACACTGCCCTGAGAAAGGGAATTCCAGGATTTGGACCCACCCATTGTTTGCACATGCATCATTGCAGACATCACGTGCAAGTTCTATGGTGTCTTCTAAAGTACCTCTAGTGCCAGGATTTGAGCTGGTGGCAGCAAGAATGAGAGCTGTTTCTTCCTCAATACGATCTTCCTGCTCTCCTTTCACTATCTGACCGGAGTGTAGTTCTTTAGTGTCAGAAAGACGAAAGCAACAAGACAGACAGGTAAATTGTTCAAGAGGAGAAATGTGAGGCAATGAAGAAAGCCCAAAAAAGTCAGACTGACTGGCTTGCTTCCAACAATCTGACCGATTGATAGAAATTGTCGATTGATGAAAGGGAATGTGATGCTTTGAGTACTGAGAGAGAACACTGGAGGGATGGTGGATATGACATTTGAAAGTGTGTTTCCTAAGCTTGACCACTCATGTGAAGTCATTGGCAATCTTGTGCATCCTGCTACTTGGCGTTGACACCATAGCTATCTACTCCCACTGCCTTCTGAGAGTTCTGCCATATGGTTTTTAGTGAGGAGTCGGAAATGGTTGAGCAAGAAGAATATAAATCATAAAAAGATTTTGGGATGAAGGTAAAGTGGGATGTCAGAAAGATGACAAAATACATGCACACTGACGTCTCCAGTAGTTTCAGCACTGTTGCTGGCCATGATCTCAATTATTGTCATTCCAATGGTAGCAGGCACCGTTTTCTCCATGAACCCCTCCAGCAATGCACCAGTGTGTCCTGCAAGAGAGAGAAAAGTGCATCAGTAAGTTCTACACAAAGCAACTGGGTGATGTGGCTCTCAAACTGAATAACTTGCATTGAATGCAAATTGTAAGATTTGGGTTGAAAATGTGTTGCTGGAAAAGCGCAGCAGGTCAGGCAGCATCAAAGGAGCAGGAGAATCGACGTTTCGGGCATGAGCCCTTCTTCAGGAATGAGGAGAGTGTGCCAAGCAGGCTAAGATAAAAGGTAGGGAGGAGGGACTTGGGGGAGAGGCTCTCCGCCCCCACCCCCACTCCGGCCTATCACCCTCATCTTAACTTCCCTCCACCTATCACATTTCCAACGCCCCTCCCCCAAGTCCCTCCTCCCTACCTTTTATCTTAGCCTGCTTGGCACACTCTCCTCATTCCTGAAGAAGGGCTCATGCCCGAAACGCCGATTCTCCTGCTCCTTTGATGCTGCCTGACCTGCTGTGCTTTTCCAGCAACACATTTTCAGCTCTGATCTTCAGCATCTGCAGTCCTCACTTTCTCCTGTAAGATGTGGGTGTAATGTAAGCAATGGTGGAAAGCTTGAGAGTGAAGCAAGGTATATGGATTTAGGTACAAGACTTGGTTGATAGAAATTATTGATAGGTGAATGGGAGTGTGATGCTGTGAGTACTGAGAGAACACTGGATGAATGGTGGATATGACATTTGAAACTGTATTTCCTGAGCTTAACCACTCATTGATGTTTTTGTGACCATGTCTGTGGCCAGCAAGGTTTTGGAAAGAATTCTGAGGGATAGGATTTATGACTATTTGGAAAAGCATAGCATGATTAAAGGCAGTCAGCATGGCTTTGTGAGGGGCAGGTCATGCCTCACAAATCTTATTGAGTTCTTTGAGGAGGTGAAGAGACAGGTTGATGAAGGTCAAGCAGTTGGTGTAGTGTACATGGACTTCAGCAAGGCATTTGATAAGGTTCCCATGGTAGGCTCATTCATAAAGTCAGAAGGTATGGGATACAGGGAGATTTGGCTCTCTGGATTTAGAATTGGCTGGCTGACAGAAGGCGGAGAGTGGTTGTAGATGGAAAGTATTCTGCCTAGAGGTCAGTAGTGAGTGGCGTCCCGCAGGGCTCTGTTTTTGGGCCTCTGCTCTTTGCAGTTTTTATAAATGACTCTGATGAGGAGGTTGAGGGGTGGGTTAGTAAATTTGCCAATGACACAAAGGTTGAAGGTGCCATTGATAGTAACAAGGGTTATTGCAGGCTGCAGCACGACATAGACAGGATGCAGAGGTGGGTTGAGAAATGGCAGATGGAGTTCAACCTGGATAAATGCGAAGTGATGCATTTTGGAAGGTCGAACTTGAATGCTGAATATAGGATTAAAGATGGGATTCTTGGCAGTGTAGAGGAACAGAGAGATCTTGGTATTCAAGTGCAAAGATCCCTCAAAGTTGCCACCCAAGTGGATAGGGTTGTTAAGAAAGCATATGGTGTTTTGGCTTTCATTAACAGGGGGGTTGAGTTTAAGAACTGCAAGGTTTTGCTGCAGCTCTACAAGTCTCTGGTGAGACCACATTTAGAATATTGTGTCCAGTTCTGGTCGCTCTATTATAGGAAAGATGTGGAGGCTTTGGAGAGGGTGCAAAGAAGGTTTACCAGGATGCTGCCTGGACTGGAGGGCTTGTCTTACAAGGAGAGGTTGACTGAGCTCGGACTTTTCTCTCTGGAGAGGAAGAGGAAGAGAGGTGACCTGATCGAGGTATACAAGGTAATGAGAGGCATGGATAGAGTCAATAGCTAGAGACATTTCCCCAGGGCAGGACTGACTGCCACAAGGGATCATAGTTTTACAGTGTTAGGAAGAAGGTATAGCGGAGACATCAGAGGTATGTTCTTTACACAGAGAGTTGTGAATGCATGAAATGCATTGCCAGCAGTAGTGGTGGAAGCAGAGTCATTAGGGACATTTCAGTAACTGCTGGACATGCACATGGACAGCAGTGAATTGAGGGGAGCATATGTTAGGTTATTTTATGTTAGATTAGGATTAATCCTCAGCACAACATTGGGCTGAAGGTCCTGTGCTGTGCTGTGCTGCACTTTTCTATGTTCTATCCTTGGGACTGCGCTCAGTGTTGACAACCACAACTATTGCCTCCCACTGCCTTCCAAGAATCTGCTGCCATTTTCGCCCTCTACAAACAGAAAATATCTCTCCTTTGCAATCCTCTCAATCCCGTCTTTAGTACAATTTTGGAACACCTTGGAGCTCATTGGTTCAATTTTGTGCCATCATCCAGCATTTTCATTAGTTCTCATTCTCGGCTACAACCATTTCCAATTCCCGTTCCAGCCAGAACACCATCCCTTTATGAGACAAACTGACTTTGAGTCCAACAAACTTTTCTTGATTTTGCACCAACTGGTTCAGCATGTAGCCACTCAACAGGGTGGATAGCATTGAAAAGTGTAGCACAGCACAGGACCTTCAGCCCAATGTTGTGCTGAGGATTAGTCCTAATCTAACATAAAATAACCTAACATACACTCCCCTCAATTCACTGCTGTCCATGTACATGTCTGGCAGTTACTGAAATGTCCCTAATGGCTCTGCATTTCATTCATTCACAACTCTGTGTAAAGAACATGCAAAAATCATTCAAATTAATCAACCCAGCTGCATGAAATTTGCCTACATTTGAAGCAAAGCATGCTGGTTAAATGTGCATCTATTACCAATGCCTGCTTTCCAGCCGAATTGAATTTTGTGAACAGTGCATTGCAAATACCGTAAGTTACCAAATGGATCTTGAGTGCATACACTGTTTAGACTATAGGAGAATTTACCCTGAATTAGTGCATTTGGGAGGTGTGGGGAAAAGATTTGTATTTATGTTGCATCTTTATGTGTACCAAACATTTCAAAAAGCTTTACAACTAATTAAATACATTTGAAATGCAGGAAACACAATTTCCAATTTCCAGCAAACTCCCACAAAAAGCAATGTGATAATGACCAGATTATCTGTTTTCACGGAGTTGATCACACCAGGAATAAGAAAATAAAAAACAGGAGTAGTTTCTTCAGCCCTTCAGTATCGTGAAGGTAAAGTCACCACAGTCCTACCAGACCATACATCTGCTCCTTCATCAGAGTGACGACTCATGGTGATGTAACTGGCCTCAGGCAAGGGGAGAGCTTGAGGAGTAAAGCCCTACGTGGGAACCTCAGCTGGTGCAGGAATTGAATCAACATTGTTGCTGGCATTACACTGTTTTGTAAACCAACCATCATCCAACTGAGCTAATCAGTACCATTCAATGAAATAAGTCCCCCACTCTTCTAATAGTGAATGGGATGTTTATATCTACCCGAGAGAACAGACTAGTACCAGATTTAACCTGAAAGTTGTAAATCAGAGCATTGACTTTTCAGTTCAATCTATGCTGTGGGACTCGACCCCAGAACCAGTGACCCAAAACTGGGAGTCTTACCAAGTGAACTATGGTTGAACAGAACAGGAAGTCCAAATGATGGTGATTAGTTTTATCTAAACATGCCTTCTTTGTGGTAGAGCAAACTCGAGACCATAACAGAGAAGCATCAAGGCATCATTGTTACCTTAGACTAAAAATGCATAACATTTATCCTAAAGACTTACTTCTGATGTACAATTGGTGGAGATCTCATATCATGCCTCAGTCTAAGCTTTAAGGCAAAAAAGAAGTGCTTTGGCTGTTGAGTTTATTAGCTGGAACTTTCCAAGAAGTCTGATGTACTGCTTGTAACAGAATTCAAATGTAGGTTACAGTTATAAACTTTCTTACCATGACTGAGCATTGCACTCAATACAGACTATTTGAAACACAGACATACCAATAAGCATAGGATCCCTACAATGTAGAACGAGGCTATTCAGCCTATCAAGTCTGCACTGACCATCTAAAGAGCATCCCACTCAGACCTAGCCTCAATCCTATCCCCATAACATCACATTTACCATGGCTAATGCACCTGACCTGTACATCTTTGGACTGTGGGAGGACACTGCAGCAGAAGAGGATACCTATGCAGGCATTGGGAGAACATGCAAGGCCACACAGTCGTTCAAGGCTGGCATTGAACCTGGGTCTGTGAGGCAGTAGTGTTAACCACTGAGCCATCGTGCTGCCCCTTTGTTTTACTATTTACCTGTGCTTATTTTTCATGCAGCATCCTTTGAATTAAGGCCCTTTTCTTTGTTTCACCTCCCCCAGGGAGCTTGTGTGGGTTGGTTTGTTGGAGTAGCCTTGTCCACATGGATAGGGATTGGTGGCCTGATCTATCCACCTTCTAGTGAATTTAAAGAATTACTCGAGACATCAACAGCAGGCTGCATGGAGATTAATACGACCACCTCTACCCCTGTGAATGTAACATCTCCGCTGACCACCATAATATTTACCAAACAGGAAGAAAGGTGAGCATGTCAATGTAGAATTGATGCATTTTATCATAATGTTTGTGACTTCTCCACTTTTGCAATATCCTTTGAGTCTCAGAATAGATTAACCCATGGGTCTGGAAATAAAAAATCTGGTTTTGAAATAAAGAATCCTTGCCAACCTGAGTCAGCCTTTCAATATTAAACCAGAAAATTCCAAAAAGAAGCAGCAGGTCTGCAGCATCAATGGAGAAAAAAAAGAGTGATGACCATTTATAACGTGTTATTGTTGTTTGGGAGTTTGGATTCTAAAGTGGAAGAAAAATGCAGTTTAGTTTTCAGGCCTGTTAAATTTTTGTGTTTCAAATAAGGTCAGGAAGTAATTTTGAACAGTGAGTTCAAAGCAGCATTTACAAGAAATCATATAATTTAAGTTAAATAACCAGCAAGCCACCTGGGGAGACAATTGCTAAGTGTTTGCTGACTTGGGTTTTAGAACCTCCAGAGAGCAAAAGGAGTGGGGTAAAGGGGCAATGCCTGAAGCATGTTCATGCAGAGAGACAAGGTTAATAACAGCAGAGCTGCTGTTAAATCTTCAAGCAGTTCTAGCTGGACTGAAGTATTGAGAAACTATGGCTCATTGGAAGAAAGATCCAGAAACAGAACATTGTGGAAGTGTTCAAGACACATACAAAAATGTTGGAATCATGAGTTGAAGAAATCTATCTTGTATAATAAGTGAGCTGAGATAGCAGCTTGTTTCAAGGGTCCTGAGGAGAGATATTTAGTAAATAGCATTGATTGATTATACTACAGAAATTTGTCAAAAGGAACACAATTGTAGTGTAGGAGAAAGTGAGGACTGCGGATGCTGGAGATCAGAGCTGAAAAATGTGTTGCTGGAAAAGCACAGCAGGTCAGGCAGCATCCAAGGAGCAGGAGAATCAACGTTTCGGGCATAAACCAGGTGAGTGCCAGGTGAGGAAGCAACTTTAACATGGAGATAAGAGCAATCCATTAGTGGGTTTAAGTGTCAGTAAGATTATTGATGGGCTAAAAGAAATTAATCTTTCTTTCTGACCTTTGAACTGAGATTATTCCAATAGATCTAGTGTAGTGTAATATACTTTCTGCTTTGCTTCTGTAATAGACCTTTCTGTTCTTTTCTTGGGAGCTACGTGAGATTACGTTCAGTCAGTCGGCTCCATGACAAACAAAGACAAAAAAGAAACTTTGATCTGTTACGCCAGGTTTTATCAGACTTATCTGGTATAAGCTCGAATCATATCAACATCTGTGACCTTACATCATCAACCCTCCTATTTTCAATTTTTATGTCTTGAAGTTACTTTTGTTAAATTTCAGTTTCAAAACAATATTTTAACCAATAATTAAAAGGGCTCGTAGTGTCTGAATTTAGCCATCTGCAGATTTGGTTTAAGCATCAAGAAGCAAGTGATATATTTTGTTTAATAAAGTCAATTATTTTCTATAACAGTTTCTACTGAATCTCATGATTTTCAGAGTTGCAATACTATTAAAAGATATGTGATACATGCTGTCAGTCTAGTGAACTTTGTCAGTCAGTATATCATTCCTTAAATAAGGGACCCAAAACAATACATGGTAACTGATTAGTGTTTTGTGTACTTTTAACAAAACCTTCCTACTTTAATACTCCAATCCCTTTGAAATAAAGTCCAACAGTTCACTTCCTTTACCTGCAAGGTTTGTGAAGGTTTGTAGCTCAGGTTGAGGTTTAGGGTGTAGGTTTGCTCGCTGAGCAGTAGGTTTGATATCCAGATGTTTCATTACCTGGCTAGATAACATCATCAGTGGCGACCTCCAAGTGAAGCGAAGCTGTTGTCTCCTGCTTTCTATTTATATCTTTCTCCTGGATGGGGTTCCTGGGGTTTGTGGTGATGTCATTTCCTGTTCATTTTCTGAGGGGTTGATAGATGGTATCTAGATCTATGTGTTTGTTTATGGCGTTGTGGTTGGAGTGCCAGGCCTCTAGGAATTCTCTGGCATGTCTTTGCTTAGCCTGTCCCAGGATAGATGTGTTGTCCCAGTCGAATTGGTGGTTTTTTTCATCCGTGTGTAGGGCTATGAGGGAGAGAGGGTCATGTCTTTTTGTGGCTAACTGGTGTTCGTGTATCCTGGTGGCTAACTTTCTTCCTGTTTTAAGGTTGTTTTAAGGTTGTTAGTTTTTGTTTGAGAGTGTTGGTGGGTTTGTGTGCTACTAGGATTCCGAGGGGTCTCAGTAGTCTGGCTGTCATTTCTGAGACTTCTTTGATTTATGGTAAGGTGGTTAGGGTTTCTGACTGTGTTTGGTCTGCTTGTCGTGGTTTGTTCCTGAGGAATCTGCGGACTGTATTTTTTGAGTATCCGTTCTTTTTGAATCCATTGTATAGGTGGTTTTCCTCTGTTTTCTGAAGTTCATCTTTGCTGCAGTGTGATGTGGCTCGTTGGAATAGTGTTCTGATACAGCTTTGTTTGTGTGTGTTGGGATGGTTGCTGGTGTAGTTAAGTATTTAGTCAGTGTTTGTCGGTTATCTGTATACGCAGGTTTGTAGTTCTCCGTTGTCCATTCTTCCAACTGTGACGTCCAGGAATGCGAGTTTGTTGTCGGTTTCTTCCTCCTTGGTGAACTTTATGCCTGTGAGGGTGTTGTTGATGATGTTAAGTGTCTCTTCTATCTTGTTTTGTTTTGTGATGACAAAGGTGTCATCTGTGTAGCGGACCCAGATTATTATTTTGGTTTGATGGAAGGTAGGGCTGTTTGTTCTAGTCTTTGCATTACCGCTTCTGCTATGAATCCTGATAGTGGAGATCCCATGGGTGTGCCGTTGGTTTGTTTGTAGATTATATTGTTGAAGGTGAAGTGGATGGTGAGGCACAGATCCACTAGCTTCATGATGTTTTCGTTGGTAATGTGATTGATGGTGGTTGGGGTGTGTGTGATGGTCTCTTCTAAAAGTGTGGTAAGTGTTTCCTTTGCCAGGTCGATGTTGATGGAGGTGAACAGTGCTGGTACGTCGAAAGGGATCATTGTTTCATCTTCCTCTATTTTGGTGTTTTTGATGATTTTTAGGAATTCCTGGGTGGAGTGGATGGAGTGCTGTGACTCTTTGTGTGTTCAGTTTGTTTCCTTCCCTCTTTCGGCTCAGAGTAGGTGCAACTGTTTGTCTGATGATTTGTTGTGTTTCTTCCGTGAGTTTGTTAGGAGAAAGTGAGGACTGCAGATGCTGGAGATCAGAGCTGAAAAATGTGTTGCTGGAAAAGTGCAGCAGGTCAGGCAGCATCCAAGGAGCAGGAGAATCTTCAGGAAGGGCTATGCCCGAAGCGTCGATTCTCCTGCTCCTTGGATGCTGCCTGACCTGCTGCACTTTTCCAGCAACACATTTTTCAGCTCCGTGAGATTGTTGTCCTTCGATGTGGTTTCTAATGCCGCTAGGAAATCCTTCTTGTCAGCGTCTCGGTAATTGAAATTGAGTCCTTTTACTAGTACTGCTTTTTCTGAGTCTGATAGGGTCCGGTCTGATAAGTTCTTTATCCATGCCCCTGTGTTATCAGTTTTGTCTTTGTTTGTGAGTTTGTCAAGTTTTTTCTTCAGGTCCTGATTTTCCTTTATCTGTGTTTGTCGTTGTTTGGTGTTTATGGCTCGTTCAACCGCGTCTGTCCACTCTTGACTTGTTGCTTGTTTGAATAACGGTTTTTGGCGCGCAATTTCCCGGTTGTATTTTCGGAGTCTGTGGTGGGCATCATTGATTAGTTCACGGAGCATTCTGCAGCCGTTTCATTCTGTTAAACATCTGGCTTGAGGTGTTTTTATCAGCGGTTTGTATTGGAGACAATTTGGCAGTACCTGTTTTCTCAAACATTCATGCAGGAAGTACAGTTGTTCGCGGGTGAAACTCTCTCGGAAGGCATTCCTTTCCCATCTTCGGGCAAGTTGTAGCGTGTTGCGCCCATAGGTTTTTGCAAGGTTTGTAGCTCAGGTTGAGGTTTAGAGTGTAGGTTTGCTCGCTGAGCTATAGGTTTGATATCCAAGACCCCTCGGAATCCTAGTAGCACACAAACCTACCAACACTCGCAAACAAAAACTAAAACTTAAAAGACCCAGTACCACCCATGGACAAAACCAACGTCATCTACAAAATTCCTTGCAAGGACTGCCACAAACACTACATAGGACATACAGGAAGAAAGTTAGCCACCAGAAACATGAACACCAGCTAGCCACAAAAAGACACGACCCTCTCTCCCTCGTAGCCCTACAGGCAGATGAAAAAAAACACCATTTCGACTGGGACAACACATCTATCCTGGGACAGGCTAAGCAAAGACATGCCAGAGAATTCCTAGAGGCCTGGCACTCCAACCACAATGCCATAAACAAACACATAGATCTAGATGCCATCTGTCAACCCCTCAGAAAACGAATAGGAAATGACATCACCACAAACCCCAGGAACCCCATCCAGGAGAAAGATATAAATAGAAAGCAGGAGACAACAGCTTCGCTTCACTTGGAGGTCGCCACTGATGATGTTACCTAGCCAGGTATTGAAACATCTGGATATCAAACCTACAGCTCAGCGAGCAAACCTACACCCTAAACTTCCTTTACCTATTAACCATTGAACTAGGACTCCCAAATCCCTCTATTCTTTTGCTTTCTGCAGTCTCTCTCCACTTAAATAATATTCAGTCCCTCTGTTCCTGCCAAAGTGCACAATCTCATACTTCCGCATATTATATGCATCTGACATGTTTTTACCATTCACTCACTTAACATGATCATATCCCTTTGTAGAATCTTTATGTCATCCTCACCATTTGCCTTCCCACTTATTTTTCTGTCATCCACAAATGTTGTCATTCACTTGTGGAACATACATGTCACTGGCTGGCCAGCATTTATTACTTGTCCTTAATTGCCCCTTGAGAAGGTGGTGATGAGCTGTCTTCTTGAACTACTGTAATCCATGAGGAGAGAGTAAGGTCTGCAGATGCTGGAGATCAGAGCTGAAAATGTGTTGCTGGAAAAGCGCAGCAGGTCAGGCAGCATCCAGGGAACAGGAGAATCGACGTTTCGGGCAAAAGCCCTTCATCAGGAATACAGGCAGAGAGCCTGAAGGGTGGAGAGATAAGTGAGAGGAGGGTGG
>NC_057733.1:51367675-51374960 GCF_004010195.1 Chiloscyllium plagiosum | reverse complement strand
CTCTCACTTATCTCTCCACCCTTCAGGCTCTCTGCCTGTATTCCTGATGAAGGACTTTTGCCCGAAATGTCGATTTTACTGCACCTCGGATGCTGCCTGAACTGCTGTGCTCTTCCAGCACCACTAATCCAGAATCTGGTTTCCAGCATCTGCAGTCATTGTTTTTACCTGGTATATTTCAAAGTCAGGATGGTGAATAGCTTGGAGGGCAACTTGCTGATGGTGTTCCCATGTATCTGTTGCCCTTTTCTTTCTAGATGGCATTGGTCATGGGTTTGGAAGGTGCTGTCTAAGGATATCTCATGAAATTCTGCAGTGCATCTTATAAATGGTACACACTTCTTACCGAGTGTTGGTGATGGAGTGGCTGAACATTTTGCGGATGTGGTGTCACTAAATCGTTCTGCTTTGATCTTGATAGTGTCAAGCTTCTTGAGTGTTGTTGGAGTATTCCAGCTTACTCCTGACATGTACCTTGTAGATGGTAAACTGGTTTTGGAGAGTCAGAAGGTGAGTTATTCACAGCAGTATTTATAGCATCTGACCTGCTCTTGTAGTCATTTATGTAGCTGGTCCAGTTCAGTTTCTGCCAATCATGATCTGCCAGCTGTTGATAGTGGGGGATTCAGTGATGGTGACATCATTGAATGTCAAGGGATGGTGGTTACATTGTCTCTTATTAGAGATTGTCATTACTTGGCATTTGTGTAGAATGAATGTTACTTGCCACATTGTAGCCCAAGCATGATAGAGTTCAAGACTTTAGGAGACATCTATGATCAAAACACTGGCACATGATCAACTACATCATCATTCAATCCCAAAGGATGGCGTCATCACTAAAGCAATGACCAATGCAGCCAACTGCTGGACAGACCACTGGCTCATCCACTTCTCAATGTCCATCAAAAGTCATCAGAAATAGCTGAAGATGAAGAAACAGTTCAAAAAAAGTTAAACGTTTAGTGACTTCATGAGTCAGGCTTGCTAGCTAACGTCCGACAACAGCTTCAATAAAATCTCCAGAGCGTTCATTCTAATGTAATGAAGGAAAGCTAAAAGAGCTGATGTAAGTTATTATCTGACATTGCGAAGAAACCATTGTCTTCAAGATCAGAAAACACTAAGACTGGTTCATTGAGCACGACCACATCATTCAAGTCCTCATCAACACAAAGAGGAAAGCTCCCCATGTCTGTCAAAACAACATCACCAGCAAGGCAAAGAGGAGAACTCATCAAATAACAAAAGGAGAATTACAAAGAATATCTAGGGCAATTAAAAACCAACGGTGGACTGAGAGCTGCAACTTCTTCACTGCCACCAAAGACCCAAATCCCTTGGCCTCACACCTGTGTGGAGTATGAATGGAACCCTTTTGAGAGACAGAGAAAACATCAGTTTACCATGGAGAGAATACTTCAAAGAATTCCTAAACCACAATATACTCATTAAAAAGGATGTGTTCAAGGAAATCCCGTAACTCCCCGAAGATGACCTTGGACAGATATTGAGCCCTCCATGAAAGATCTGAAGAATGGAAATACCACAGGATTGGGTGGGATTCCAGTGGAGATTTTGAAATCTGGAGGAGCAGACCACACCCATGATCTCTACGACTGTTCCTGAAAATCTGCCCTGTCAATGAAAGGTACACTGCCATCTTCAAGAAAGGAGACAAAGTGGACTATAGCAACTATCAAGAAATCTCCCTATTCTCCAGCACCAGGAGGATCATTACCTAAATCCTTGTTAGCCTTTTCCTGATTTCTGTAGAATTTCTTTTGGAAAGCCAATATAGTTTCCAACTAAATCATGGAACTTTAGACATAATTTTCACTGCTTAACAATTCCAAGAAAAATACCAGGACCAACACCAACCTCTCTACATGGCCTTCATTGATCTAGTCAAGGCTTTTGAATATGTTAATAAATCAGGATGTGCTATGGAAGACCCTATCAGCGGCCAGCTGTCCAATAAAATTCATCAACATCCTCCATCTTCTCCACAAGGGGTTGACAAAAGTCCTTACCAATGGTAATATGACAGCAAACCTTGCCAGAGTTTACTCCGCCTTGTAAAAGGACAAGCTTTCTAGTGAGTGGACATTGTCTGCAGATGGAAAACCTTTTTCAACCTCAACTAGTTGAAATCCAAGAAGAAAATGACACTGATCCCACTTGTGGAACTTCAGTATGCAGGTGACACTCAACTCCTCCTTTCAGAAAATAATCTTCAAGACTCATTTCACATCTTCACAGAAGCATACCAAAGAATCTGTTTCAGCAGCAACCTCAAAATATCATGAGGGGCATAGATAAGATAAATAGCAAGGGTCTTTTCCCTCGGGTGGGGGGAGTTCAAGACGAGAGGCATATTTTTAAGGTGAGAGGAAAAAGATTTGAAAGGTCATGAGGGGTAACTTTCTATATAGAAAGTCATTTGTATGTGGATTGAACTGCCAGAGGAAGTGGTGGATGTGGATACAGTTACAACATTGAAAGGACATTTGGATAAGAACATGAATTGGAATGGTTTAGATGAGTACAGACCAAAAGCAAGAAAGTGGGACTTGCTTGAATTTGGGGGCATGGTTGTCCTGGACTAGTTGGACCGAAGGGTCTGTTTCTATGTGGTATGACTTTTATTAACCCATCCCAATGCAATTTCTGGTCTATTCCTCCATTAAGTTCAAGGGAGAAATCCACCCAAATGTGGAATACTTCCCCAATTTGGAGAGTTACCTCTCATCCAATGTGAAGATCCAACACCAAATACAACCTGCCAGTAGTTGTGAGTGCAAAGATCAATTCCACCTCCCAGAAACACACACGAAATGTGCAGTCCAAGATGTGGCTCAAGGACTGAGCTCTCCCAACCATGCAAGGACCCATAGAACCCTTTATGGGTGACAGAATTTGTTATGTGAATAATCATACATTACACATGTGATTGATTCTGTGAATCTGTTTGGTGGCATAGATGTCCTTACCGTGAGTCTTGGGATCCTCAGCTTGTTGAAATAGGGCAGAGAAGCTTTCCTGTCAGATTTCTGGTGGTGGTGTTGGGGGCGGTGGGGAGGGATATGAATTTTCCAGGCAGTTGAAAAAATTGACTTAATGAAAATTGCTGGAAAAGCTCAGCAGGTCTGGCAGCAGAAAGAAACTGCCCTGTTCTGTGAAAGGGTCATTTGACCTGAAATGTTAACTCTGATTTCTCTCCACAGATGTTGCTGGACCTGCTGAGCTTTTTCAGCAATTTCTAATTTTATTTCTGATTTACAGTGGCCGTATTTCTTTCAGCTTTTATGAAAGTTGATTTATGGCTGTCACTGCAGCAGCCTCCTCTGGGTTGACCTCCTGTTCAAAGCAAGCACTGCCATTTTCCTGAGGGCAGTGGCTGGCCACACGTCCTTTGCCCTTTCAAACATGATGCAACCGAGATAAACCCTGACAGGCCAGAACTCCTGCTCGAGTTCTGAGCTTTATCTACTCAAACATCATTTTAAAATCACCCAGATTACTTTGAACAACTGCCAAGAGATTGATGGTGGACATTCTGGGAGAGTTGGTAACATTTGGAAGTGGCAGGTCAGAGTCTGTGTTTCCAAGTCGCTGACCTAGAGGTTTATAAATTGTCACTTACTCATTAGAACAAAATTAATACTTTTCTTTTCATATTTCAGGCCCAACATAGCAGAGACTATCTACTCGGTATCATTTTTCTACTACAGCCCAATTGCGTGGCTGAGCACACTTATAGTGGGTTTGGTAGTCAGTATGCTGACTGGTAAGTATAATTAAATGTAAATTGGGAAGCTTAGATAACCTTCTTCAGCTACATTT
The DNA here is from genome assembly GCF_004010195.1 of Chiloscyllium plagiosum. Taxonomy (NCBI): domain Eukaryota; kingdom Metazoa; phylum Chordata; class Chondrichthyes; order Orectolobiformes; family Hemiscylliidae; genus Chiloscyllium; species Chiloscyllium plagiosum. The sequence goes on along the minus strand of NC_057733.1, from coordinate 51,371,114 downwards.
ACACTCATCAACTTTGATAAGGTGGTTAAAAAATAATGCTTGGTTACTGATTGAGTTTCTATACCATAACACGGACTAAATCAGAGAATATGGCCTGTCCTAGTCCTAGTCTTCATGTCGATTTTTCTCTTTTGTTCTTTTATTTTTGCTGTTTCTTTATGCTGCTTTTTCCTAGGCTGTCCTGCTTTCCTCCACCTTCTCTTTTGAGCTTGATTTCAGGGATTGTCCCTATGGTTTCGGGCTGCATTTTTTGGTGGGGATAAAGTGGCCTGCAAGGTTCCTATCCAATTCCTTCCTCATTAAATTATGGTAACATTCTCCTCACATCCCAGTGGTGCAGCCAGTGGGTGGCACGGTGGTTAGCACTGCTGCCTCACAGCGCCAGAGACCTGGGTTCATTTCCCGCCTCAGATGACTGTGTGGAGCTTGCACATTCTTCCCGTGTCTGCGTGGGTTTCCTCCGGTTTCCTCCCACAGTCCAAAAATGTGCAGGTTAGGTGAATTGGACATGCTAAATTGCCTGTAGCGTTAGGTGCAGGGGTAAATGTAGGGGAAATGGTCTGGGTGGGTGCACTTCGGCGGGTCGGTGTGGACTTGTTGGGCCGAAGGGCCTGTTTCCACTCTGTAAGTAATCTAAGAAATTCTCAGTTTTTTCACCATCCCACTGCTGTTCCCTCTCTTGTACTACAGTGCCAGCACTACCCAGCATTTTTAGACCATAGGCTTCTTAAAAATTCATTCATTGGATGAAGGGACCACTGCCAGAACTGGCATTAACTTCTCATCCCTAATGAGATGCTTAAGGTCCACCTTCTAGAATCAATGCAGTTTGTGTACTGCAAACATCCCGCAGTAACATGGATGGAGAGTTTCAGGATTTTGATGAAAACGTAATGAAGTGTTTCCAAAGCAAGATTAAAATGTGAATTGGTAGAAAACTTGTATATGCTGGTGTACCTGTACACATGCAGCACTTGTATATGCTGGTGTACCTGTACACTTGCAACACTTGTATATGCTGGTGTACCTGTACACATGCAGCACTTGTATATGCTGGTGTACCTGTACACATGCAGCACTTGTATATGCTGGTGTACCTGTACACATGCAGCACTTGTATATGCTGGTGTACCTGTACACATGCAGCACTTGTATATGCTGGTGTACCTTGTACAATGCAGCACTTGTATATGCTGGTGTACCTGTACACATGCAGCACTTGTATATACTGGTGTACCTGTACACATGCAGCACTTGTATATGCTGGTGCACCTGTACACATGCAGCACTTGTATATGCTGGTGTACCTGTACACATGCAGCACTTGCTGTTCATGGTGACAGAAGTGTTGTTGTAGGTTTAGATGAGGGAAAAATTGAAGGACACTCAATAGGAGCAGAAATTATGGCATGGAGTGGTTTGGCAATAATTCCTCTGCTATATATCCTGTGAAATTCGACAGGTAATACAAGGAGATCGAAGTCATAAGAACTGGGCACAGGAGTAGCCCCCTTGAGCGTGCTCCGCCATTCAATACAATCATGGCTGCCACAGTTATACAAACTTCTGATAAGACCAGATTTGGAACACAGTGGACATTTCTGGATACTATTCCTTATGAGCAATATATTGGCTTCCGAGAAAGTTCAGCATAGGTTTACCAGTATATTATTTGGAGTCTTAAGGGTTAATTTACAAGGAATAATTACACCAATTAGGGTTGTGTTTCTTTAGACAGTTTAAGACAGTGATGTTTTCAGGCCATTATTTCACAGATAACTGACAGCAAACTACTTTTACTGACTGGCTAAGATTCAGGACAAGGTCTAAATATTAGCGTCAGACTGTGCACGATTGAAATTATGATAATAAGGATGATAAAAGTTGGAACTCCCACCTGCAAGTGAAAACTGATGCCAAATCAATTGTTAATTTAAAATAAGAAATTAGATTTTAGTTAGTCAATGGGATTGAGGTATATGAAGCTGAGTGCAGTATATGGTGTTGAAGCAAAGATCAACCATGATCTGTGATTGGCAGAACTGGCTTAAAGAGGTCTTCCTATACCTTAAAGCCTACGTCTCTTTAGCAAGAGGATATGCTGTAGCAACTCATCCAGCCTTTTTGAGCAGCACCTCACTATTTTTCACACTCTGCTACTTAAAAGGATAGAGCAACATGTGCATGGAAACAATCTCACCTTCAAATTTCCCTGCCAATCACTTGCATTCTGGCTTGAATACATTTTACAATTCCTTCATTGACAAGGACCAAAAAATTATAATTATTTATCTAGCAGCTTTTGGGAATAACTTCTCCGTGCACAAAGCAGAGGTTCAAGAAAGTGCCTCGCCATTACCTTCTCGAGGGCATCTAAGGATGGACAATGAGTGCTGGCCATGCGTGTGACAGCCAGAGCCGAAGGATGAATTAAGTCATATTGTCATGAATTGGTTTAGAATGTCTGAAGATGCATAGAATGATGCAACATAAAAGACACCATTCAACCATCAAACATGTGCTGAATCTTTGGATCAGCTGCACAAACAGCAGAGTGTTTGTTTTCCAATTCAAATTTTTTTTACAGTTCCCCAATGAATGTTGCAATTGAATCTATGTTCACCACTCTTTCAAACAGTGCATTCCAAATGATAACACATCTCTAACTAATCTCCAAAATTCTATGCTCTAAGGAGAACAACCATAACTTTTTCAATCTGTTAACACAACTGAGTTCCTAGTTCCTAGTATCACTCCAATAAATACCCTCAGCACCATCTCTAAGGAGTTCATGTTCTTCCTAATGTGTGCTCCTAGAATTGAACACAGGTCGTGCTATACAGAATTTATCTGTTTGTGGATCTAACTGTGTGTTATGCAGGAGCTATAGATCACAATCTGGTATTCAGCAGAAACTTTACAATGAATCCAATCTAATATTGTGTTATTAACTCTGATACCTGATTCAGGTGGAAATGAGAATTTGGATCCTTGTCTGATTGCTCCCATAGTCCACACCGTTTACAAGTACATCTTCAAAACCAAACCAATCCCATCAATCGCAGAAACAGTAAGATAAATTATTGGATTCTGATGAATTATGTTTGCAGAATGATCATGCTGGCGTTAATTAACATTAGTAATTCTCTTTCTTTCACATAGAATGACAACTTGATCCAACACCCAATGCCCAAGGAAAGTTCCAAAGACTGTGAGAATTCATCTGTTTTAACTGCTATCCAATCAACCAAGTTATAATAGTCACAGAGTCATACCGCACAGAAACAGACCCTTTGGTCCAACTGGTCCATGCCAACTATAATTCCAAATTAAGTTAGTCCCATCTGCCTGCACTTGGCCCAAATCCCTCCCAATATTTCTTATTCATGTACTTATCCAAATGTACATAGAACATAGAACATAGAAAAATACAGCGCAG
>NC_057733.1:51348271-51367175 GCF_004010195.1 Chiloscyllium plagiosum | reverse complement strand
AACAAATCATCGACATACTGTATGATTGTGGTGCTGGTGGGAAGCGATATCTGTCTAAGTATAGGGGGCAAAGCCGCACTAAACAGGCCTGGGGAGTCTTTGTACCCCTGTGGGAGGCGATTGTATGTGTACCGCTCTCCCTCGAAGGTGAAGGCAAACCACTCCTGACACTCTGGGTGCAGTGGAAGGCAGAAGAAAGCGTTAGCCAGGTCTATGACAGAGAAAAAGCGGCTGGCAGGCGTGAGCGCCTGCAGTGCAACGTAGGGGTCAGGGACCTTCAGGTTTAAAGTCTCCGTGGCTTCATGTATCCTTCGGAGGTCATGGACCATGCGCCACCCCTTGCCCATCCCCTTGGAGACGGGAAGGATTGGCGTATTCCAGTGTCCCCCCTTCATTTTCCTGAGGACCCCCACTTCTAGCAGTCCCCTGATTGTTGGGCGAATCCCTTCCCTCTGTTCTAAGGTGAGAGGATATTGTGTCACCCAGATGCAGCGTTTAACGGAAGGTTTCAGCTGCAGGTGGACTGCCCCGTCCAGTTGGCCAGTGTCCTGTGTGTGTACCGTCCAGAGGACGGGGTCTGTATCACGCAGCAGTTGTGCCGCTTTCCAGTGGTCGACATTGTCCAAAAGGAGGGACCTGTCCACCGCCATTTTTTCGTAAATCCCTTCTTCTAGCACATCGATGGGGCGTCTCTGGAAGCGTGACACCTCATCGAGGCCTTCTCCTATTTTTTGGTACTCGCATCGTAGTGCGGCAAGGACCATGAGTCCCAGGTTACGGGCCTTTGATCCGGGTGCTATTGCGAGTGTGACATGCGGGGCAGCCTGTTCCCCTAGCTGATACCACTCTGCCTGGTCCGGATGCAGGCTGACTGCAGCGGCAATCCCTTCCTTCCCGGGGATGAGATACGTGAGTTTAATCATATCCCTTCTATCCCCCAGGTGGGCGTTGAAGCGGTCGTCGTACTCAGGGTCATAATGGGTGACATAATTTAGCGTTACGTGGTAGGGGTTTTTTGGGGGGAGGTATGTCTGGGAGCTTGGAATAGATGGGAGCCAGTTTTCAAATTCCCCCATCAATCCCCTTCCCTCCAACGCGTACAACAGACGAATCCAGTAAATGTCTACAGATGTAACTCGTGAGTCCCCTGAAGTGGGGGCAAGCAAGAATTGTCCCATTCCCCTTAAGTCCGGGGAGGGATCCCCAGGCCAGAGGAGTCGCAACCCCTCAGTTGAACAGTGGATGCAGACCCCTAACTTGGTAAGAGCATCCCTCGCCAGCAGGTTAGCTGGACACTTTGGGGCCAGGAGTAGGAGCAGAGAGATCTTTTGTTCCCCGATGGTTATTGTTGCTGGCACGGTGAAAGGCTGTTCCTCGACCATCCCCGAGAATCCCACAGTCTCCAGTATCCTGTCCGAGAGGGTCAGGCCCCTTGGTAATTTAGTAATTGTGGAGGCAGATGCCCCTGTGTCAATCAGAAATAGGAAGTTCTCCCCACACACCTTTCCTCGAATCAGTAGTCTAGCTCCCGGGTAAGACCGTCCGAAACAGTTGGGCCATTAGGGGAACAAACCGGTCTGTATCGCCACTGCGGGGTAAAGGTCACAACCATTTTTGTTTTCCATTCCCGGGAGCTATCAGTGCTCGGGGGTGCCCACCCAGCGGGGGGCTTGCTTAGCTCAATTGTTTGGAGAGCCGAATAATGTGGTGACCTGTAGAGACCGTCCAGAATCTTGATCATTCATGTGGGATTTTTAAATGTTTCCCTCAATCTTGTTAGGATAATTCCCTTTTGTTCTGGTGCTTGGGCAATCACCAGGTCCAACCTTTCCTTATGCAGGGCCGGGACTTGCTGTCCTGAGGTGAGTCAACTTAGGTGGTCCGAAATTCAGGTCCCCCATGTCGGATCTCCCCTGAAGGGAACCGCGTCAAGAACAGTACGTCTTTCAAAACCTGATCTTCGCGTGGCAGATCTCTGCTCTTAACAACCGGTCTAAGGCAGACGTCTGTACAGTTACACCCTCTTTAGGAGAAGAGTTCCGACCTCTGTCACCCCGGGTATGTTCGGTGGTCACAACAAATATGCAAACAAAAAATTCGTCAGTTTTAAGTGCTCAGTAACATGGATCCAGGAAGTCGAATATGGTCAGCGCTCAGGTAGGTAACGTCAGGTAGTTTTAACGTAACTATGGAAAACGATAGGAGAGGTCCACAGGTTAAGGAGCTATGCTGGAACACAGCCAGTTTTGGGGCGATGAAACAGGATCCAGCAGAGGTTGAGCGGGTGAGTCTGTTTGAAGGAAAAGAAACGACTGGAAAATGGGAGGCTTTTAAAAGTGTGAGACTGAAAATCCAGTGTCAGTATGTAACTGTTAGGCTGAAAGGAAAATGGCAGGTTTAGGGATCCCTGGCTGATGAGGGATATTGAGGCTCTGGTCTGGCAAATGAAGATGGTATACATTGGGTTTAAGATTTCCCTATCTACCGAACCTCTTCCAACCCTAAAGACGCAATCAATCTGTGGAGACCCTATAATCTTCTCACTGTCCCGATCCAGTTCCTAAAGGAACTGCGATCTGTGTAGCATGCTCCATCACTACCACCCACCCTGCCAATGTAAGCTCTTCCAGTATTCCCACCTATCTACTCATCTGCATAAACTTTTCCAGCCCTTACACCCCTATCTGTGTGAACATCACCGTCCCCTACAACACTTCCCCACTGTTAAGACGGACCCGGAGGGTCCCGTCTTTGCGTGTTCTTTTGGAAGGAGAGACTCACACTGGCAACTATGGTTAGACGCAGACAGCCGTTTATTCACAGAATCTTAACTGGTACAACGGATCTACAAGCATGCATTCGTTGGAGAAGGCGTTCTCCCTTCTCGTTCAAACTTGACACAATTATGCCTCGCGCTGCCTGGAGTCCGCGGTCAGTTCGCCTTCCCCATTGGTCCATTCATCTGCGTGCGCTGGGGATCCGTCCTCCTATTGGCCGCATCGAAGTGTCTGTCCAGCTCCTGCTGTGCTTGACAATGGCTCAGCCATCACCGGGAGCGGTTCCGATCCCGCATTCGATAGTTCATTGTTTCAAGGAATTACTATGTGTCTGACAGGCTAGCCATTTTCAATAGTTTCCGTTTAACTAAATTGTCAATTACACTTATCAACTTTAGACTTAAATAGAGCCATTCACACTTAACAGTTACAGGTTCCGATAGAGCAATTCACACTTGTCTAACAGTTACAGATTCCGATCGGTTTCTTTATTAATCCCGAGTTTCGATGGGGCAATTGATACTGGCTGGTATTTACAGGCTCCAAGATTTAATTAACATTATGCATATCCCTTAGAAGCTCCAGCCAGGTAGTCATGCAGTCGCCAGCAGCAGCTCGCTTGGCTGTTGTTAACCATTTCAGGGCTGGAACTAGAAGTGTCTGTTGCAGAACTAGTGTCACCCTCCCTAGCCCTACATTAAACACCCCAGTGAAATCTCCCCAACAACTGCCTCCAATCTCAGTATATAATTCCTCAGATAAAGGGATCAAAACTCTTCACAGTATACCAAGTGTAGTCTAACTAGTGCCTTGTGACATTTAATTTTGCACTCTTCAAATGGTCCCAAATACCTTGCAAAGAATTGAAGACTTTTACATGGGAAAATGGTTATATATGTCCAAATTGTTTTTCATATAAGAAGATGGTATTAAGGATGTAAGTAGTTGTGAGTCAGAACTTGACACAGAAATGCATCATAAATGCAACAATAAAATTTTAATTTAAATAATTTTAATAGATATTTATAGTTTGACTATTAACATTTTAAAATCAAAATTTATTATTAGCTAATTAGAATACTATGCTTAATAATGTTTCATCTCCGTAGGCAAAAATCATTATTGTACACTGTAGGAAAGCCAGTAAGTCAGGGAGTGGTAGGACTCAGATTTGTAAACTTGGTCAACTTAATAGGGAGGAAAATAAGGTTGGAGCCCAACCTGTAGGTCAATAGCAGTTAACAAAAGATCTTGAGGGCAAAATCTGGGTGGATTTTGCATTGATCATCAGCTATGGGGTAGTGCTAGCCAGTGGGACTAATGCAGTTTAGTGTAGTTTTGGCAATACAGAGTCAATGGGTCAAAAGGCGTCTTCTGTACTGTATGATTCTATGATTCACATTAGTTTCTGGTGATGAAGGTCCCAACAAAGCACCTGCCTAACAAAGTAAATTCATAAGGGTAGCTCAGTGGTTAGCATTGCAGCCTCACAGCATCAGGAACCCGGCTTCGATTCCAGCCTCGGATGACTGTCTGTGTGGAGTTTGCACATTCTCCCCGTGTCGGGGTGGGTTTCCTCCGGGTGCTCCGGTTTCCTCCCACAGTCCAAAAATGTGTAGGTTAGGGTGAATTGGCCAGGCGAAATTGCCCATAGTGTTCAGGGATGCATAGGTTAGGTGTAAGTGTAGAGTGATAAGGTAGGGGAATGGGTCTGGGTGGGTTTCTCTTCGGAGGGTCAGTGTGGACTTGTTGGGCCAGATAGTCTGTTTCTACATTGTAGGGGTTCTATAATTCTATGAAATGATTTCCTGTCCCAAAATGCAGTGGAGGCAGAATCAATCAACAGATTAAAGAAGCAAATGGATATGTGTCTGATGAAAAGTGAGATACAGGACTATGGGGTACAGGAGAGTTCTCCACTGCCATAACAAGAGACCAGGATAAGATCAGTCACAATCATGTGGAGAGTGCTCAAAGGGCTGTAATACCTGGCTCCCTCTCCTAATTCCTATGTTGCTTGTTTTAGAAGACTTACATTCAATGTCATCAGCAGGCACTCATGCCTTTATCAAGGAGGCAGTCAGGAAATGAGATATTGAATGACTGCTTAGAAAGTGTACTGAGTTAGAGAGAAAAATACTGCAGATGTTGGAATCCAAGGTAGACAGGCAGGAGGCTGGAAGAACAGGTCCTGAAGAAGGGTTACACCCAAAATCTTGACTTCTCTACCTCCTGATGCTGCCTGGCTAGCTGTGTTCTTCCAGCCTCCTGCCTGTCTACTTTAGAAAGCATACTGAGCAGCTCACCAAATATAAAATTCAAGATCCGTGGTCTGGAGAGTCCAGAGGCCCCACTTATGCCTACGCACATCTTTTCGATTCTTTCATCTATATCATTTGGTACAAAGAAGTTGAGAGCTGAATAAATTTCTTATGGAAGAAAGCCCTCCACCTAGTGTCACCTCCAATGTTATGAGATCTAATTTAGTAAAATCTTCTAAAGTGCTTGTGTGAATTGAGTCCCTTTAATCTACTTGGCAGTGATCTAACACTTCTGTGTCCTGCTCAGATTCTTCTCTGTACCACAGCTGTTATTTGATGCATCACCATAAAATCCAGGGATTTTCTGATCCAAGCAGTTGTAATTTTCACACTGAATTCCAAATGGTGTTGGATTTAGTCAAGCATTTACAACCAGCTTCTGCCAGAAGGTTGAATGGATGATCCATCTTGATGTCCTTTTGAGGTCCCAAATGCTACAAATGCCACTCTTCAGAAAATTAGACTCCCTCCACATTATATGGATTAGTGCAGCTTCAACAAGACTCAGGAAACTCGACACCATCCAGGATAAAGCAGCTCACTCAAATGGGAGTCCATCTACTACCTTAAACATACAATTACTCCACTGTTAGCATACTGTGGCAGCAATGTGTACCATATGCAAGTTGCTCTGCAATAGTTTGCTAAAACTTCTTGAAGTATTATTGCTGTTCTTTCATTGTTGTTGGATCAAACTCCTGGAATTCTCTTCCTAAAAGCACTGCAGGTGTACCAGCAGGTGTCTTAACCCCAGTGACCTTGCAAGTATCTATGTCTCACTCAACGTAATATCACAAAAATAGAGTTTCTGGTCATTGTTACACAACATGAATTTTCCCAGCCCTTGAACAATTTCAGTGTTGGAGAGAAAGTTGGGAAAATCCTGAGAGGTCAGCAATAATGTCCCTAGTGTCAAAGCAAAAGTCCATTTTATAACAAAGTATTGAATGGCGAGTGAGATTCTTACTAGTGAGTGGCGAGAGGCCTATTTGCAAGCATTAACATACATTAACGTGTCATTATAATTAATCTTACTTCATTGATATGCAGTTTCTCGTTCTCCCACCCTATTGGATAGAAATAAGATAGTGACAATTCACATTGTAAAATGAGAGCAGTAACCTGACAACCCTCAGCTCAATGCTTGCTCCCAGAGCCATAGAGTCATACAGCACGGAAACAGACCCTTTGGTCCAACTAATCCATGCTGAACATAATCCCATACGAAACTAGTCCCACCGGCATGCTCCTGGTCCATATCCCTCTAAAATTTTCCTATTCATGTATATGTCCAAATGACTTTTAAACATTGTAATTGTACCAACATTCACCACTTCCTCAAGAACCTGGTTGACATGGTCAAGTTGGACTGAAGGGTCTGTTTCCGTGCTTTACATCTCTATGACTCTATGACTCTATCAGTTCATTCCACACACGAGCCACCCTCTGTGTAAAAAATTTGCCTCCTACGTATTTTTTAAATCTCTCCCCTCTCACCTTCAAAATGCGCTCCCTGGCCTTAAAATTAGGGAAAAGACAACTACCATCAACTCTATTTATATTTTTCATTGTTTCATAAAGTTTTATAAGGTTGCCTCTCAAACCCCTACAATCCAGTGAAAAAAGTCCCAGCCTGTCCAGCTTTACTTACAACTCAAACCTTCCTTACCCAGTAACATCCTGGTGAATCTCTTCTGAACCCTCTCCTTCCTATAACTGGGTGACCAGAACTGGACACAGTTTTCCAGAAGATCCAGATGGACAGCAGTCACCATCATTCCAAAGCAGATTTCATGGACAACCACACCACCCACCCTCTATCCAATGGTGGCAAAATGGTGTCCGATTAGTCGCGTCTTGTGTAATTGACAGGACCTCCAGTAGGACAGCTCCAGGCTGCAAGCACTGGCCTGGAAGCACTGGGTAGGTTAAAAAATGGTGCTGTGCCAGGAATTCTGGGAGGTTCTAAATAGTGCTACCTGTAGTGAGTGCGACAATGCAACAAATAGGGTCCTACAGGGACATGGTGCACAGAAAATAAAGCAGTTTTTGGAGGATAGCATGTGAAATCTTGTCAGGGTGCATGGAAAGAATACTTTCTTGAAAATCACCAAACTTGACACTTTGTAGATTTTTGGTAATATTCAGCCTCACATTTAAAAATGTTGGAATATGTCTGTCATCTATGATGCTGACACAGCCAAATGAAGCAGAATAATTTCTCGAGGACATTTAGGGGTTAACAACAAACACTTAGCCTTGCCTACAATACTTGCCAGCTCCATTTTAAAAAAAATTAGTTCCTTTTTATAATATTACCAAGATCAAATATTTAGAAATTAAAGGAGGAAAATGTTTTTCTCACCAGGCAGTGCAGGGATGGATTACCATGCGATATATTTTGACATTGCCAGAGTAAAGAGGTGCCATCTTGTAAATTGGTGAAAATGACAGGCAACATCACATAGAGGTACTGATCCTGCTGTGGGACAGCACCGTGCAAGTCTCTGGGAGGAAGGGAGGGATTAAAGGCCTTTATTCTCGAGAATCAGGTGCATGAAAAGTTTTAAAAAGTTAAAGGTGGAGATGGGGGAGGGAAGGCTCAGCAGAGGTCATTACAGTTTCCAGGACAAGTATTAAGGATGAAAGTGTGGAGTGCTTGGACACCGTCCTGTCCCCCTTAGTCCAGGATCTCCCTACCCACGTTCGGGACACCACCCATGCCCTTCACCTCCTCCAAGACTTTTGTTTCCCCGGCCTCCTATGCCTTACCTTCACCGTGGACATCCAGTCCCTGCACACAGCAATCTGTCACGACGAAGGCCTCCGAGCCCTCTGGGTCTTCCTCTCACGCCGTCCCAAGCAGTCCCCTTCTCCTGACACCCTCATCCGCCTGGCTGAACTGGTCCTCACCTTTAACAAATTCCTATTCCAATCCTCTCATTTCCTCCAAACCAAAGGAGTAGCCATGGGAACCTACATGGGCCCCAACAATGCCTGCCTCTTTGTCAGGTACATGGAACAGTCTATCTTCTGCAGCTAACCAGTACCATCCCCCACTTTTTCCTCTGCTACATTGACGACTGTATCGACACCACCTCGTGCTCCCATGAAGACGTTGGAGAGTTCATTAACTTCATTAACACCTTTCACCCCGACCTCAAATTCACCTGGACCATCTCAGACACCTCCCTCCCCTTCCTGAACCTCTCCATCTCCAGCAACTGACTAACCACAGACATCTACTACAAGCCCACCGACTCCCACAGCTACCTGGACTACACCACCTCCCATCCTTTATTCCCAATTCCTCTGCCTCTGCCACATCTGTTCCCAGGATGATGAATTCCACTTTAGAAAATCCCAGATGGCCTCCTTCTTCAAAGACCACAATTTCCCCTCTCACAAGGATGATGATGCCCTCCAGCGTATCTCCTCCACTTCCCACACCTCCAGCCTTGAACCCCACCCCTCCCAACGCAACAAGGAGAGACCCCACATCAGTCCTCACCTTTCATCCCACCAACCTCTGGACACATCACATCATTCTCCACCACCTACAAACAGACCCCACCACTAGGGATAAATTTCCCTCCCACCCCTATCAGCATTCCAGAAAGACCATTCCCTCCGTGACTCCTTTGCCAGATCCACACCCCTGCAGCAGCCCTCACCCCACTCCTTCCACCGCAGGATGTGCAAAACCTATGCACACACCTCTCCCCTCTCACACCTCTCACCTCTCACCTCACCTCCATCCAAGGCCCCAAAGGATCCTTCCATATCTGACAGAAATTTACCTGTACCTCCACCAATGTCATCTACTGCATCTGCTGCGCCTGATGTGGTCTTCTCTACATCGAGGAGACAGGACCCCAACTTGCAGATCGTTTCAGGTGTCTTTGGGACACCTGCACCAACCAACCCCACCACCCTGTGGCTGAACACTCCAACTCCCCCTCCCACTCCACCAAGGACATCCAGGTCCTGGGCCTCCTCCATCGCCAAACCCTTACCACCTGAAGCCTGGAGGAAGAACTCCTCGTCTTCCACCTTAGGACCCTGCAACCACACGGGATCAAAATGGATTTCACCAGTTTCCTCATTTCCCCTCCCCCCACTTTATCCCACTCCCAAGCCTCCAACTCGACACCGCCTTCTTGACCTGTCCATTGTCTTTTCCCTCTATCCGCTCCACTCTCCTCTCTGTCCTATCACTATTACCCGCACCTTCATCTCCCTATTGCATTCTCAGCCACCCTTCCCCCTAGCCCCACTTCCCTCCCATTTATCTCTCAGCCCCGCTGGCCCACAAGCCTCATTCCCAAAATGTCGATTTTCCTGCTCCTCGAATGCTGCCTGACCGGCTGCCTGACCTTTTCCAGCAACGCACTCTCGACTGTGATCTCCAGCATCTGCAGTCTTCACTTTCTCCTAGTGCTTGGAAGTGCGTGGTAAAGTAGGGCTGAATCAACATGGCTTTGTCAAGGGGAGGTCATGCCTGAAAAATCTGTTTGAAAATCTTTGAGAAGGTAACAAGCAAAAAAAGACAAAGGCGAGCCAGTGTACATGATCTATTTGATATCCATGATTTGGAGGTGGACAAAATAAAAAAATCACACAACACCAGGTTACAGACCAGCAGGGTTATTTGGCAGCACGAGCTTTCGAGGAGCTGCCTCAACCACCTGATGATGAGCCAGTGCCTTGAAAGATAATGCTTCCAAGTAATCGTGTTGGACTATAACCCGGTGTTGTGTATTTGATTTCTAGAAGGCCTTTGACAAGGTGCAACACAGGAGGCTGCTAAATAAGATAATAGTGCATGGTGTTAGGGGCAAGGTACTGGCATGGATAGAGGATTAGCAGAGAGTAAAGGTAAAGGGGTCTTTTTCTGGATGACAGCTGGTGACTAATGGAGTTCTGCAGGGGTCCGTGTTAGGACCATAACTATTAATGTTATACATTAATGTTGTACATGAAGGAACTGGGGACATTGTTGCTCAGTTTGCAGATGACATAAGGATTGGTGGAAGGGCAGGTAGTGTTGTGCATGTGCGGAGGATGTAGGTGGAGTTGGGCACTTTAGGAGAGTGGGCAAAGAAGCAACAAATGGAATGCAATGTGGGTAAGTGTGAGGTCATGCACTTTGCTAGAAAGAATAGAAGCACAGACTATTTTCTAAATAGGGAAAGGCTTTGGAAATCTTAAACATGAAGGGACTTGGGAGTCCTCGTTCAGGATTCTCTAAAGGTTACCCTGCGGGTTCAGTTGGTACCTAAGAAGGCAAATGCAATGTGAGCATTCATTTCAAGAGGGCAAGAATATAAGAGCAGATGTGCACTGCTGAAGCTGTATAGACTTTGGTCTGACTGTATTTGGAATATTATGCGCAGTTGCAAAAGGTAAGTCTGAAGCATTTGCAGCAATCTTAAGCCAGAAGTGCCAAGTGGACAATCCATCTTGGCCTTTTTCAGAGGTCCCCAACATCAGCGATACCAGTCTTCAGCCAATTGGAATTACACCATATAGTATCAAGCAATGGTTGGAGGAATTGAATACTGCAAAAGCTATTGGCTTTGAGAACATTCCGGCAATAGTGCTGAAGACTTGTGCTTCAGAACTTACCACTCCCCTAGCCAAGCTGTTCCAGTCCAGTTGCAACACTGGCGTCCACTCGGCAATATGGGAAATTGCCCAGGTATGTCCTGTACATAAAAAGCAGGACAAATCCAACCCGGCCAATTATCGCCCCATCAATCTACTGTCGATCATCAGTAAAGTGATGGAAGGTGTCATCAACAGTGCTATAAGGCAGAACCTGCTCAGCAATAACCTGCTCAGTGATGCCCAGTTTAGGGAACCCTGGGAGAAAATGAGGACTGCAGACACTGGAGAGTCAAGAGTCGAAAAGTGTGGCGCTGGAAAAAGTGCAGTAGGTCAGGCAGCATCTGAGGAGCAGGAGAGTCGACATTTTGGGCATTACCATCAAGAATGTAGAGGGGAAGGGGGCTAAGAGATAAATAGGAGGGTAAGGGTGGGGTTGAGAGTAAGGTAGATGGAATGGCGATTGGTGAATGCAGGTGGGGGGTGATTGTGATAAGTCGGTGTAAGATGGGACAGACAGGTGGGAAGGAAGGTGGACGGCATCAAGGAGCCCTAGCAAAACTGGAACCAATGGTTTTCAGGGTTCAAATTGGTTGGAATCATGCCTGTTGGATAGGAAGATGGTCAGGGTTGTTGGGGGTCAGTCATCTCGGTTCCAGGACATCTCCGCAGGAGTTCCTCAGGATAGTTTCAAGGCCCAACCATCTTCAGCTGCTTCACCAATCACTTTCCCTCCATCATAAGGTCAGAAGTTGGGATGTTTGCTGAGGATTGAACAATAGTCAGCACCATTCATGACTCCTCAGATACCGAAGCAGTTCATTTTCAAATGCACCAAGATCTGGACAATAACCAGGCTTGGGCTGATTGGTGGCAAGTAACATTCACGCCACACACTAGGCTATGACCATCTCCAATAAGAGACAATCTAATCACTGCCCTGAAACATTCCGTGGTGTTACCATCACTGAATTCACCACTGTCAATATTTTCAGGGTTACCCGTTGACCAGAAATATAACTCATCGTATAAACACAGTGGCTACAAGAGCAGGTTGGAGGCAAAGAATACTGCAACAAGTAACTCACCTCCTGACTCCTTAAAGCCTGTTCATCATCTACAAGACACAAGTCAGAATTTGGTGGAATACTCCCCACTTGCCTAGATGGGTGCAGTCCCAACAACCCTCAAGGAGCTTGATACCATCTAGGACAAAGCTTGATTGACACCACATCCACAAGCATCCACTCCCTCCACTACCGGCACTCTGTAGCAGCAGTGCATACTATTTACAAGATGCATTGCAGACATTAGACAGCACCTTCCAAATGCATGACCATTTCCATCTCGAAGGACAAGGATATATGGGTACACCATCACCTGCAAGTTCCCCTCCAAGCCACTCACCATCCTGACTTGGAAATATATCACCAGTCCTTCATTGTTCCTGAGTCAAAATCCTGGAATTCTCTCTCTAAAGGCATTGTAGTTCTACCCCACAGCATGTGGTCTACAGGCGTTCAAGAAGGCAGCTCATCGCTACATTTTCAAGGGAAACCGGGGACAGCCAATTAAAATGCTGGCCAGCCAGTGATGTACTTGTCCCACATGTGACTAAAAAAGGTTCAAGGCCCCGTATTTAAGGAAGGATGTTCTGGTCTTAGAGGTGGGCCAGTTACAAGAATGGTCCCAGGAATGAAGGGCTTGTCATATGAGGAGCAGCTGAGGACTTTTGGTCTGTACTTGATGGATTTTAGAGGATGAGCGTTTCTCATTGGCATTTACAGATTACCAACTTGCCGACAAAGAGTCGACGTGGTGAAGATGCCTCCACGAGTAGGAAAGATTAGAACTCGAGGGCACAACCTCAGATTCTTTAGAATTGAGATAAGGAGGAATTTCATCAGCCAGAAGGTGGTGAATCTGAGGAACTCCATTGCTGCAGAGGGCTGTGGTGGCCAAGTCATGGAGTGTATTTAAAACAGAGATAGATAGATTCTTGATTATTAAGGGGATTAAGGGTTATGGGGATAAGACAGGAGAATGGGGTTTAGAAACATATCAGATATAATTGAATAGTGAATGGGCTGAATGGCCCAATTCTGCTTATGTCTTATGGTCACTCCTCTAGATATGGTTAATCAATCAAAGGAATTAACAAACCTAGTCTAACTCAAATGCATGAATTCCTGCTGGGTTTAAATCTTCTGCCTATTCCTTCAAAGCTGACAAAGCATCTTGAGTTGCATGGAGTATCATTAAAACAGCTACAATCTTTTTTATTCACTCATGGCATGTGCGTTTCTCTAGCTAGGCCAGCATTTGCTACCCAACCCTAATTGCCCGGGGGGCAATTATGAGGTGAAGTCAAATTCAGCTTCAGACATTGCTCAATACACCGCATCCCTATGATTCACCTATCAAGAGCATCTATCAATGAGAACCCTTGCTGAGCATTCATTGCAGCACTACACTTGAACAAACGTAACTGTGTTTCAAGCCTCACAGCCACACCTCACATCCAGCATACACTAGAGTCAGGTGCTGATAGTGTAAGCATGTACCCAAGGTGCTCAAGGACCTCCCTTACTCAACAGTATGCTGCAAACTTGTAAGGTTACAAATATTTTAGTTCAGCCTGCAAGGAACCTAACCCAGTAAAGTTCATTGCCATGCTCCCCTTCTCAGTGGCTGGTGATGCTGTACTCATCCTGCACTGATGGTGCAAGGGATCAATACTGTACATATAATAAGGATGTATTTACTGAAGCATATCTGTTTCACACACTGTTTCTCATTGAGGTTCAGGTTGGGGAATTGTTCCCTGCCTAGCCTTGATGACAATGGTCTCCAGACAATAAGCACCCCAAAATGCCCCTAACTGTGACAGACAGCAAATCAACCAGCTGGAAGCTGAAAGATCAGGTTTGGCATTTGGGTTTATAAACCTACAGCAACTATAATTTTTAAATATTACACCCTTAACCTAATCACATGCCCCAAGGTGCTTCAAAAAGTTGGTATGTTATACAACACAACCATACAAGAAGAAATAGAATGGGGTCTTGCAGGGTTCAGAGCAGGCTGGGCAATGGTGAGATGTGTGGCAGGATCTCTATGGCAGGATCCACTCGTACCATACTTTATGCTTTTTACAAGCAGAATGGTGTGATTCTTAGGGCTGTTGCTAACAACTACCTCACATTGTTAATATTCCTGTTGCAATAGATACATAGACAATAGGAGTAGGCCATTCGGCCCTCTGAGCCTGCTCCACCATTAAACATGATATGGGCTGATCATCCAACTCAGTACGCTATTCCCACCTTTTCTACATACTCTTTCATCCCATTAGCCCAAGGAACTACACGTAACTCCTTGAATTTCAATGTTTTGACCTCAATCACTTTCTATGGCAGAGAATTCTACAATTCACTCACTTTTGGTGAAGAAATTCATCGTCATCCCAGTCCTAAATAATGTAGGATGACTATGACCTTGATGACTATGACCCCTGATTCTGGACTCCCTAGTCGCTGGGGACCTCCTTCCTACAACTACCCTCTCCAGTCCTGTTAGAATTTTATACGTTTCCTACAAATGGATAAGATAAATGAGGTCCCACCTAATTCTTCTAAACTCCAGTGAATATTTAGGATGGTAATAAATGCTGGCCAGCCAATGATGCCCATGTCCAATAAGTGAAATTTTAAAAAGTTCTAACTGATCCAAATGCTCTTCACACATCAATCCTGGCATCCCAGGAACTGGTCTGGTAAAGATTTGTTGCAGTCAAGATTAGAGTGGTGCTGGCAAAGCACAGCAGGTCAGGCAGCATCTGGGTACAGGAAAATCGACATTTCAGGCAAAAGCCCTTCATCAGGAATGCCCGAAACGTTGATTTTCCTGCTGCTCAGATGCTGCCTGACCTGCTGTGCTTTTCCAGCACCACTTTAATCTTGACTCTAATATCCAGCATCTGCAATACCCAGTTCAACCTAAACATTTGTGGCACTGCCTCCATCGCCAAAACATCCTTCTTCAGATAAGGAGACCAAAACTGCATATAATTCTCCAGCTGGGAGTTTGCCCAGGCCTTGTACATTTACAGCAAGACATCCCTGCTCCTGTACTCGCATCCTCTCATTGTGAAGGCCAACATACCATTTGTCTTCTCACCACCTGCTGCACCTGAATTCTTATTTTTAGCAGCTAGTAAACAAAGACACGCAGGTCTTGCTTTACCTCCCTCTTTCCCCAGCTGTGAAGGACACTAGGTTCTAGGAGTTGCAGCTCCCCCTTAATCAATCCATTGCCATTCAAATTATTGCCTTCTCTTTTTTTCTCTTCTTTTCTCTCCTTACAGATGTTGCCAGATCTGCTGAGATTTTCCAGCATTTTCTCTTTTGGTTTCAGATTCCAGCATCCATAGAAATTTGCTTTTATCCAGATAATTGCCTTCCTGTTTTTGCTACTTAAGTGGATAACCTCATATTTATCCACATTATACAGCACCCACCATGCATTTGCCCACTCACTCAAGTTATCCAAATCACACTGAAGCATCTCTGCATCCTCCTCAAAGTTTGTCCATTCAGCTTTGTGAAGACTGAACATTCACTTGCCTCATCCAAATCATAAATATATATCGTGACTATCTGAAGTCCAAGCACTGACCCTGCTGTATCTCACTAGTCACAGCCTGCCACTCAGAAGTAGACCCATTTAACCCTACTCTTTGTTTCTCATCTGCCAACCAGTCCTCTTTCCATGCTGGTACAATATCCCAGTTACTTTTACCTGCTAATCTCTTATGTGAGACATGATCAAAACTTTCTGAAAGTGTCAAGCAAACCACATCAACTAGCTCCCCTTGTCAACTCAACAAGTTACATCCTTAAAAAATATCTAATAGATTTGTCAAGAACAATTTCCCTTTCATGAATCCATGCTGACTTTGATATATGCTACCATCGTTTTCTAAGTGCTCTGCTATTAAATCTTTTTTAATAGACTGTAGCATTTTACCTACTACTAATGTCAGCCGAACTGGTCTATAATTCTCTAATTTCTCTGGATCTTTTTTTAAATAGTGGAGTTACACTAGCTACCCTCCAATCTATAGGAACTGTTCCTGAATCAATATATTTCTTAAAAAATGACTTTCAATGCTTCCACTATATCTAGGGCCACTTCTCTAAACTGTTCTGGGATGGAGATTGTCAGCCCTGGAGATTGAAACAAAAACAATTGCTGGGGAAACCCAGAGATGCTGCCAGATTTGCTGAGTTTCTTCGTCGATTATTGTCTTTTTTCAGCTCCCCAGCATAGAGTCATAGAGATGGACAACATGGAAACAGACCCTTCGGTCCTACCCGTCCATGCCAACCAGATACCCCAACCCAATCTAGTCCCACCTGCCAGCACCCGGCCCACATCCCTCCAAACCCTTCCTATTCACATACCCATCCAGATGCCTTTTAAATGTTACAATTGTACCAGCTTCCACCACTTCCTCTGGCAGCTCATTCCATACACGTACCACTCTCTGCCTTAGGTCTCTTTTATATCTTTCCCCTCTCACCCTAAACCTATGTCCTCTAGTTCTGGATTCCCCCACCCCAGGGAAAAGACTTTGTCTATTTATCTATGCATGCTCCTCATTTTATGAACTTCTATAAGGTCACCCCTCAGCCTCCAACACTCCAGGGAAAAAAGCTCCAGCCTATTCAACCTCTCCCTATAGCTCAGATCTTCCAACCCTGGCAACATCCTTGTAAATCTCTTCTGAACCTTTTCAAGTTTCACAACATCCTTCTGGTGGGAAAGAGACTAGAATTGCACCCAATATTTCAACAGTGGCCTAACCAATGTCCTGTACAGCTGCAACATGACCTCCCAACTCCTGTACTCAATGCACTGACCAATAAAGGAAAGCATACCAAGCACCTTCTTCATTATCCTATCTACATGCAACTCTACTTTCAAGGAGCTATGAACCTGTACTCCAAGGTCTCTTTGTTCAGCAACACACCCCAGGAGCTTACCATTAAGTGTATAAGTCCTGCTAAGATTTGCTTTCACAAAATGCAGCACCTCACATTTATCTGAATTAAACTCCATCTGCCACTTCTCAGCCCATTGGTCCATCTGATCAAGATCCTGTTGTAATCTGAGATAACCTTCTTCATTATCCAGTACACTTCCAATTTTGGTGTCATCTGCAAACTTACTAACTGTGCCTCTTATGCTTGCATCAAAATCATTTATATAAATGATGAAAAATAGTGGACCCAGCACCGATCCTTGTGGCACTCCACCAAATACATGTACCTCCTGTCCCTCAGTATTCCCTCCATCAACTTGCCCACCACTGAGGTCAGGCTCACCGATCTATAG
The DNA here is from genome assembly GCF_004010195.1 of Chiloscyllium plagiosum. Classification (NCBI taxonomy): domain Eukaryota; kingdom Metazoa; phylum Chordata; class Chondrichthyes; order Orectolobiformes; family Hemiscylliidae; genus Chiloscyllium; species Chiloscyllium plagiosum. The sequence continues at coordinate 51,350,071 of NC_057733.1, read as the reverse complement.
TTCCCTGGCTTGTCCTTACCACCCTTCTTAAACAGTGGCACCACGTTAGTCAACCTCCAGTCTTCCGGCACCTCACCTGTGACTATTGATGATACAAATATCTCAGCAAGAAGCCCAGAAATCACTTCCCTAGCTTCTCACGGAGTTCTAGGGTACACGTGATCAGTTCCTAGGGATTTATCACTTTTACGTGTTTCAAGCCATCCAGCACTTCCTCCTCTGTAATATGGACATTTTTCAAGATGTCACCATCTATTTTCCTACAGTCTATATCTTCCATGTTCTTGTTCACTGATGCAAAATACTTGTTTAGTATCACCCCCATCTCCTGCGGCTCCGCACAAAGGCTGCTTTGCTAATCTTTGAGGGGCCCTATTCTCACCCTAGTTACCCTTTTATCCTTAAAATATTTGTAAAAGCCCTTTGGATTCACCTTAAGTCTATTTGCCAAAGCTATCTCATGTCCCCTTTTTGCCCTCCTGATTTCCCTCTTAAGTATACTCCTACTGCCTTTATACTCTTCTAAGGATTCACCTGATCTCTCCTGTCTATACCTGATATATTCTTCCTTTTTTTTCTCAACCAAAACCTCAGTTTTTCTAGTCATCCAGCATTCCCTCTACCTATCGACCTTTCCTTTCACCCTGACAGGAATATACTTTCTCTGGATTCTTGTTATCTCATTTCTGAGGGCTTCCCATTTTCCAGCCGTCCCTTTATCTACAAACATCTGCCTCCAATCAGCTTTTGAAAGTTCTTGCCTGTTACTGTCAAAATTGGCCTTTCTCCAATTTAGAACTTCAACTTTTAGATCTGGTCTATCCTTTTCCATCACTATTTTAAAACTAATATGGCCACTGGCCCCAAAGTGCTCCTCCACTGACACCTCAGTCACCTGCCCTGCCTTATTTCCCAAGAGTAGGTCAAGTTTTGCACCTTCTCTAGTCGGTACATCCACATACTGAATCAGAAAATTGTCTTGTACAGACTGAACAAATTCCTCTCCATCTAAATCTTTAACACTATGGCAGTCCCAGTCTTTGTTTGGAAAGTTAAAATCATCTACCATAATCACCCTATTATTGTTACAGATAACTGAGAACTCCTTACAAATTTGTTTCTTAATTTCCCATTGACTGTTGGGGGTCTGTAATACAATCCCAGTAAGGTGATCATCCCTTTCTTTTTTCCCAGTTCAACCCAAATAACTTCCCTGGATGTATTTCCAGGAATATCCTCCCTCAATAGAGCTGTAATACTATCCTTTATCAAAAACACCACTCCCCCTCCTCTCTTGCCCACCCTCCCCTTTCTGTCCTTCCTGTTGCATTTATATCCTAGAACATTAAGCTGCCAGTCCTGCCCGTCCCTGAGCCATGTTTCTGTAATTGCTATGATATCCCAGTCCCATGTTCCTAACTATGCCCTGAGTTTGGGCGCTTGAGGGTTACAAGGAAGTCAGGAAAGACCTAAAAAGAGAGCTCAGAAGGAGGGGACATGAGAAGTTGTTGGCGGATAGGATCAGGGTTAACCCTAAGGTGGGCGGCACGGTGGGCGGCACGGTGGCACAGTGGTTAGCACTGCTGCCTCACAGCGCCAGAGACCCGGGTTCAATTCCCGACTCAGGCGACTGACTGTGTGGAGTTTGCACGTTCTCCCCGTGTCTGCATGGGTTTCCTCCGGGTGCTCCGGTTTCCTCCCACAGTCCAAAGACGTGCAGGTTAGATGAATTGGCCATGCTAAATTGCCCTTAGTGTTAGGTAATAAGGGGTAAATGTAGGGGTATGGGTGGGTTGCGCT
>NC_057733.1:51346621-51347750 GCF_004010195.1 Chiloscyllium plagiosum | reverse complement strand
GAGGAATGGGATTGTGGGAGATATAGCAGTTTGGATCAGTAATTGGCTTGCTGAAAGAAAACAGAGGGTTGTAGTTGATGGAACATGTTCATCTTGGTGTCCAGTTACTAGTGGCGTACCACAAGGGTCGGTGTTGGGTCCACTGCTGTTCGTTCTTTTTATAAATGACCTGGATGAGGGCGTGGAAGGGTGGGTTAGTAAATTTGCAGAAGACACTAAGGTCGGTGGAGTTGTGGATAGTGACGAAGGATGTTGTAGGTTACAGAGAGACATAGGATGCAGAGCTGGGCTGAGAGGTGACAAATGGAGTTTAATGTGGACAAGTGTGAGGTGATACACTTTGGCCGGAGTAATTGGAATGCAAAGTACTGGGTCAATTGAAGGATTCTTGGGAGTGCTGATGAGCAGAGAGACCTCGGTGTCCATGTACACAGATCCCTGAAAGTTGCCACCCAGATTGACAGGGTGTTAAGAAGGCATAGAGTGTTTTGGCTTTTCTTAATAGAGGGATTGAGTTCCGGAACCAGGAGATTATGCTGCAGCTGTACAAAGCTCTGGTACGACCACACTTGGAGTATTGTGTACAGTTCTGGTCACCGCATTGTAAGAAGGATGTGGAAGCTTTGGAAAGGGTGCAGCGGAGATTTACTGGATGTTGCCTGGTATGGAGGGAAGGTCTTACCAGGAAAGGCTGAGGGCCTTGAGGCTGTTCTCATTAGAGAGAAGAAGGTTTAGAGGTGACTTAATAGAGGCATACAAGATAATCAGAGGGTTAGATAGGGTGGACATTGATATAATTGCAGTTTAACTTATTAGTCCTACCTTGTCCCTGCCTGCTCTGACTGTTTGACTCGCTTCTGTTCTCAACTGTACCAGTCTCAGATTGATCTCTTTCCTCACGATCTCCCTGGGTCCACCCCCCCCACCTTACTAGTTTAAATCCTCCCAAGCAGTTCTAGCAAATCTCCCTGCCAGTATATTAGTCCCCTTTCAATTTAGGTGCAATCCGTCCTTCTTGTACAGGTCACTTATACCCTAAAAGAGATTCCAATGATCCAAAAATGTGAATCCTTCTCCCATACACCAGCTCCTCAGCCATGCATTCATCTGCTCTATCCTCCTATTCCTG
>NC_057733.1:51317437-51346004 GCF_004010195.1 Chiloscyllium plagiosum | reverse complement strand
CAGTCTCCCCAATGTAGAGGAGACCGCATCGGGAGCAACGGATACAATAAATGATATTAGTGGATGTGCAAGTAAAACTTTGATGGATGTGGAAGGCTCCTTTAGGGCCTTGGATAGAGGTGAGGGAGGAGGTGTGGGCACAGGTTTTACAGTTCCTGCAGTGGCACACCATTCTGATTTTTCGCTGCTGGCCACAGAAATGTCTGTCTGTGCCTCAGACTAGAGAGTCACCTAATACAATTAATTTCTTGGAACCCGACGTACCCCCTCATTGCATTAGAGCCAGTCTCGATACCAGAAATGTGACTGTTCGTGCTACATTACCCAAGAATCATACTTGTTTGAAATGGGGATTAGCCACAGAAGACTCCTGCATTACCTGCCTACCTCTCTCACCTTTCCTGGAGTTAACCCATCCATGTGACTGTATCTGTGACTTTTCTCCCTTCCTAAAACTGCCATCCATCACACCCCTTGCTCTTGTAAATTCCTCATTGCCTCTAACTGTTTCTCCAACCGATCTGATAGGATTCACAACCAATGGCATTTATTGCACTTATCTGCAGTTCTGTTTTGGTTTAGCCCTGGGGATTTATTGCTTTTAAATCTCATCAATTTTCCAGCACCATTTTCCTGCAATATTGATTTCCTTCAGTTCCTCCATTTCACTGGACCCTGTATTCCCCAACATTTTTGGGATATTATTTGTGTTCACCTTTGTGAAGATGGAGTCAAAATATGTATTGGTCTGAGACCTCTTTACTTCTCATTACGACTTTCCCTGTTCTGACTGAAAGGAACATACATTTGTCTTCACTCATCTTTTTTTCCTTTACACACCTATTGAAGCCTTTACAATCAGTTGTATGTTCCCCACAGGCTTTCCCTCATACTCTATTTTCTTTCCTCTTAGCCAATCTTTTTGTCCTTGTTTGCTGTTCCCAAATCTCCAGTCTGCTGCTTTTACGACTAATGTATACTGTCCCTAATTTCCTATGTTAGCCATGGACAGGTCACCTATCCTGTTTTATTTTTGTGCCGGACAGAAATAAACAACTGTTGCAGTTATTCCATCTTTAAATGTTCACCATTGCCATCCCTTTCAGTAACGTTCCCCCCATTAGTCAGTTTTTTATAATGTCATAACTCCATTGTTCATAACATAGATCGAAGCTAAGGGATGAATCGATTCTATGCCCCACTCATAACAGGCGACCTTAATAAAAGCCGGATTGAAATATTCAAGCATGCTCTGAAACAAAGCGCGCAAATTTATGAGATTTCAAGACATTCAAGGAAAAGCAAATTGGAGTTGGACGAGATGCATATATTTAAATTGACTAGTGGAAATATTAAAGAGAGGTGAGGAACATTTTTTTTCACTCAGAAGATGGTAGGGATCTGGCATTCAGCCTGGAAGGACAGTACATGTAAACACCCTGGACTCATCCCAAAGTCTCCAGGTTTGCACTTCAGATGCTAGGCTGTAGATGGCTATCCATCAAATGTTAGATTAGGTTGGGTGATCATTTATTGGCCGATGCAAACATGATTTGATTTCTTTATTGTCATGTATTTTGTTGTATAGTGTCCCACTCTCTGGCAACATCTTAAAACACAGAAAAATAAACCAAAACAGTGAATATAAAGGCAGAAAATGAAGAAATAAAGAAAAAGTGTTCAACTTTACCGTCCTTCTGATTAAGTGCTCTGCCATAGGCCTGGTGGCCAGGCATGAATCCCCTTAGCCGCACTGGAACACTGCGCCACCTTCCATTCTCCAACGTTGTCTCCACTGACATACTCACCTCTAGGGGTCCTCGATGGGCCTAGCTAATACAGAAGCCACTGATGCCACCAGGTACTGCAACAGCTCAAAGCCGACATAAGAACATAATACATAGGAGTGGAAGTAAGGCCATTCGGCCCATTGAGTCCACTCCACCATTTAATCATGGCTGATGGGCATTTCAACACCACTTACCCGCACTCTCCCTGTAGCCCTTAATTCCTTTCGAGATCAAGAATTTATCAATCTCTGCCTTGAATACACCCTATGTCCTGGCCTCCACTGTGCTCAGTGGCAATGAATTCCACAGACCCACCACTCTCTGGCTGAAGAAATGTCTCCTCATTTCCATTCTAAATTGACCCCCTCTAATTCTAAGGCTGTGCCATATGTTCTAGTCTGCCCGCCTAACAGAAACAACTTCCCAGAGTCTACCCTTTCTAAGCCATGCATTATCCTGTAAGTTTCTATTAGATCTCTCCTCAACCTTCTAAACTCCAATGAATACAATCCCAGGATCCTCAGCTGTTCCTTGTATGTTAGACCTACCATTCCAGGGATCATCCGTGTGAATCTCCGCTGGACACGCTCCAGTGACTGTATGTCCTTCCAGAGGTGTGGGGCCCAAAATTGGACAGTATTCCAAATGGGGCCTAACCAGAGCTTTGTAAAGTCTCAGCAGCACGTCGCTGCTTTTATATTCTAACCCTCTTGAGATAAATGACAACATTATATTCGCTTTCTTAATCACGGACTCAACCTGCAAGTTAACCTTTAGAGAATCTTGGACTAGCACACCCAGATTCCCTTGTGCTTTGGCTTTATGAATTTTCTCACCATTTAGAAAATAGTCTGTGCCTGTATTCGTTTTTCCAAAGTGCAAGATCTCACATTTGCTCACGTTGAATTTCATCAGCCATTTCCTGGACCGCTCCCCTAAACTGTCCAAATCTTTCTGCAGCCTCCCCACTTCCTCAGTACTACCTGCCAGTCCACCTAACTTCGTATCATCGGCAAACTTTGCCAGAATGCCCCCAGTTCCTTCATCCTAATCATCAATATATAAAGTGAACAGCTGCGGCCCAAACACGGAACCCTGCGGGACACCGCTTGTCACTGGCTGCCATTCCGAAAAAGATCCTTTTATCCCAACTCTTTGCTTTCTATCAGACAGCCAATCCTCAATCCATGCCAGTAGCTCACACCGAACACCATGGGCCCTCACCTTACTCAGCAGCGTTCCATGAGGCACCTTATCAAAGGCCTTTTAGAAGTCTAGATAGATAACATCCACTGGGTTTCCCTGGTCTAACCTACTTGTTACCTCTTCAAAGAATTCTAATAGGTTTGTCAGACACAACCTCCTCTTACTAAATCCATACTGACTTGTTATAATCTGACCCTGCACTTCCAAGAATTTAGAATTCTCATCCTTAACGATGGATTCTAGAATTTTACCAACAACTGAGGTTAGGCTAATCGGTCTATAATTTTCCATCTTTTGTCCTGATCCTTTCTTGAACAAGGGGGTTACAACAGCAATTTTCCAATTACCTGGGACTTTCTCTGACTCCAAGTGACTTTTGAAAGATCACAACCAATGCCTCCGCTATTTCCTCAGACACCTCCCTCAGAACTCTAGGATGTAACCCATCAGGACCAGGAGACTTATCAAGTTTAGACCTTTTATCTTTTCTAGCACTTCCTCTTTTGTAATGGCTACCATACTTAACTCTGCCCCTGACTCTCCTTAATTGTTGGGATATTACTCATGTCTTCCACTGTGAAGACTGACGCAAAGTAATTATTAAGTTCTTCAGCTATTTCCTTATCTCCCATCACTAGCCTTCCAGCATCAATTTGGAGTAGCCCAATGTCTACTTTTGTCTCTCTTCTGTTTCTTATGTATTTAAAGAAACTTTTTCTATCATTTTCATTATTACTGGCTAGCCTACCTTCATAATTGATCCTCTTCTTCCTTACTTCTCTTTGTTATCCTCTGTTTGTTTTTGTAACCTTCCCAGTCTTCTGATTTCCCAGTGTTCTTGGCCACTTTATAGGCTCTCTTTTTCTTTGATACATTTCCTGACTTCCTTTGTCAGCCATGGCTGTCTAACCACCCCCCCGCCGCCCCCCCGTCCACCATGTCCTCAATTACACCCAGAAACTCCTGCCATTGTTACTCTACTGTCTTCCCCACTAGGCTCAGCTTCCAGTCGATTTTTATCAGTTCCTCTCTCTCATGCCCCTGAAATTACCTTTATTTAACTGTAACACCATTACATCTGATTTTGCCTTCTCTCTTTCAAACTGCAGGCTAAACTCTTCCATATTATGATCACTGCCTCCTAAGTGTTCCCTTACTTTAAGATCTTTTATGAAGTCTGGCTCATTACATAGCACTAAGTCCAGAATAGCCTGCTCCCTTCACAAGCTGTTCCAAAAAGCCATCCTGTAAGCATTCCATGAATTCCCTTTCTTTGGATCCACCAGCATCATTATTCACCCAGTCCACTTGCATATTGAAGTCCCCCATGATCACCGTGACCTTGCCTTTCTGACATGCCCTATCTATTTCCCGGTACATCTTGCGCCCCTGGACTAAGTAAATAAAGTAAAAGTGAGAAAAAAAAGAAGAAGAAAAAACAAAAAAAAGACAACAAATGCAGACTCAGCAGATGAGCACTGAGCTCAGAAGCTCAGGAACTGCTTGAGACCCGTCAAACAGTGACCGAGGTAGAGTGAGAATAATTTAATGAAAATGTTTTTATTAAACATTTGACAGGTCTGGAGGAGAAAGTGTGCTTGTCATTGAACACTGAGAAAGCTTTCTATTGTCAAAGCTGCCCCTCGGATGCTGCCTGACCTGCTGTGCTTTTCCAGCGCCACACGTTTTGACTGACTCTCCAGCATCTGCAGTCCTCACTTTGCTACCCATTTATAAACAAGTGGCCTCTTTCGTTGCCATAAACCTTCTATGGTTTTGTAATTCTCGGATGATGTGTTCAAGGATAGGCTTTTTGAGAAGATAGATGATAATGGCAAAATTAAGAGGGGACAGGAGCACCTAAAGAATCCAGTTAAAGGGTGCCATTGCCTGCTTTGACAATAGAGTTTTCTCGGGGTTCAGTGGCAAGAACACTTGCTCCTCCAGGCTTGTCAAATGTTTAATAAAATGTTGTGGTTCTATTCGCCGAGCTGGAAGTTTTTGTTGCAAACGTTTCATCCCCTGGCTAGGCGACATTAGTGTTGTCCCAGTCGAATTCATGTTGCTTGTTGTCTGCGTGTGTGGCTACTAAGGATAGCTGGTCGTGTCGTTTCGTGGCTAGTTGATGTTCATGTATGCGGATTGTTAGCTGCCTTCCTGTCTTCAACCGGAAGCGGCAGGGACAGACCACTATAAACACCGGAGGAAACATCAAAGAAGCACTTCGCAGGAGGCTCCCAAGCACTGATGATATCGCCTAGCCAGGGGACGAAACGTTTGCAACGAAAACTTCCAGCTCGGCGAACAGAACCACAACAATGAGCACCCGAGCTACAAATCTTCGCACAAAGTTTAATAAAATCTACTCTTGGCCACTGTTTGATTGATCTCTGGCATCTGCAGTCCTCACTATCTCCCACTGTTTGACTGGTCACAAGCTGTTCCTGGAAGATTGCATTGTTGTGTCTTTTCTGAAATTTGTGGTAAACAATTAAGCACGAATGAGAGAAGTGACCAGTTTGATCATGTGGTGCCTCATAAAGTCTTGGACTTTTAACCGGATTCTACATCTGATCATTGCTTCTCAGATTTTACCTCAGCAGAAGAAGCAAATATGTCTGTGAAAAATAGTTTGCAAGCCTGGGATTATGTTGTATTTGCCGCTATGCTTGTTATGTCTACTGCAATTGGGATTTACTTTGCTATAAAGTCTAGAAGAGTAAAGGGAAAAGCTACAGAAGAATTCCTAATAGGGAACAGGTGGGTATGCATCCAGATGGTGTCAAATCCTTGTGGTTTGATGGAAAATTATGACTTGGGCATGAAACGTACTTTACATTCAAGTTTGTAATTCAAATTTTAACAACAGATCTATGCCAAGTCACCCTTGTCAGTGAGCAGGTATCATTATTGTTCAGGTGGGCCAAAAGAGAGAAACTGAAAGTTGGGTGAAGGCAGAATTGGCAATTGCCATTCAGTGACTTTCCATTTAGACAGCTTTATGTGGATGTCAATGGCGAATACTTTAAACTTATCTCCAGAGGCAAGTAGTCAATAAATTGGCATTTTCATACAACTCATGCAACAGAAAGAATTATCACTGCCAAGAGATAAAGTAAAAGTAGAGTAAGAATGATTTTATTTAAAATAATTGAACTATTTTTTCTTGTTTCAGACAAATTTCTGCATATCCAATTGCACTTTCCTTGGCTGCGAGCTTCTTATCTGCTATTACTGGTGAGTGAGTTCCATTGCACTCTGCAGAATTAGAAAATAATCAATATGTGTTAGAATTTGCCTTCTATATATTCTTCTGGTGAAATGTTGTTAAATGTAATACTACAAACTGGAACCAGTTTATGCACACTCTTTAACTGCATTAAAACTATGAATTGGTAGCCATTACCTATCAGAAGTTGTTTAAGTTTAAAAACTGTATATGGCATTATTCTTTGAAAATAAGACTTGACTGCTTAAAAATGTTAGATTATAAATAGTCAAAGTCTAGCAAATGGTTGAATGATTAACCGCTTAGCCTCTCAAAAGTGTTGAGAAATAAAAATTACCAATTCCCACCGTTATATGGGGAAAGTACAAAGTAAGGGGTCAAAAGAAGAAAGGTTTGCCATCAATAACTCTGGTCTTGTAGCTGGCATTCATATTATTGAACAGGATATCTGCACAAGCCATCAAATTGAATCTGTGAGAAACAATAGCCATACAGCTTCACACAGTCTGGCCTTGAAGCAGCCATTGTGTCTATACTGGCAACTGATATACAGAAATGCAGCAATAGCTTATTTGCACAATAACTGTCATAAAATTATCTTCTTCATGATAAATTATTTTTATTTGTGTTTGTTCCCTCCATACATTGCATTTTTTAAGGTCACAGAACACAGCATTAACAAGTTGACCATGATGAGTCAGAAGACTCCTTAATGCTATACCGCTGAGGCATGCATTCATTGGGCATTATCACATGTTTGAAAAAATCCTGGAAAATTTGGCACTTTTAACATAACTAGAGAGAAAATAACTGCAGATGCTGGAATCCTAAGTAGACAAGCAGGAGGCTGGAAGAACACAGCAAGCCAGCAGCATCAGGAGGTGGAGAAGTCAACGTTAGAACATAGAACATAGAACAACACAGCACAGAACAGGCCCTTCAGTCCTCAATGTTGTGCCCACCTATGAACTATTCTCAGCTCCTCCCCCACACTATCCCATCACCATCCATGTGCTTATCTAAGGATTGTTTAAATCTCCCTAATGTGGCTGAGTTGACTACATTTGCAGGTAAGGCATTCCACGCCCTTACCACTCTCTGTGTAAAGAACCTGCCTCTGAAATCTGTCTTAAATCTATCACTCCTCAATTTGTAGTTATGCCCCCTTGTACAAGCTGACGTCATCATCCTCGGAAAAAGACTTTCACTGTCTACCCTATCTAATCCTCTGATCATCTTGTATGTCTCTTTCAAATCCCCTCTTAGCCTTCTTATGCCAATGAGAATAGACCCAAGTCTCTCAGCCTTTCCTCATAAGACCTTCCCTCCAGACCAGGCACCATCCTGGTAAATCTCCTCTGCACCTTTTCCAATGCTTCCACATCCTTTCTGTAATGGGGTGACCAGAACTGTACACAATATTCCAAGTGTGGCCGCACCAGCGTTTTGTACAGTTGCAGCATGATATTGTGGCTCCGGAACTCAATCCCTCTATGAATGAAACCGAACACTCCGTATGCCTTCTTAACAGCACTATCCACCTGGGTGGCAACTTTCAGGGATCTATGTACATGGACTCCAAGATCCCTCTGCATATCCACTACCAAGAATCTTTCCATTGACCCAGCACTCTGCCTTCCTGTTATCCTTCCCAAAGTGCATCACCCCACATTTAGCTACTTTGAACTCCATTTGCCATCTCTCAGCCCAATTCTGCAGTTTATCCAAGTCCCCCTGCAACCTGTAACATTCTTCCACACTGTCCACTACTCCACCGACTTTAGTGCCATCTGCAAATTTACTAATCCATCCACCTATGCCTGCGTCTGTCATTTATAAAAATGACAAACAGCAGTAGTCCTAAAACAGACCTTTGTGGCATACCACTAGTAATCGGACTCCAGGCTGAATATTTTCAATCAACTGCTACTCGCTGCCTTCTTTCAGAAAGCCAGTTTCTAATCCAAACTGCTAAATCACCCTCAATCCCATGTCTCTGCATTTTCTCTAACAGCTTACCATGTGGAACCTTATCAAAGGCTTTACTGAAATCCATGTATACCATGTCAACTGCCCTACCCTCATCTACATGCTTGGTCACCTACTCAAAAAACTCAACGAGGCTGGTGAGACATGACCTGCCCTTGACAAAACCATGTTGACTATCTGAAATCAAATTGTTGCTTGCTCGATGATTATTTAAATCTTATCTCTTATAATCCTTTCCAAAACCTTTCCTACAACAGAAGTAAGGCGCACTGATCTACAATTACCTGGGTCATCTCTACTGCCCTTCTTGAACAAGGGCACAACATTTGCAATCCTCTAGTCCTCTGGTACCAAACCTGTAGACAACGATGATTCAAATATCAAAACCAAAGGCTCTGCTATCTCTTCCCTAGCTTCCCAGAGAATCCTCGAATAAATCCCATCCAACCCAGGGGACTTGTCTACTTTCACTCCTTCTAGAATTGATAACACTTGTGCGTAACTAACCTCAATCCTTTCTAGTCTATTATATCGTACCTCATTCTTCTCCTCTACAATATTCTCCTTTTCCTGAGTGAAAACTGATGAGAAATGTTCGGATGTAACCCTTCTACAGTCCTGATGCTGCCTGGCTTGCTGAGTTCTTCCAGTGTCCTGCTTGTCTACTTTTAACATAACAGTAAATGAACTTTGCAATAGATATATTTCCAATTTATCACATTAGTAGGTTGCAAAGGTGCAGGATATAGCAGAAGGTGGCACACAATATTGCAAGCTACTGTCGGTAACTTCCCTAATAGGAAAGGGTATATCTCATGAACTCTCTGTGCTGTGCATAATCAAATGCAAAGAACTTTCACATGATGGCTGGATTTACAGAAGGTTACATGATGTAAAGTACATTAACACTCAAACTATAATATAGTGTACCATTTGCCTGAACAATAGAGATTGTTGAGATTTGTTATATTTTGGATGAAATATAAAATCCCAAAGTCTGAAACGTTTTGAAGGGGAATGGCCTTATTGGTGAAAAGGACAATCATTAACTAAATGAGCAAGCTAACAAATGTCATTAGACAGCAAAATATTAATCCCTAACATACAATTAATTAACATAGCATATGATACAGATGTTAAACGCACCAGTTTCAAAGGATAGCCATATTGGACATTTCTCTTTCTGCAGATGTTGACAGACCTACTGAGTTTCTCCAGCATTTTTTGTTTTTGTTCTACACATGTCAATCTGTCTAAAGACATCTACAGTCTTCCATTCTTGTTCCTTGAGGCTGGTGCTTTAGTATCTTAAGTAATGCACTCATACTAACTCCTCTGCAGTTTAAAGATTTCAACTTTAATTTCCTAGCTCATTTTTGTTGCTAAAGTTCATAGCCCACCGTAATGCTCGAACTGTGCTGTGTACATGTCCTGCTGAGCAGTTGCTCTTTTGCTCTTCATTTCTCTCCTAATAGCTACATAACCATTCTCTGTCTCTATAATTCCTCAACTTCACACTTTCCCTTTCTACCTCTAACTTGTCTCCCTTTAACACTTACCTAAGCTCCCATTACCAACTGTCTCTACATCTCCTGAACCGACTTTCTATTTACTGGTCCTATCAACTTTCTTCCAATCGCACCGCCATGTGGACGAACATTTCAACTCCCCCTCCCACTCTGCTGAGGAAATGCAGGTCCTGGGCCTCCTCCGTCACCACTCCCTCACCATCCAACATCTCATCTTCCACGTGAGACCCTTCAACCCCATGGCATCAATGTGAACTTCACTAGTTTCCTCATTTCCCCTCCCATTTATCTCTCTACCTCCGAGGCTCCCAGCCTCATTCCTGATGAAGGGCTTTTGTCTGAAACATTGATTCTCCTGCTCCTCAGATGCTTCCTGACCTGCTGTGCTTTTCCAGCATCACACACTCTCGACTCTGATCTCCGGCATCTGCAGTCCTCACTTTCTCCTAGTCAATTTTCTTCCAGCAAAGCACTTTAATAAGTGCTCTCCTGACAAGTTTTAGCTTCACCAGTTAAAGTAAGAGTTTCGTTAATGTGCTCTTTTCATACTGTTCAAAGGTAATTCTGCTACATTTACAACCAGCTCTATTCCCTTGAGCCCATGGAACTAACAGCTTCTGATTAATATTTACAATTATTGTCTAACAGGAAACATGTTTAAAATCAGACAACAGCAGGTTATAGTCCAACAGGTTTATTTGGAAACACTAACTTTCTAAGTGCTGCTTCTTCATCAGGTGGTTCATCAAACACCTGATGAAGGACCATTGCTCTGAAAGCCAGTGCTTCCAATTAAACCTGTTGGACTATAACCTGGTGTTGTGTGATTTTTAACTTTGTACACCCCAGTCCCAACACTGGCTTCTCCCAATCATGGAAACATGTTACTAGCCTTCCTCACAATTTTGAAACTTGACCACTGCCTTGAATCAATTAGCCAAAGTTTGTTCTATCTGCAGTTTGTACCTAACAAATGATGTCTAAGAACACTAAGTGCCCTGGTTATTTCTTGACCATAAAGTCAATATTCTTCTGACATCCAGATTACTGAATCTGGCCTTAAAGAGACAGGTAATTTACTTATTTTCTTATAATAAATTTACAGCCAGTGCAATTTGCCTAATTTAACCTCCATTAACTATACAAAAATATATGACAGCAACGTGAGCTCTAATAACTCCTCACCTCAGGGCTGAAAGAAACATTACCCTTGTCATCAAACACATTACAAAGTTACATCCTTAAGAGTGGCTTTATTTCTACAAAGCCTTGAGTCTTGAAGTCTTCACATTAACTGGGAGAGACCAACATGCAGTAATTGGACTTTTACAGTTTATATGAACCAGTTTGGAAGTTTCTTATGTTCCCTTGTTTCCTGTGAAAACCTTATAGGATTCTTGGAATGGACCCACCCAATTAACATTGAAAGTATTTTCTCTCTTACTATAATTTATGGCTATTACTATATTTTCAATTTGGTACTTAAAAGACTAAATTTTTAATCAAAATACTCTTTAGCCTGCCCAATATTTCTTGGAAAAAATTAGATAACTGACTGCACATTTGTTCCAATCATTTAGAGTACCTAATTGGTATGTATGTTCTATCAGTCAATTTTAAATGACTGAGACCCCTCTTATTAACCTTCCAGTCATAACTTGATAAGGTAACAGTCCTGTAGTTTTCGGAAGAATAACAGGAAGACAGAGTACTGGATCAATGGAAAGATTCCTGGTAGTGTGGATATGCACAGGGATCTTGGAGTCGATGTACATAGATCCCTGAAAGTTGCCACCCAGATTGGTCGTGCTGTAAAGAAGGTGTGTTAGGTCTTATTGGTAGAGGGATTGAGTTCCAGAATCGTAATGTCATGCTGCAACTATACAAAACGCTAGTGTGGCTGTACTTGGAATATTGTGTACAGTTCTGGTTGCCCCATTACAGGACGGATGTGGAATCATTGGAAAAGGTGCAGAGGAGATTTACCAGGATGTTGCCTGATCTGGAGGGAAGGTCTTATGTGGAAAGGTTGAGAGATTTGGGTCTGTTCTTATTGGAAAGAAGAAGGCTAAGAGGGGATTTGATAGATGATCAGAGGATTAGATAGGGTATACAGTGAAAGACTTTTTCCTAAGATGATTACGTCAACGTGTACAAGGGGGCATAACTACAAATTGAGGAACAAAAAATTTAAGACAGATGTCAGAGGCAGGTTCTTTACTCAGAGATTGGTAAGGGCATTGAATGCCCTGCCTACCAATGTAGTTAACTCAGCCACATTAGGGAGACTTAAACAATCCTTGGATAAGCACATGGATGATTTTGGGATAGCGTAGGGGGACGGGCTGAGATTAGTTCACAGGTCAGCGCAAAAATGAGGGCCGAAGGGCCTGTTCTGCGCTGTATTGTTCTATGTTCTATATTCTGTGAGGCATGGATTTGATTGCCATCAAACAACAAGGTAGATAGTTAATCCACTGCAATGGGTTAGCTACATATAACTTCCAACCATCTTTAACCTTCTGGGAGTTTTGAATGTGATACTAGAAGACTGTGCATGATGAGGTAAGTGCAACCTGTCTCAAACTTCTCATCAACTCTTGTAGCTTAGGAACGACTTCATCTGTAAAGTGAAATTCAGGGTCACTGTCAAACTTGCATGGGAAGTTCCATCTACAAAATATTTCATTTAACAGTATTCAATGGACAAGGAATGCCTAGATAACTTAATAAACTGGTCAACAACCATATGTGCAAATATAAAATTTCCTTGTCATGTTGGAAGTGGGCCAATTAGATCAACATGAAGCTGAGTCGAAGAACCCTGTGGTTCTGCCTGACCATTAAGGAAAACCTTATTACAATGCGTCAAAGGTTTCCTGAGGTTTACATTCTCCTTTGTCTTAGGCTACATGTATTAGCTGCAACCTTCTCTAAATCAGTCTCAGCAGAATAATGACCACAATTACATTGGTTGTGAGTGAATCAAGAGCAAAGGTTAATCTCCTGATGCAGGTGGATCACACGCCAATGGACTCTGATCTGGCTTTTGCCTGTACATTAACAGACATTAATCTGCAGACGAAAGAAAGGTTTCATAAAGTCATAAAGTAAATGCAGACAAAGGTTGACTTTGTTCACGCCAGTAAATAACTGTTGGACATGAGTTGTACATGTACTAAAGCGATATCAAATCTATTACAGGCCCAACTGCTGAAACAGGAGTTACTGCATCTTCTACCTTCAATTGAGTACTGATTACCAGAGGAGAAAGTGAGGTCTGCAGATGCTGGAGATCAAAGTTGAAACTTTATTGCTGGAACAGCACAGCAGGTCAGGCAGCATCCAGGGAACAGGAGATTCGAAGTTTCGGGCCCGAAACGTCGAATCTCCTGTTCCCTGGATGCTGCCTGACCTGCTGTGCTGTTCCAGCAATAAAGTTTCAACTACTGATTACCAGACTCTAACTAGCAATAATTCCCCACATATGGCTGCTTCCTTACCTGTTAAGAAACAACTAAGATGCAGTTTACAGACAATAGATTTACCATCTAAAGAAGAAGAAAATCTTTTGATCTAAAGAGTGATATTAATAACATAGTCAGTATTGATTCATGGCTTTCCCTGCATTTATTTTTCTTAACTGTAATGCATTATGTCATCAATACTGCAAATGCAGAAGGGTCTTGGAGACACTTGAAACTGAGGATAGGTCAGGCAGTACAATTATGTATAAAGTCTGTGTGGGGAGTTCCTTTGACATGATGTGATGAACTATCAATGTAAACGTCAGGAGCTTCTTCAATGAGAACTTGAAGAAACTAGGTGCTGTTTAACATCCATCAATGACAACGGCCAGTTGTGAAGATGACTCATGTACTGAAGGAGAATAGTACATATGAAGTCACTGCTAAATCTCTGAAATAATTCTCGTGTCTGTTCACTTTGTCTTGCTGATGATACTGGTTTTATTAAGGGGTATAAGATGAATGAAGAGTGGTCTTCTGTAGACCTGTAATATATGTAAAATATATTCCCTAAGAAATAGCTAAAAATACCATTGACAAAACAAGTAAGACCCCATTCCCCCTATGGGATGCAAAAGACATAAGCTGCTGAATGTCTGTAGCCAGTGTGGTCTTATCCTAAATCAGCTATTGTACTGTTTTACATAGAAACTAGTTCCATCTACTGCTACTTTTAAATTTGCTGTTGTATTGTTGTGCTCTGCTGTCCATGAAGACAATTCCTGGATTCCATTGCCTTTATGAACCCTACAGAGAGATTTGACCATCTCTGCAAAGCCTGGTATAAAGCTGCATTGATAGTCCTCCAGAAATGAGCAGTGTAGATTTGAGCAATTCTAAGCAATTTAAAATCAATTAAATCAAATTAAACTAAATTAAACTGGATTGAAAGGTGCCAGCCCCTTAAAGGGACACTGTAACAAAAATCAAGTGTTCAAAATTTGAAGTAATAGAGTTCAAATTAAACTATTGTTTTGTAGGTTAGTAATGCACTCAAGCCCCTGTAGTGCCCATCAGCCGTGGATGCAAGTAAATGCCAACAGTGATAATCGCTGAGGAATTACTATCTTAGTCTGTCAGACCATGTGGTGGTTTCCATTCCCTTAGGAAACCGATTTTTTCCTACAATGGTTGAACCTACTTGGGGTTAACTATCAAACCTGTCTTTAACAATGAAGGTAACAACTTGGTTAATCATTTAGGATGTTCCATCATCTGTTATAGTATGTCGGAGTCAATCGTCCACATATTGCAGCAAGCATTTGGCTGTGAAAGCACTCTCAAGATTCTGCCATTCTCTAATGAAAAATAGTGGGTGCAATAAGAATCCCCTGTGAAATCACCAACAAGGTGAAGCTACAAACCTTAAAGATGAATGCAAATCTGAATTGATCTCTTTTTGCTAATGAACACTCCAAGATTAATTTCCAAAATCTAGTGTCAAAACAATTTTAGCTCTTGCTGAAATTACAGGAAGCACAATGAGTATCTCTTGAACAAAAGGTTAGTGTCTAATGATTACCTAAGTTAACCCCCATCATTAACTGTCAATTTCCAAGAACTGTCTGGCTTTGCCACGAACCATATGAGTGGATTACTCACATAGACTGCCTGTCTTAACACACCTTGCATATGGCAATAAGCTCTGGAGTGACTCTGACATTAAAAGCACTAGGAATCAGATACTACTTAGGAGAAGACTGATCATTTTATTTATTGTCACATGTATTTGTTACATGTATTTATTACAGATATAGTGAAAAGTGTTGTACAATATCACCTTTCTCTGACGCCATCATAAAATACAGAAATAAACCAGACACAGAATATAATGGTAGAAAAATAAAGAAATGAAGTTAAAAAGTTCAACATGGGGGATCCAAGATGACGGCGATCTGAGAGGTCTGTTGTGCTGGGCTCTGCACCATAACTCAAGTAAAGTGGTGCTTTTACCATACCCCCACCACCTCAGAAGCCAACTGTAAGAAAGATTGGGAAAATAAACTGAAACAAAACCCCGAGAACCTTTTAAATAGTGATCCTAACATTTTGGGAAGAAGATGAAGATGAACAAAGGAAAGGGAGTGTGAGGATTGCAGCAAACAGGGCACTCCCCTACGGTGCCGGGCACACTCACGGCCGCACCCCCAACTCCTGCGGTGGCACCTTGGAACCTATTGGAGCAACTGAACTTATAACTCCAAGAGAAAATCGACTCGGCGCTGGAACCGATCTCTGCCATGCTAAAAAAGCATGAACAGTAGATCCAAATGCTTGATTCAAAAGACCACTGCATCAGATACCACGGAGGAGAATGCAGAGGGGAGGATCTGAATGCTAGAAAACCAGGTACAGGCCCTGCTAGACCAGTTCAACAGATGAACTTACAGATAGTCGGGCTCCCAGAATGGGAAGAAGGTGAGAACCTGCTCAAGCTCCCGCAGTTTCTAGGGCTGGAGATCGAGTCAGGCTGGGTGTGTGTGGAGTGGGCCCACCGTATCGCGATGCGCAGGTCCGGGTCAGATCAGCGCCCCTGCCCAGTCCTCGCACAACTCCAGTGTTACAACAAGAAGCAAATGATAGCAGAAGCCTCCTGAAGGCTGGGAAAAAACTCACAGGCCCTGGTGTACAAGGGGTCGAAAATGACATTTTTTCAAGACATCTTTGGGGCTGTCATCAAGAAGAGGAAATCTTTTGATGAGGTCAGGAAGAGGCTGAATATCCAATACTCTGTGAGGTACCGGGCAGTACTGCGCTTCCACCATAGAGGGTCTGTTTACAACTTTGATTCAGCAGAGAAAGTAAGGGATTTCCTAGAAATAGATGGTCTGGGTCAGAAAAAAACTATAAACAATGGTAAATCCTTTGCTGTCTTGGTTTTTCATTTATATACTTGGCATTGCTTGGATGTAAAATTCCTGTTTTTTACCAATTTCTGTTATCCCTTTGTTTCCTCTAGGTGTGGAGTGATTATCTCTTTTATTAAAGACAAATGGGGTTGATGTATGGAGGGGATGGGTTGGGCGACCACTTCTAATTCTCTCGTGTGTAAATAATAGGTTTTCTTTGTCTCTGTACTGCTTGGGTTTGGGACACGGCTTTAGTAGGAAGGTATGATGATGGTAATGCTCCCTATGGGTGAGGGGGAAATCTCCAGTTATTTGTTCTTTGTATATTTGTTTGTTTAATTTAAGAGGGGTGGTTAGTTTTTTTTAGTTTTTGTAGTATCTGTAGCAGTAGTTTTTAGAACCCTGTTTTTTTTTCCACTCGGTGCACCATGAGTAGGCTTCTTCCCCTTGGAGGGCCGCGGGCTGCTTTGGACGGTTATGGATAGTGGTTCATTCAGAAGGTGCACCTGGAACATAAAGGGGAGTCATTCCCCGATCTAAAGAAAGAAGGTGCTCTCAAACCTTAGAAAGGAGAGGGTTGATATCACCCTGCTACAAGACACCACTTGAGTGACAAGGAACATCTGAAATTACAGCAGGGAGGGGTTGGTAGGATATTCTTTTTCTCTTTCAGTTCTAAAAGCAGCGGAGTGCCCAAACTAGTGTAGAGAAACCTCCCATTTCAGACCAAATTAAGGATGAACATGGGCGGTTCATCATCTTCAAGGCGTTATTACATAGGAAAGGGTATGGCATTCTGAATGTCTATTGCCCCCCCCCCCTCCCCGCCACCCCGTGCACCCCCTTAAATTCTTAATTGACGCATTCTCTAAACTGATGGCTCATGGGGTGCACTGTACGATTAAAGGAGGAGACTTTAACTGTCTCACGGACCCCGAGATGGGCAGGATGCCAAGGAGTCTCTCGGGTATCTCCTCACAATCCAGATGGTTGGTGGATGTGTGGAGATGTCTCCACCCTAATGGTAGGGATTTCATCTTTTACTCCAACATGCAGAAGTGTCACATGAGAATTGATATGTTCTTTGTTCCATTGATTTGCCTGGATTCAGTGTTATCCTGCAGGGTTGGGAATATAGCTATTTCGCACCATGCAGCAGTGTACTTGGATGTTAAGATCATAGGTAGTGCAATAGATACGCAGCACTGGCACATGGATCTATTTCTTTTGAAGGATATCAAATTGATAGAGTACTTCACAAGGGAGTTTAGGACCTTCTAGCACATTAACCTGGGTACAGCCAGTAACCCATCAATTCTTTGGGACATCACAAAAGCTTATTTAAGGGGCTTAATTATTTAAAATTCAGCAACCAAGAAAAGCAGAAAGGAGAATAGCAATGTATGCTTGAGGCCCGGCTGAAGGCAGCTGAATCGGCAGATTATGATAGACCGTTTGTAGCTAAGCTACAGTAGGTCACAGCTATCAGGGCTCCTCTGAATTCAGCACTTACCCAGGCGGCAAAGAGAGAGAGGTCTCCTTTGCGAAGCAGAGGTTATTTGAATATGGTGATACACCAGATAGATATCTAGCATATTTGGGCAGGAAGACAAGTACCCCACAGTCCATTGTGTCCATTAGGGAGAGAACTGGTATTATCACTCATGAGTCTAAAACGATTAAAGCAATATTCAGGAAATTTTATACAGTTATACTGATAGGAGAGTTGTGAGGATGGAATAGCGAAGTGCAATCCTTTCTTGAGAATCTAGACCTCCCAGGTAGAAATGTATAGCAAGCCTCCCTTTTGAATGCACCTTTAACAATACAAGAGATACAAGAGGCGGTAAGGCAACTCCAAAGTGGCAAAGTACTTGGCTCGGACAGTTACTGAGTGAGATCTACAAGGGGTTCATAAACATGTTGACCAAGCCAATACTGGGTATGTACAACCACTCATACAGTCAGGACTGCCTTCTGCTCTCTCTTAAGGAGGCCAATATCTCCTCAATATCTGAGGGAAAGATCCTGAGGACTGGGTCTTGTAAAGAACTATCTCATTGCTGAATATGGATTTTAAAACCCTGTCCAAAATGCTAGCTCTGAGATTGGAGAAGGTGCTGCCCACTTTCATAAAGGAAGATCAGATAGGTTCTATTAAGAGTCATAGCTCTTCCAATAATATCAGGAGCGTGTTGAATATAGTATTGGTATGTCAGGAGAGGTCAATTCCGGGCTTGATGGTCTCCTTGGACGCAGAAAAGGTGTTTGACCAGGTGGAGTGACCTTATCTTTTTGGTGTCCTGGAATGATTTGACCTTGTGAGGGCTTTTGCTAGGTGGGTGGCAGTCCTGTATAATGACCCTATGGGGGCGTGAGCCTTACAAACGGTGTAAAATCAGATAGCTTTAGCCGCTGCTATTCAGCTTAGTAGTCAAATCGCTGGCAGAGGCTATTCAAAAGGACTCAAAAGTAGTTGCCCCAAAGGTAGGAATGGGAGAGCATAAAATCACACTCTACGCTGATGATGTTCTTCACTTTTTGGCTAACCCAGAAAAGTCTGTACCCAGTTAATTTATTCAGCATTTTCTCATGGTATAACATTAATTTTAAAATCGGAAGCCATGCCTGTGGAGGCCTTGGCAGAAATGCCTGATCTGCAGGATGGAACACAATTCCCTTTCCAGTGGTCACAAAAAGGCTTTCTTTCTTTGGGTATTTTTGTTACCCCTGCTTTCCACCAGCTGTACAGAGTTAACTTTGTGCACTTGTTTGAAAGGATAAGACAGGATTGGCAGCATTGGGAGGGGTTACCAAGATCATAGTTAGGCCGAATAGCCCTGATTAAAATGAATGTTCTTCCTCCGCTACTGTACGCCGTGAGAATGCTCCCGTTGCTGTTGTCCAGACAAGTGCTGCAGAGGCTCAATGGCTGGCTTGGGTCTTTCATTTGGTGTCGTAGGTGCCCTCTTATTAAATTCACCAAGTTGCAACTCCCACAGTGTATGGAGGGATGTGGGTAGATCTCCCAGACTTTAAGCCATACCAATAAGCACCTTAATGTGAGTGACTGGGTGTGGAAGGATCCAAGGTCAATATGGCTTGACATCAAGGCCTCCCAGGCAAAGTGTCTCCTCCTCAATTTGTTGTTTATCGATAGGATGAAATCTGTTGCTGAGCATTGTAGAAGCCCTTTAGACACACATGCTTCTTCTCCACTAAATCCCTTTAATTGAATGTGGTTACTGTGAAACGTAAACATTTGCCCCTTTCAGCTATAGGTCATGAGGGATGGCTGATGGTAATGGTAGAACTAGTACCAACAATTATAATTTGTATTTAATTCCCTGGTCATTTAACCAAAACCCATGTTCACTAGTTCAAATTGCAAGGAACCTCATTTCCAACCAGGCAACTTTGCTTTTAACCCTGTAACCTGCTGCTTCAAATCCGTTGAGGACTGTATCATAACTGTACTCACATAGAAAACCTTGGCAATTATTAGTTTCTGAAACCTCTCACTTAAATCAAAAATTTTATTAGCAATTGATTCTCTTTCACTTCAGTTCTTTTATATTCAACTCTGGTTGTTGACCATGAAGCAGGTCTCAGAGGTGGTTTCCACTTATATGATCTTGCTCCATTCTTGCCTTCTCAATCCCTCCATAGTCCCTTACTAAGTGTCTGTCTCTCCTGCAGCTATAACACAATATCTAATGTTACCTGAAAACACTGAGCCCCTCTCAACCCTCCACAATAGAGACTGGCTTTTTAAATATTGCTGCTTTAACCTGGTTCAATCTTTTATCATACCTTAAGCTTCTCAGTTGTAACCCATGGCGCTATGCTCCCAATTGTATTACCTGATGCCACCAGTAACTTTGGCTTGATCTGCTTAAGAGCTTTCGAAAGGATCTTGGGCAAACCTTCCTGCCACTGTAGGGGGAACCCCATTTAACCTCTAAGCAATTACTCTCAAATGCTACCCTCATTGCAGTTTACAAGACCATTCCTTTCTATTAATGTCCATTTTCTCAAAACCTAAGCTCTAATCAATAACTCCATCAAGCACCTCATTTATTGTTCTTCGGTATATTTCAGGATAAGGTCGCATCCTAAGTCCACCAGCAACAATCCACAATCCCCCAAAAGATAATAACCTTTTTTTCTGCCTCACGCTACCATCCTCCTCATTGCTTCCTCACTAAGGTGGCAAAAGCCTCCCATCCAATGGACCCAATTTGCTCGGCTCCCAATTTACATCTGTGCCTTTTTATTGGTGCTGCCAGGACTGCTGGTGCTTCCAGCCAATCAGATTGGCAGGCAATGCCAGAGGGTCGAATGTACTCCTGTTGAGGGTCCATGTCTCACTCTGCATCAACTGACCTGCCTGCAGTACATTAGGGCTGGGGGTTGGCTTGTTCTGAGTTTGTTAGCTGCCCATCACCTTTACTCCTCATTCAGGCTGGGCCGAAGGGCCTGTTTCCACACTGTAGGGAATCTGATCTAATCTAATCAAATGGAGAGTAGTCCATTCCCTATTAAATGCTGACCATTGAGGAGGGTGCCTCATTCTTTGCCTAATCATCTTCATCTTCATTGATGGCCTTCCCTTCACTATAAGAGATCAATGAGCCACCTCACCCTCCATCTGTTGGCAGCAGCATCAAAGTGCCTGTCTTTAGCCTGTTTGATTCCATGCCATATGAAATGGCCAAAACCTCTGGATACAACAACGACTGTTGGCCTTGACAGCATCTTGTCTGTAACACTGAAGAAACATGATCCTAACCAAGCTGTTTTAGCAGAACTCAAGGACTACCCAACGATCTGAAAAATTACTGAGAAATGTGTTGTCCACTAAAAGCAGGACAAATGCAATTTAATAGCCACCCTATTAATCCAATCTCATTAATCTCAAAGTTTTTGAAGGATTCATTGGTAATCCTATCAAGCAGAATGTACTCAGTAATAGCTATCCAAAAATGCTCAGTTTGGGTTCCACCAGGTCCACTTAGCTTCACGTCTCATGACAACCTTGATCTATCATGAACAGAATAATAGAACTTCAGAGGTGACATGAAAATTACTGCTTTGGATGTCAAGGCCGCATTTGACTAAATGTGATATTAGAGAGGATCAGGAGGGACATTCTCACTGGTTGAACATATACCCAACACACAGGACAGACTTTGTGATTGTTAAAGGCCCAGAGCATTGCAACAGGGATACCCAGTCTCTCACTCATGCTCAGCTTCATCACCTATCTTGCCTCCATCATAAGGTCAGAAGTAGAGAGTTTGTTGATAATTGCACCATTTGACTACTCAGATACTGAAACAGTCTGTATTTGTATGCAACAAGACCCAGACAATATTAGACTTAGCAGATAGTTGGAAAGTAATATTTGTGCCATGCAAATGCTAGGCAATAACTAGCTCCAACAGAGAGAATCATCCTTTCCTCGAGTTCAAAGGCATTACTATTACTGAATCCACTTGCTACTAGTGACTAGAAAATTAACAAGAGCGGACATAAAAATACTGTGGCTAAAGAAAGCAGACCAAAGACTGTAAGTTTTGTCATGAGTAAATCACCTCTTGAATCTCAGAAACCATGTCATCATTTCCAGACACTAATCAGGAGTCTTAGCAGATAATCTTCACTTGCCTTGGTGGCTGCAGCTCCAACAGTACTCAAGAATCTCATACCCTTCCAGGACAAAACTCTTTAGACTGACACCCAATCTCCCACTTTAAACTAAAGCCCCCTGCACCAGGGCACAGTGCCACCAATCTATACCAGCTACAACATCCACTGCAACAACTCACCAAAACTCCTAAATCTGAAAGAACAAGCGCAGAAGATTCATCACAAGTTCCTTTCCAAGTGACACACCATTCTGAGTTGGACCTATAATATCACAGTTCCCTAACTGTTGCTGGGTCAGAATTCCAAAATTCACATCCTGACAGCACAGTGGGTATAAGTTCATCCCATGGACTACAGCAGATAAGAAGGCATCTCACCAATGTCTTCTCACAGGCAATTAGGAATGGGCAATAAATGCCGGTGATACTGATACCTTTGAAAAAAAGGTCTCATCACATCAGGCCTTCTTGGTTCTACATGACCATCCAAACATTCATAACATCAATTAATTTGAATTTGAATTTAATTTATTGTCACGTGTACCGGGGCACAGTGAAAAGCTTTGTCTTGTGAGCAATACAGGTAGGTCACAGAGTTAAGTAGCATAGATAGTAAATAATAGGTGAACAGCGGCAAACAAACACACAGGCAAAGGCAAATGTTAAGCATTTGTGAATCCATTCAGTATTCTAACAACAGTAGGGTAGAAACTGTTTTGAAATCGGATGGTGCGTGTGTTCAGGCTTCTGTATCTTCTCCCCGATGGTAGATGTTGTAGAAAAGCATTGCCAGGGTGGGATGGATCTTTGAGAATGCTGGCGGCCTGTGAGAATGCTGGTGACAGCAGGCCTGGGAGATGGATTCTGTAGATGGGAGGTTGGCCTTTGTGATTGTTCACCACTCTCTGTAACCGTCTTCGATCTTGAATGGCACAGTTGCCATGCCAGGTAGTGATACATCCAGACAGAATGCTCTCGATGGCATATCTATAAAAGTTGGCAAGGATATTGGCCATTGTGCCAAATTTTCTGCCTGAGGAAGCAGAGACATTGTTGGCCCTTTGTAACCAGTGCGTCCAAATGAAGAGTCCAAGAAAGCTTGTTGTTGATGACCACTCCCAGGAGCTTGACACTCTCCACTTGTGCCACCTCTGTGCTGTTAATGTGTAGGGGGGGGGGCATGAGTAACATCCTGCCGAAAGTCAATAATGAGTTCCTTTGTTTTGCCGGAATTGAGAGCTAGGTTGTTCTCAGTGCACCATTTTTCCAGGTCTTCCACCTGCCATTCATAGTCTGTTTCATCGCCATCTTAGATTCGACCGACTATGGTGGTGTCATCAGCAAACTTGTAAATGGCAATAGTCTGGTAATTGGCGACACAGTCAAGAGTATACAGTGAGTACAGCAAGGGGCTGAGTACGCATCTCCGGGAGGGCTCCAGTGTTGAGTGTTAGTGAGGATGAAATATTGTCCCCAGTCTTCACTGATTGTGGCCTGTGGGTCAGGAAACTGAGGATCCAGTTGCAGAGAGAGGGGCTTAGTCCGAGATCACTAAGTTTAGTAATTAATCTCGAGGGAATAATAGTGTTGAAGGCTGAACTGTCCATTAATAACTGTCCATCTGTAGCTCATTACTAATTTCCCTGAAAAAAACATGAACTAAATGCACATCCTAAATGAATTTAAGGTATACTACTTTATCTGCTGAAGGTCTAAACCAAGGTTCGAGATCAGAGAAGCCCAAGGGGTGTGTCTGACAACTTAGTGAAGCTAGCTATCTGTGAAAAGCTGAAATTGTGCTTGTGAGTAGGTGATGGAATGCAGCTTCCATAATCTAGTGATGTGCAGTACCACATGATCAGCCATGGAACAATATGCATCAGAGCAGCTTTTGAGGCAGTTTTGAAATCACACCTTCTGTAGTGAAGAATTGGAATCACTTGTAAAGATTTAATGAGGTTTGATGAGTCACTGTATCACTGATGTCTGTGGGGCAGAAGTTGCCAAAAACATTTGTGGAAACACCTGAACCCCCACATGTTATTTTCCCTCCTCTATAAGGTATTCAACCACACTGTGTCTGCCACCCATGTTTACGTCAGGTTAATTCTAAATGGATATTTGAATATAAGTTGTATACATAACTTTGTGTTGTAGTTTATGGTTATTGTTCAAAGCAGTGGAATCTTATGACTTTATTCACTTAGCACTTATTGTGAAGTCTGTGTGTGTCAAATTGTAAAATGGGGAAAGCATTGAGTGGTCCCTTTAAAAGATGGTGTTTATTTCTGTGCTGAGAGTTAAAATGGATGTCTGGCAGCAGTTTGAGTTCGATAGAACACAGAGCACCCAAATTGTAATATTTTGTATCAAAAGACCAAGCAGCAGTTTTTATCAAGACAACAGCCTTTTTAAATGTAGCCAATCAATTTAAATGAGGCCCTTAGTTACCAAAAATTCTAAATTTAAATCTGATGATTTTGACAACATAAGACCAATTCAATTGTAAAAATATTGATAGGGCATCAAGGTTATAAAAGAAGGGGACAGTTGAAAAATTGGCAGAGCTACCTACCTTCTGCTAAGAGATAACAGCTCCCAGCTCCTAGAGAAAGTACCATCTATTTACCACAGCACCATGGCACGCCATCTAAATTCCTGACAGAAGGATCTACAGAGAAAACTTTCCTGACAGAAGTCACAGAAAGTTCTGGAAGACATGTAATCTGGCTGTAATTTTGAGAGGCTAAATTCTATTGTTTTGTTATATGTGGATTTGTATTTAGTTGAACAGCATACCATTAGAATTTTGCATTATTTGGGAATAGTTAGCAGTTAGAGGGGAATTGTTGAGTCTGTTAATGGTTTAGTTAATTTGGTGACTGTTAGAGTTAGATAAAATAAATTGTTACTTGTGGATTGTAAAGTGAGCATCAGGGATTTCTTTTACTTAACTACTAGATGTTGCTGAAAAAATAGATTATGCCCCTTCCCAGACCCGTTTTAGCAGATTATAGGGTGAGGCACACCCTGTTCGGGTGATTCGGTTATGGTTCTCAGAGGGGGATCAGCCTCTGCCTTATAACAGTAAAAACTAGGATCTCAATATTTGTCAATGCTTAAAACATGGTTACTCGTCCATCACCATGTTGTAACTTAAATTTGGCTGTTTGGTCTGGGATTATAACACATGGGTGCAGACATTCAGTAAAATAAACTGTTAATTTAAAAGGTTTGCTGTAGCAATGTTAAGGTACACTAAGGTGTCAATAGTTGCATTTTGGAAACTTAAATTCCCTAAACTTTTACTCTCTGTTAGTACTTTTGGTTACATCCCCCTAGATCTGGCATGTGAATTCATGCCTGCTGTGTTTACAGAATTGTTTCTGCCCGTGAACTTGTTCATATTAAATAAATATATAATAGTGTACTAGAATTTTCGAAATGTTTAGTAGAAACTTCTGTAAATGTACTCTACTACCCATTGAAGCTCTTTATTAAATAATTTCTAATTGTTGTTCCAGTGGTTGGCGGTCCTGCAGAGGTGTACCTATATGGGATAATGGTTCTGCTGTACAATGTTGCTGCCTTCTTTACAATTATCATCACTTGCCTGATCTACATTCCTCTCTTCTACAGATTAAACATAATTAGCACATATGAGGTAATTTATTTTTCAGTTCCTCTCATTGTATTTCTCTGTTGCCACTTACTTTCTTTCATTAGCGATCATTTTTCACCTAACTTTTCCCACTATGAAAATTGTACAGCTGTGTTAACCTACATTTGACTGGGTTAGTTTTCACAATCAGCATATTTACACTGAGCAAAACTATTGCTTGTTAAATATAGTTTGATTTTGAAGAGAATAATAAACTAATGTAAAAAGCACCAAATCTTTTCCCTAGTGATACATCCTTCTTTTATGTTTTAAGCTTTTTATCATCATTCAATCCTCAGATCTATTGATATAGTGGATGGTCAATAGAACCAATGGACACAGATTAAAACTAAGGGGTCTTGCATTTAAAACAGAAATGAAGAGGATTTTTGTTTTCTCAAAAATGTTATGAGTCTTTGGAACTTACTGGCTGAGAGCACAGTAAAGGCAGGGTTATGGATTATTTTAAGGGCAGAAATAGAATCATTCAATCCTCAGATCTATTGATATAGTGGATGGTCAATAGAACCAATGGACACAGATTAAAACTAAGGGGTCTTGCATTTAAAACAGAAATGAAGAGGATTTTTTTTTTCTCAAAAATGTTATGAGTCTTTGGAACTTACTGGCTGAGAGCACAGTAAAGGCAGGGTTATTTTAAGGGCAGAAATAGATTCTTGACTTACAAAAGAGTCAAAGGTTTGGGGTTAGATGGGAAAATAAAATTGAGGTAACAATTGGATCAACAATGATCCAATGGCAGAGCAGCTCAAGGGACTAGAGGATCTACTCCTGCTCCTGCAGTCCATTAGGAGAAAGTGAGAACTGCAGATGCACGAGGTCAGAGTCAAGAGTGTGGTGCTGGAACACACTCTATATAATTTTGAAACTCTATATATTTTTCCAGAATGATTTCTGTGTTGAGACTGAGAAAAAATTAACATCTGACTTTATTATATGTTTATTTTTGTCACCTTTCCAAGCTGTCTACACTGGGACTGTAGTTTGGGACAGGATATCCTTACTAACCTAGGATGTGTTGGCTAGGGAAGTCAATGGCCTTGTATTATTTCCATTGGAGTGTTAATCCAGAGACCCAGGTAATGTTCTGGAGTCCCAGGTTTGAATCTCACTACGGCAGATAGTAGAATTTGAATTCGATACAAAATAATCTGGAACTAAAAGTCTAATGGTGACCATGAATCAATTGTTGGGAAAACTCATCTGGTTCTCTAATGTCCTTTAGGGAAGGAAGCTGCCATCCTTACCTCGTCTGCCTACATGTGACTCCAGACCCACAGCAATGTAGTTAACTCTTAAACTGCCCTCTGGGTAATTAGGGATGGGCCATAAATGCTAGCCTATCGATACCCTTGTCATTTGAATATATATATATATATATAAAAAATGCATGTTCATTATGCATTACAATCTTTCACCCATCTGTAAACCAACTATTCAGTAATCTTTGTGGATACTTTATCATGACTTTCATTGTCAGATGATTACTGTCTTCAATTGAGAGTGCAAATTTATGCATTTGATATTTCATATAACAAGGTATCCCATTTGGCACCGAATCCCCATTATGAGAAGGCAATGGCCTAGTGGTATTATCGCTAGACTATTAATCCAGAGACCCTGGTAATATTTTGGGGACCCAGCTTCCAAAGCTGCCATGGCAGATTGTGGATTAAGAGTATCTGGAATTAACAGTCAATGATGACCATGAAGCCATTAGGAGAAAGTGAGGACTGCAGATGCACGAGGTCAGAGTCAAGAGTGTGGTGCTGGAAAAGCACTCCATGTCAAGCAGCATCCGAGGAGCAGGAGAATCGATGTTTCGGACATAAGCCCGTCATCAGGAAACCATGAATCCATTGTCAATTGTCAGGAATAACCCATCTAGTTCACTAATGTCATTTAGGGAAAGAAGCTGCTGTCCTTACCTGGTCTAGCCGAGTTGTGACTCCAGACGCAAAGCAATGTGGTTGACCCTTAACTGCCCTCTGGGCAATGAGGGATGGACAATAAATGCTGGCCCAGCCAGAAACATCTATATCCCATAAATGAATTTTAAAACTAAAAGAGTCATTGGGGAATGTTTCCCATCAATGCTGGCTGTCTTCAGCCCTTTGGTTGGAGACAGGAGTTGTGGCCGTCACCTAGAATTCCAACTCAAGCTATTGGCTAACCTGGCTGTTCAGCAGCTCGGTAAACCCAACCATAAGGGTAGCAGAGGTGGCCAGGACTGGAGCTAAAAGCAGTCCCAAATTTCAAGTTCAGAACCAGGTATGTATGTGATCTTGCGTGGGGTAGGAGGTAAGGTCTGGGAAAGTGAACAGAGTGTGATGGAGTTAAAAATCACACAACACCAGGTTATAGTCCAACAGGTTTAATTGGAAGCACACTAGCTTTCAGAGTGTCGCTCCTTCATCAGGTGATAGTGAATGGCGGAGGTCTTGATGGAGAGACTAAGGTGGGCGAGAGCATCCATTGTGATGAATCACGGACTATTTAAAGTGAGCAACGTTGAAAAACATGACACCTCGTGCCTTCCTTCCTGCCCTAGTTAACCTGCCAAGCTTGCCAGCTAGTCCTTCTACCAGCCACAGATTTGAGGTCAGGCAGAAACCAACCCTCACATGGTGATGAATTTTCCCCTTAAGGTCCTAGATTGGGGCAAGGGCAAGCAACTGGGGTAAGGGCGTTCCCTACTCTCTTTGTAAAATTGCAGACAGGTTGACTCTGAAGTATTTAAGGACTTTTAATTACTTGAAAGAGAGGGACACAAGTCCAAGTAAATTGGACTGTGACCTAGAGTCATAGAGTCATAGAGATGTACAGCATGGAAACAGACCCTTCGGTCCAACCCGTCCATGCCGACCAGATATCCCAACTCAATCTAGTCCCACCTGCCAGCACCCGGCCCATATCCATCCAAACCCTTCCTAATCATATACCCATCCAAATGCCCCTTAAATGTTGCAATTGTACCAGCCTCCACCACATCCTCTGGCAGCTCATTCCATACACGTACCACCCTCTGCGTGAAAAAGTTACCCCTTAGGTCGCTTTTATATCTTTCCCCTCTCACCCTAAACCTATGCCCTCTAGTTCTGGACTCCCCAATCTC
>NC_057733.1:51274406-51315616 GCF_004010195.1 Chiloscyllium plagiosum | reverse complement strand
TCATCCAGCATTCCCTATATCTACCAGCCTTCCCTTTCACCCTGACAGGAATACACTTTCTCTGGATTCTTGTCATCTCATTTCTGAAGGCTTCCCATTTTCCAACCGTCCCTTTACCTGCGAACATCTGCCTCCAATCAGCTTTCGTAAGTTCTTGCTTAATACCGTCAAAATTGGCCTTTCTCCAATTTAGAACTTCAACTTTTAGATCTGGTCTATCCTTTTCCATCACGATTTTAAAACAAATAGAATTATGGTCGCTGGCCCCAAAGTGCTCCCCCACTGACACCTCAGTCACCTGCCCTGCCTTATTTCCCAAGTGTAGGTCAAGTTTTGCACCTTCTCTAGTAGGTACATCCACATACTGAATCAGAAAATTGTCTTGTACACACTTAAGAAATGAGGCAACACAGCGGCTCAGTGGTTAGCACTGCTGACTTACAGAACCAGGTTCGATTCCAGCCTGTGACTGTCTGTGTAGAGTTTGTATATTCTCCCTGTGCCTGCGCTGGTTTCTCTGGGTGCTCCGGGTTCCTCCCAGTCCAAATATGTGCATGTCAGGTGAATTGGCCAAGCTAAATTGCCCATAGTGTTCAGGGATATGTAGGTTAGGTATATTAGTCAGGGGTAAAAGTAGGGGGAAGGGGTCTGCGTGGGAAACTCTTCGGAGGGTCATTATAGACTTGTTGGGCCAAACGGCCTGTTTCCACAATGTAGAGATTCTGTGATTCTACGTAGGCAGCCCAGTGGGAAGGGACTTAAAAACTAATTGCAGCCTCTGGTTTGTGTGTGTTATTGGACTGATGTGCTAGCGTGGACTTGTGTACCATACACTGTTGGTCACAGATACCCCGCTGTGCAGGTAAAAGAAAGACTGTCACATGTTAGAAACCAGGCAAACCAATGAAGTTACTGCTAAGAAGGAGACAGGGTAAAAGCTGGTCAGCTAATTTATAGAGCTAAGAATCTTGAAATCAACTGATGTCAGTATTGCCAGTTTCATTCAACTTAATGACCACAATGTTCCAACATCTTCTCCTCACAGAACCCAGAGACTACTTTGTATTTCTTTGTAACTATTATCTTTCTATTCAATTCACATTTCTAATCTGTGTGTATGTGTGTCATGTTTTATCACTGTATTTCATGATTAGTAGCTAATAAGTTCACCCTTTAACTTAAGAACATCTGATTAATTTGGCTCCTTTTAAGATACACATACATTTCGAATGGGAAAGGATCCACAAGGGAAGGGATTTATTTTAAACTTTGCTGCAATCAAAGAAGAGAGGCGGTGGATTAAGAAGGAGAGCTAGTTTATCCTTCCTCACGCAGGACCATAGACATGTGGGGATATCACCTCTGGAGTCATAACAAACCTGGGCCCTTCACCTGAGGAGTGATTGTAATACTAGGAGCCAAGTTTCTGTGCAGTTATTGCCAACTTCCTTTTGGGTTGAACAATGTAACACAATGAATAAGATTTCAAATATTGCAAATGTTTCATTTTGTTCCTACAGTACATTAGCAGAAGATTTGGTTTAGCAGTGAAGTATCAAGTTGTTTCTTCCTTCTTATTATACATGGTAGGTTCTGAATTTTTTTTCAATACCTGTGCTTCTGGCACAAAATTCATGTATCTACCCTTAGAGAAGGTGATGGCCTAATGGTATTATCGCTAGACTATTAATCCAGAGGCCCAGGTAAAGTTCTGGGGACCTGGGTTTAAGTCACACCATGGCAGGTGTTGCCATTTGAATTCAATAATAATCTGGAAATAAGAGTCTAATGATGATGATGAAACCATTATCAATTATTGAAAAAGCCCATCTGGTTCTCTAATATCCTCTAGAGAAGGAAATCTGCCATCCTTGCATGGTCTGGCTTACATGTGAATCCATATCCACAAAAGTGTGGTTGATTCTTCACTGCCCTCCTGGCAAATTAGTGATGGGCAATAAATGCTGGCCTGGTCAGTGACACTCACATGAATGAATGAATATAAATAAAATCGAATATACTCATTCTGTCTGATTGGGTTAATAAGATTATTTTTCAGGAATGTTATTAAAAAGGCAGTATACCTACCATCGAAACATCTTTTAGTTAGCCCAACCTCCCAGCTACCCAACCATTGACATATCTGACTGTCCAGGATACCTTAGTCCACTCAGCCCTATATCTCCAGCATCCATGTTCACCCTCCACTCCTCTATGCTGTCAGACTGCTGACATCCTCATTTATTGTTGTTCCATGCATTCCTGGGTAAAATATCTGACACTCGTGGACAATCCATCATTAAGAAAGTATTGGAATATTCAAAAATGGAGCTGACAACGATGAAGCACATTGGAATTTTTATTATGTTAAAGATGCTACATAAATGCAAATTGTTGTTTCTGAGAATTGTGTGAAGATTCTGACAAAAGGCAAATATATTTTTTTCCTAATAGATCTTAGTGGAGTTTAATTCAGGGTTTCTGGAGATCCGATAAGATCTATTTGAGATGAAAATGTGATCTAAAGTAGTACATGATCTGATTGGTTTGCCTAATTACACCAAGTTCAAATAGGCACAATTAATTTAATTTCTTTTCAGATTAGATTACTTACAGTGTGGAAACAGGCCCTTCGGCCCAACAAGTTCACACCGACCCTCCGAAGAGCAACCCACCCAGACCCATACCCCTACATTTACCCCTTCACCTAACACCACGGGCAATTTGGCATGGCCAATTCACCTAACCTGCACATCTTTGGACTGTGGGAGGAAACTGGAGCACCCAGAGGAAACCCATGCAGACATGGGAAGAATGTGCAAACTCCACACAGACAGTTGCCCGAGGTGGGAATTGAACCTGGGTCTCTGGTGCTGTGAGGCAGCAGTGCTAACTATTGTGCCACCATGCATTCATAGTCTAGCTTTGACTATAGTTTTGATAGATAACCATTTACAGCAGGTGCTCAATGTTATGAGAATCTTGGATTAAAGATTCATTGTAAGTTTTTTTCATTACTCTGTAACATGTTGTTTTATATTTTTTCAGTTCATTTATCTCGGCATTGCCACCTATACACCTGCACTAGCACTCAGTGAAGGTGAGTTCAACAATTTGCCATGAAGAATTCAACCAGCAATACAACTTCACCTAAATGAGGAGAATTAGAGCTCATAGTATGCTTTGCTATGATGCAGCAATTGTAATATCCATAGAGCCAGGGTGACTTTCCTGGGACAATAGCTCAACAGCTTCTTGGGCTCTGTTGGGAAATGATGTGCTAAAGTAATCTGATATCTCAAAAGCTCCTTTCAAGAGAGGCCCTTCTGCAAGACAAAGGGAAATGTGTCAGTGAGTCTTGTAAGATGTTTGCAGAGTGTGCACATTATGGTTGAATAGCCAGTGCTATGACATTTGTGCGATGTAAGTTGTAGGTAAGTGAAATTTGTAAGAATGCTGAATATGTAAGGCTAAAGCGAAGGATGTTTAGTGAAATGAAATGTACTGAATGCAGCAGAGTACAGAGTTGTGACCGTGTGGCTGTGTTATCAGACTTTAGCCTAAAACAAGGTCTGACAGTGAATTGTGCAGCTGTGCTGAGAGTGCGTTTTAAGTTTTTATCTCAATAATTTCTGTCAAATCATTGAGATTTGTATATGTATTGCACTTGTGCTCTTAAAGCAATGCACCAGATATTGATGTCAGGAGTAATCTCATCTCACTCCCTCCTCATCAGATTGTTGAAAGGCTTTGAGACACTCCAGAGAAAAGGAAAACTAAGACCTCAACGGGCTATCAGAAAATCTTGTTACCCACTCCATAGCCATTTTTACCAGAGATATTTTCAATATAGGTTTAGGCCTGACATCACAAAATCTCCATGATTATTTGTGTGAACTCCCTGTGTTAGTTCATTTATTAAGAATGATGATTACATGATGTTCCTTGGGTAGCAGACACATATATTTGTCTTTATCATTCAGTATTTTACCATAAATAAGTTTTTAAGTAAATTAATCTGCTGCATATAAATATAACCTTTTACAATAATTGTCTGTTTCAGTTACCGGGATTAACTTGTGGATTTCCATCATAACCACTGGTTGTGTGTGCACCCTATATACAACACTGGTAAGAAATCTCAACTGGATGCTTAAATAGTAATTAATAGTTAATTTATGATATTCAATAAGTGACATGTGTATATTATTATATTCCATATTCGATTACTTTAACAATTCAGAAACTAGCCTTATAATTTTAACCTTTTTCAGTAATCGGCCTCAATTTCAAAACTATTTTCTTTGCTCCAATTGTTTTGTAAGAAACTAAGAAATATTTAATGGTTACTAATATTTTTATAGGGTGGTATTAAAGCTGTTGTCTGGACAGATGTGCTACAGATCTGTGTAATGCTGGCTGGCCTCCTTGCTTTGCTGATTCAGGGATTAATTCAGGTTGGAGGGATTGCCAAAGTTTGGAGAACTGCGGAGCATGGTGGGCGCCTCAATTTTTTTGAGTGAGTAGATTTGTTCTTGGTTTATTTACAATGTTTTAATTTAATTTGCTTTCTCATAGCGATATATTGCAATGCATGCAACAATAAAGCATTTTTCAGTATCATAGCAACAAAAGGAGTAATTAGAAATGAAGTTATAATAATACAAAACCAAAATGAAAGTGATGTTGAGGAAGAAGGAAATTCAGGGAATACAAAAGAATTATTCACCAAGAAGAATAAAGTTAATTTTATAGATCCAATACTAAAAAATCTTAGATGTTCCGTAGACAACTTTAGGTTAGATATTGAAGAGATCAGTTGAACCAAATGTGAATACATTCACCTGTAATTTGAGATTTAACCACACAGATGGCACAAAGATCGTAAAGCAGGGATTCATTATTCTACTCCCATATATCTTTACAGACCTTTAGAGAAATTAAGGCCCATATTAGGAAATCAATAATTATTATCTTGCTTGAAGAATTATTTATCTCTCTCTCTCTCTCTCACACACACACACTCACTCTCTCTTTCTCACTCTCTCTCCATGAGGCCCCTGCCCGACGAAACCACCTCTCCTTCTAACAAAGGCTAAATTCCATCCTTGATGACATCCCTTTCCATCACCATCTGCTACTGAAGGTCTTATGTATATGTTGAATCTGACAGCAGAGTCCCTTCATAGGAGCCTTGGAAATCCAGAGATGGCATAAACGGAATGAAATGTTTTACATTGTTCATATACATCTTACCAACACAAAAAGATATTTCCCAAAGTCAAATGTTTGGAGCATCAACTCCAAATAAATTGCTATGTTTGCCTGCATAACTAGTCATACATTTCAAGATGTAATTCATCACATTTAGAGTGCTTTTGGTTATTTCTAACCAATAAAGAAACATGCAAAGTGTTGTTCTCTGTTGTGCATCAGCTTTTGTGGATATTTTGAAGATTTGTGCATCAATAGAAATATGGATGTTGCATAAAAATATTTTTCATTTCAGCTTTGACCCTGATCCAAGGAAAAGGCATACATTCTGGACGACAGTGATAGGAGGCACATTTGTATGGGTTGCAATATACAGTTCCAACCAAGCCCAAATACAAAGATACCTGGCCTGCAAGAGTGAAAAAGAAGCAAAAAAGTAAGTTAAGTTCATGGTTAAAAGCTACATCTGTGTTCAAAAGCAGGATCTGACTCTTGTCATTTTCTATTAAACTAGGCTGCGTTTTACAAGGTGGATAGCTGTTTGACAGAGTAAGACTGCTTGCATCCTTCCCCTCCACACACTGAAGGAAAGCCAGAGGCCAACGTACTGTAAAGAAGTCCATCCTGAAGGCAGATTGGCTGTGTTGAGGCTGGGACCTCTGTCCCTGATGGAGAGAGGAGAGAGAGAGAGACAGAGACAGAGACAAAGAATTCTTTGAACAAGATAGTAATTATTGATTTCTTAATGTGAGCCTTAATTTTTCTTAAGGTCTTCAAAGACCTATGCTAGTAGAGTAAAGAATCCCTGCTTCAGTCCTTGGTAACTGCCAGCCAACCCTGATTGTCCAGCTGTCCAAGTGGCACTGGTGCTTAATGGTGGACACTGTCAGGTTGCAAGGAGCAAGAGAAACAAAGATGGCTGTGCCAAAGTGTAAGTTCAGGGTCTTAGGGCAGGAGGCACCTGGCAACCAGGAAGGTGATGTAGCAAGGGAATTGCGGGCAGGTTTTGAGGGCAGGGGGCACATAAGGAGACATTGGAATGGGGATGGGGCACCAATGTTCTCAGGACACATCTGAATGAGGTGCACTCCACCCCTCTCTTTCTACCATCTTCCATTTAGGCCAGAAAAACCCTGTTGGCTGTTTTGACCTGACTGCCATTGCAGGCACGAATTGGCATGAGCAGTGGATGATCCAGGTCATTGTCTTTATAACAAGCCTCATTAACCTGCAATTATTTATTTAAATATGGCATGAGGACCGGCAGGCACTGTAGGAATGTGCTCTTTGTTTTGACCAGCCAACCTCAGCTACATGAAGGTTACATACATTGGCATCACGACAATACTAAAAGTCATACATAATGTTGCTCAGTTGTGTGGTGGACAGGATGTGTTTTTGTGCTGACTGCAACATCCTTTAAGTGGAAAATGATACTCACATAGCCACCACTGTGTGAAATGACAATGGTTTCCTAAACCTGTCGTTCAAATTCTTGACATCCTTTGACATTCTGGTGTAAATTGATCCATTTCTTAGTTTGCATGATTCACATTGAACAATAATTTGACCAAGGTAGCCATTGTGCCACAGGATAATGTTGATTTGTTCTACATGTCTGGAATTCTAGATGACCAAATGATTTCCAAGGACACTGATGGGATACAACTTAAAGGCTGCTGAGGGAACCAATCTTATAGCACATAACACTTGATGAATTTAAAGTGTATGTTGATCAATAACGATAGGCTTGCAAGTAAGCAGTTGTAGAGAACACATTCATGATTTCTCATTCAGAACATGAAGAAATATTAGACTGCTTCATTTCCATATGTTAAGTCTTGCTCCTTTCCTAAATTACTGGGAACTTGGGAGATCAATAGTGCCCTTTGGTTTTCTCTAAGGTAATCCCTCAGGCAATTAGAGCAATCGTGGACGATCACTTGCCAACCAATCAGAATGTTTTCTTCTGCAGTATACATTGGTGTGATCATTTGAAATTTGATATTCTGCATTTGATCTGTTAAGTGCAAGATGAAAAACTTTGACGACAATATTTCATTGGGGTAACATTTGCACCACTAATAGTGATTATGGAATTATTAAATTGTCACAAAATCCTAACTGGTCTTTCCATTTTAATTCATTTTCTGGCTGAGGTAGAGTTAATGCCTGTTCTAAGTGAAGTCACAGCCTAAGCTGTGTTTTTGCAACTCCCATATAATCAATGATATTACTGAGAGAAGAAGAATGTGGAAAAAGCTAACAAAAGTCAAAATTGAAGACTTCAAAGAGAATACATCATGCAAACTTTATTAATATTTGATCATTTACAGCTTTTCTGAATTTTGTTTATAAAATAATTTTCTTCATGTTTGATGAGGAGAAATTGAGGACCGCTGGAGGTCACAGTCAAAAAGTGTGGTGCTGGAAAAGCACAGCTGGTCAGGCAGCATCCAAGGAGCAGGAGAACCAATGTTCTTCATCAGGAATGTGGGGGGTTGCCCAAGAGGGCTGAGAAATAAATGGGAGGGATGTGGGGCTGGGAGAAGGTTGCTGGGAATGTGATAGATAGATGATGGTGGGGGTGATGGTGATAGGTCAGAGCGGAAGGGGGGAGTGGATAGGTGAGAAGGAAGTTGGACAGGTTGGACAGTTCAAGAGTACGGTGCCAAGTCGGAGGGTTGAATCTGGGATAAGGTGGGAAGGGAAGATCAGGAAACTGGTAAAATTAATGTTGATGCCGTGTGGTTGGACGGTCCCAAGGCAGAAGATGAGGTGTTCTTCCTCCATGTGCCGGGTGGCTAGAAGTTGGTGGTGGAGGAGGCCCAGGATTGCATGTCCTTGGCAGAGCGGAAGGGGAACTTGAAATGGTCAGCCGCAGGACGGTCGGGTTGTTGGGTGCTTGTGTCCCAGAGATGTTCTCTGAAATGTTCCGCAAGTTGGCGTTCTGTATCCCCAATGTAGAGGAGACCACATCGAGAGCAATGGACACAGTAGATGAGGTGTTTGGAGGTGCAGGAAAATCTCTGCTGGATGTGGGCCCCAACACCTGGAGGAAGAACACCTCATCTTCTGCCTTGGGACCCTCCAACCAGATGGCATCAATGTTGATTTCACCAGTTTCCCAGTTTCCTGACCTTCCCTCCCCCCACCTTATCCCAGATCCAACCCTCCAACTTGGCACCGCCCTCTTGAACTGTCCTACCTGTCCATCTCCCTTCACACCTATCCGCTCCCCTCCTCCGCTCCAACCTATCACCATCACCCCAAGCATTATTACCTATCCCATTCCCAGCTACCTTCCCCCAGCCCCAACCCCTCTCCTATTTATCTCTTAGCCCCTTAGCCCCTGATGAAAAGGTTATGCTCGAAACGTCGACTCTCCTGCTCCTTGGGTGCTGCCTGACCGACTGTGCTTTTCCAGCACTACACTTTTTGACTGCTAGGCAGAAGCGGGTACTGCAGATGCTGGAGATTAGAGTCGAGATTAGATTGGTGCTGGAAAAGCACAGCAGGTAAGGCAGCATCCAAGGAGCAGGAAAACAACGTTTTGGGCAAAAGCCCTTTATCAGGAAAGAGCTGATGAAGAGCTTTTGCCCGAAAAGTCGATTTTCCTGCTCCTCGGATGCAGCCTGACCTGCTGTGCTTTTCCAGCACCACTCTAATCTCGACTTTTTGACTACTGCTTGTTTAGCCCATGGACACTGCACTTTCTAAGTTTAATAAATCAATGCTTAACCCACTTTGATAATTAAATTCTCACTTCTTATTTGGTATTTCATTTAAAAATTAACAACTCCAAGTATAACAATGATTTGGAGATGCCAGTGTTGGACTGGGGTTTACAAAGTTAAAAATCACACAACACCAGGTTATAGTCCACCCAAGTATAAAGAAACTTCATCTTCATTTGCATTTACAATTGATGCTTTGTTGCATTATGTTCAAGTCCTGTAGCTTCACTTGAGGAGCTACATGTTAAGTTTGTGTGCATTAAGCCCCTGATTGTATGAAACATAACCTTATAAGACATCTCAGCCATTTGATTATTAATTCAATGACTCATATTGGCCAGAAAGAATTCTATTCATCATTTATTGTAGGTTCACACAAGAATACATGAAATGCAAAACCCCTACAGTGTCGAAGCAGGCCATTCGACCCATCATGTCCACTCCGACCCATCCGCCCTCCCTGAATTTTCCATGGCTAACCCAACTAGCCTGCACACTGTGGGCAATTTAGCATGGCCAATCCACCTAACCTGGACTGTGGGAGGAAACTGGAGGACCCAGAGGGAACCCACACAGACACAGGGAGAATGTGTAAACTCCACACAGATGGTCACCCCAGGCTGGAATTAAACCAAGGCCCCTGTTGCTGTGAGGCAGTGGTGCTAACCATTGTGCCATCATGCCACCTCAAATAGCCATCCCAAATCCCAGGTGCTTTTATGTAGCAGCAATTCATTCACTGGAGCCTAATCAGATTCTATCCCCATTCAAATTTTACACACATTTCCCAGCAACAGTTGGCAATCACTACCTGGAGCAGAAAACCCCTTTATCATCTTTTTCTCCCTTCACACAAACTCAGAATCTCACCAGAATTCAGACCAAGATCATTTTAATGGATAAAACACCCAGAAAAAAAAATCAAGGAATGGTGGAAGTCATAGAGAGATACCAAGGTTAAAATCAACAACTTTGAAACCAAATGTAACCCAGGAGACAGTAAATTATGGTCAGAAATGTCTGGTTGGAAATCAGAAAGCTTTAAAAATTCATTATTTTTGGTTGTTGCTGTGTATTGAAGCTTCATGCGCTGATCGACAGTTCTTTCTTATTTAACAGGGCAATATTCCTAAACTGGTTTAGTATGCTTGGAGTGACAGTTACAGCGTGTATGTGTGGTTTGATCATGTATGCAGTTTACGAAACCTGTGACCCAATGGAGGCAAAAAGAATCAGCAATAGTAACCAGGCAAGTAATAATATGGTTTTAGACCATAACGCTAAGGAGCTGTGTGTCTCATTGCCCTTTCATTCAAGCTTGTAGTTTTGAGACTGGTTTAGTTCAACAGGATAGCGATTTTCAAACAATTTTGATTAGAAGATCTTTTCAACTAGATTAGTAACCATGAATCCCTATATCAACTGTCAAGTATAATATTCTGTATGTAAAGGGTGTTTTTAAAACTGTTTTTAAGAAATCTGACATTTCCTTTTGGATACTATTGAACTGGGTGTGTCTGCTTCTCACTGCAATCTTCCAATCCTTGATGAGATGTTTTACAATGTCACTCATAAATTGAAAGAGACAACGATTCTCATTCTTCAGGGAAACTGGATAGAATTGCAGAATGTGATTCCTCTGAAACGTTTGTAAAATCCCATGCAATTGAACGCAGAATCTGTTTTACTCAGGCTGGTAAAGCAGTACGCTGGCAGATTGTTAGGAGACTGCCTGAACGATGCTGTGTGATGAGTTAGCATCTCCTTGAGTGACAGTGCACCAACACAAGAGGCTGCAGATCTTGTTAACATTTACCATATCATGCCGTGTGGGGCTTTTAATAAATGTTTCAGCATCGTGAGCAATGGTAGGTGGATGCTGAAAATCGCAGAGGCATTGAACTTCCTCCCCACAGTTCCTCAGAGACATCAGCTGGGCGTACGAGTAGCATCCCCAAGTCAGCAATCCACAAGTACTTTCATGAGCTTGCCATAGCCCTTTATAGAAAAGCAATTTGATGTGTCCAGTTCACCATAGACCTAGAGAACCCAACTGGTTAAGCCATTGAATTTGCAGCTGTCACTGGATTCCCTCAGGTACATGGGGTCATTAACTGTACACATGAGGGGCTTGGAGGACCTGGTATCATCCAGCCACATTACTGAACACAAAAGGACTTCACTCCTTCAATGTCCAGCTCTTTTGTGACCCACAACACAGCACACTATCCCTGCACGTGTGTGCCACTATTCTAGTAGCTGTCACAATGTTTAGGTTCTGAA
Source organism: Chiloscyllium plagiosum (assembly GCF_004010195.1). NCBI lineage: Eukaryota > Metazoa > Chordata > Chondrichthyes > Orectolobiformes > Hemiscylliidae > Chiloscyllium > Chiloscyllium plagiosum. The sequence continues at coordinate 51,304,382 of NC_057733.1, read as the reverse complement.
CAATTCCCAGCCTCAGCACTCTTTGCAAGCTCCACATGCTGTACTTGTGAATGACCATGGAGATCAGTGCCCCTCAATGCAGACTACAAGGAAGAATGAGAAGCCCTAACAGATTCAGAGAGACCACAGACCTGTCATACAGAGAGCAGTATTTGTCACATTGTGCAAATGTGTACACTTCCAGTGCCTCTAGTGTTTCTTAACCTTTCTTTCCTATCGCTACATTCTGGTGCTCTCAGGCCGAGAGCAAGTTTCCTGTCCAGGTGAAGGTGCATCCTTCGAGGAGGCATTTGGATCCCTGCAGAGGGGAGGTGGTACATCAGGTACCTCTGTAGTGTCCTGCGATGATAATCCCTTGGTGCCTATCTGTTGTTCCTCTTTCTTGAGGCACCTGGAGGGAGGACTAGGTTTCTGGTGCCCCCAGCCTTGCCAGTGAATGAACACATTAATGGCTATAGTGATGGAGTGATGGATGCTCTTTCTCCTCCCTCCGCCCTGGCAGCTGTGAAGATCCAGCAGATACTGATTGCTCTACTTGACCTGGTCTGAATAGCACTGGCCATCAATCTGTGGAAACTGTTATGAGCTAACACACCACAACAACCTGATCAGACCTCTTTGCCCTTTACACCAATCTACACATGATCTCTGGCAGCTGGGCCATGGATTCATCTACTTGCCTCAGCATTTCCTTCGGCTGATCAGTGGTTGAACCCAGAGGCTGAGGGTGGGGGCTGTTCTCCAACAGTCCTCTCAGTGTCTTGACCTGTAGCTGAAGACCTGTGTCAGTCTGTCCTCACCAGAACATGACTTCAGGTCTCCTCTGGATAAATTACCCCGTGAGGTGAATGTTTCTGTGTTATTAGAGGTTGGTGAAGAACACCTTAATATTAAGCCCTCTGAGGTTGTTCCCCCTCAGAGGTGTGGTTAAGGAATATGTGGAGATGGGCTTCGTGACTAGGCTTCTTCTGTTTTGTGTCCTGGCTTGGAAATGGGATCTGGAGGTTGTATCGAAGAAATAAAGATTTGTTAGTATCTCAAACTGCCACACTTTATCCAAGGTTTAATTTTATCACAATATTTAAGAAGCATCTTAAAATGATAGGGCATAACAGGCTATGGATCAAGTGCAGGTAACTGAGATTGGTGTACTTTGGTGTTTGTTGGTCAACATAGCCATGGTGGGCTGAAGGGCCAGTTTCTGTGCTGTGTGACTCTATGACTCTCTATGACTATGACTTTAAAATGCTGCTGCTTCATGTGTAGCTGGGAGTAGCAGATTGGAAGCTTTCTCACTAGAAGTCTGAAGTGTCCTCTTTAGCACAGACCATGTTCCTGTCAGCTCAATACCCACCTGCTCCTTGAAGGAGCTCAGGTACCATAAGTCAAGCACCACCCGTAAATTCCACACCCTCCCCAATCTGGACACATTCGCATTTATTGTACACCTGCTTCTCCTGCAGATGAAGTGAAACATTACTCCGCATTTGCATGGGTACATGACCATTATGCCTGCAGATCGCAATGTCAATCCTCAGAGTCGTGATTGCCCATGTGCATCATTGCAAAGATGCTGGATAATTAATATCCCTTGAAGTATACAAGATTTGAAGGATTGTGGAAAGTGGATTCACTTCATATTTTGCAGATGTATCTGGAGCAATTTCTTTAAGAGGTCATTGAAAATTCTCTGTGAACTTTGGTTTCTTTCAAACAAGGTTTTCTGTAAATCACATGACTGGTGATAACTGCTTGCTTTGCTGCAAACCCCTACTGTTTTGAACAGTGATTGGCTTAGAGACTGGCTTGGTTTTTATCTAGTTCAGATGGAGGAAAACCAACTAAGAACGAGCTATCCAACTGATCTCTCTCAAATCTGGAAAGAAACCTTGTTGGATTCAGGGTGAAATCTATTTGTCCTTTTGAAAGAGTGATTAAAGGGGGTGTCAAGATAATGTTTCCTGAACAATCTATGTCTTCTAGACTTAAGAAAAAACCTTGTACAATTAGTTGTTTGTCTACCTACAGCACAAGAACTGCATTGATTCAAGAAGGCAGCTCACCAACACTTTCTCAAGAGCAACTAGGGATGGGCAATAAATGCTGGCCCAGCTAGCAATGTCCACATCCCCATAAGGGAATACAAAGACATATGCCAGAACTTCAGGCTGACAGACTCTGGAATAGCTACACTTTGCCTTCAAAGAATAACCCATTGGTCAAAGTGTTTCTTTTTACTCAGAAAACCAATCTGTGCAAAAAGTGAGACATAGAGAGATAGAGGTGTGTGTGTGTGACAGAGATTTCCAATAAGTATTCAAACATGTATGTTACTGACTGTATCTTAACCAATTATTGCATCTGTGTTGAATAACTTTTGATACAATAATAAATCAATAATTGAGTCAATTAGGAAAGATGGTGGTTAGATCGTCTTGATAAAACATGATTAGGTATTTAATTGGTTATCATGATAACTGGCTAATTATTTTTATTTGTCACCTGTGGATCAATTTATTTCAATTTTGCTGTAATTATTTCATTGATAATTGTTAAAATGATGCTAGAAGACCATGAAATGAATGAACAAAAGTAGGCCATTCAGCCCATCAAATCTGCTCCACCATTTAGTGTGATGATCTATTATTCTCAATTCAACTTCCCAACCTATTCCCTATAAAGCGCTTATCCCATTACCTGTAATAATTGGCATTGCTATTCTGGGAAAAAGATTCCAACTAACCATTCTATCCTTGCTTCTCATAATTTTGTAAACTTCTATCAGGTCGTCCTTCATCCTTCAATGTTCAAGTGTAAAGAAACCAAGTTTGTCCAATCTCTCTTCACAGTTAATACCCTCCAAACCAGGCAAACTTGGTAAACTGCTTCTCTATGCTCTCCAAAACCTCCACATCCTTCTGGCAACCAGAACTGTACACAATATTCCAAATGTGACCTAATTAAATTTCTGCAACATGACATGCCAGTTTCTATATTCTGTGCTCTGATTGATGAAGGTAAGCATGCTATAAGCCTTCTTGACCACATTTACTTGTGTCGTCACTTTCAGGGAACAGTGGACTTGTATGACTGGCTTCCTTTGTACGTTGATGTTACCACAGATTCTGCTATTTAGTTTATACTTCGCTTCTGCATAAGATCTCCCAAAATGCATCACCTCAGATCTTGATTAGATTAGATTACTTACAGTGTGGATTAGATTAGATTACTTACAGTGTGGAAACAGGCCCTTCAGCCCAACAAGTCCACACCGACCCGCCGAAACGCAACCCACCCAGACCCATTCCCCTACATTTACCCCTGCACCTAATACTACGGGCAATTTAGCATGGCCAATTCACCTGACCTGCACATTTTTGGACTGTGGGAGGAAACCGGAGCACCGGAGGAAACCCACGCAGACACAGGGAGAATGTGCAAACTCTACACAGTCAGTTTCCTGAGGCGGGAATTGAACCCGGGTCTCTGGCGCTGTGAGGCAACAGTGCTAACCACTGTGCCACCGTGCCGCCCGCGCTGTCCAGATTAATTCCTTCTGCTGTTTCTGCTCCCAGATCTCCAGCCTATTTATATCCTGCTGCATCCTCCTCACTATCCGCAGCTCTTTCAATCTATCTGTCAACCTCCGCTCATCTACCTCGGCTTTTGAATAGAAGGACATTGGTAGTTTTCCCATCATCTGGGACTTTTCCAGAATCTCAGGATTCCTAGAAGATTATTACCAGTGCATTTATATTCTGCAGCAACTTCCTTCAAAGTCTTTGGATGGAATGCATCAGGTCCAGGACACTTATCAACCCTGAGACCCATTATTTCTGCAGTGATAGTTTATTTCATATATTCCTCTTGCTCCATGGTTGTTTAGTATTTTTGGATTATTTTAGTATCCTTTAGGATGAAGACTGATGCAAAGTAATGATTCCTGCCATTGCCATTTCCTGATCCTCTATTAGTATTCCCTCAGCCTTGTTCCTGAAGGGGTTTATGTTCATTTTGGCCTCTCTCTTCTTTTTCATATATAGATCAGGTATCCTTTAACCGCACGTCCAAAAACTATACGCACGACAAATCTGTGACCAAATGCAGCCAACTACCATCAAAGTTGTTAGATGGATCCTGAGGGACAGGATGTACATTTATTTGGAAAGACAAGGACTGATTAAGGATAGTCAACATGGCTTTGTGCGTGGGAAATCGTGTCTCATGAACTTGATTGAGTTTTTTGGAGAAGTAACAAAGAAGATTGATGAGGGCAGAGCAGTAGATGTGATCTTTATGGACTTCAGTAAGGCGTTCGACAAAGTTCCTTATGGTAGACTGATTAGCAAAGTTAGGTCTCATGGAATACAGGGAGAATTAGCCATTTGGATATAGAACTGGCTCAAAAGTAGAGCTAGAGCGTGGTGGAGGTTTGCTTTTCAGGCTGGGGGCCTGTGACCAGTGGAGTGCCACAAGGATTGCTACAACTCTATGGGTCCACTACTTTTCATCATTTATATAAATGATTTGGATGTGAACATAGGGGGTATAGTTAGTAAGTTTGCAGATGACACCAAAATTGGAGGTGTAGTGGACAGTGAAGAAGGTAACCTCAGATTACAATTGGATCTTGATCAGATGGGCCAATGGGCTGAGAAGTGGCAGATGGAGTTTAATTTAGATAAATATGAGGTTGTGTATTTTGGAAAAGCAAATTTTAGTAGGACCTATATACTTAATGGTAACTTCCTGGGGAGAGTTGCTGAACAAAGAGACCTTGGAGTGCAAGTTCATAGTTTCTTGAAAGTGGAGTCGTAGGTAGACAGGATAGTGAAGAAAGTGTTTGTTATGCTTGCCTTTATTGGTCAGAACATTGAGTACAGGGGTTGGGAGGTCATGTTGCAGGTGTACAAGCCATTGGTTAGGCCACTTCTGGAATACAGGGTGGAGTTCTGGTCTACCTGCTATACAAAGGATGCGGTGAAACTTGAAAAGACTTCCAAGGATGCTGCCAGGGTTGGAGGATTTGAGTGGAGGGAGGGAGAGGCTGAACAGGCTGGAGCTGTTTTCCCTGGAGGGTGGAGGCTGAGGGGTGACCTTAAATAGGTTTATAAAATCACAAGGAGCATGGATAGGATAAATAGACAAGGTTTTTCCCCTGGGTTGGGAGACTCCAGAACTAGAGGGCATAGGTTTAGGGTGAGAGGGGAAAGATATAAAAGGGACCTAAGGGGTAACTTTTTCACACAAAGAGTGGTGCATGTATGGAATGAGCTGCCAGAGGAAGTGGTGGAGGATGGTACAATCACAACATTTAAAAGGCATCTGGATAGGTATATGAATGGGAAGGGTTTGGAGAGATATGGGCCAAATGCTGGCAGGTGGGACTAGATTAGGTTGGGCTATCTGGTTGGCATGGATGAATTAGACCGAAGGGCCTGTTTCTGTGCTGTACATTGCTACAACTCTATGACTCTCTGGCTGGCTCTGGTCTTTTCCTGGTAGCAGATCTCCTTTGTACAGAATCTCAGTGTTCAATCCCTGAAGAAAATTTACTCAAACTCTGTTAGGGGTCTACTAATAATTACATTAGTAACCCTGGAAAGCCCAGTCAGATCAGTGTTGGGTCATTTGGGCCCCTTGTTTTCATTTCACTGAAGTAACTTGACTGACTCTGACCTGAAGTCCATCAAAACCAGCTGTTTAGTAATACTGTTGAGTGTCACACGTGCTTCCCTTGGTTTTTTTCAGTGCAAAAGTTATTTTATTTTTCCAGTAAAGATTTTACAGAGGCCATTAAATGCCCCAATAGATGACGGAAGAATAAGGAAGCACTGTTCCTTATCAGTATCCAAGAAAGTGGAGGTGTTGCAAAGATTTGACCATGGTGCATCTGTGAAAGAACTGAGTGAGGAGTATGCAACAAGATATGGTTTAAAGAAACAGAAAACCAATTGTTGAAATTTTATACTGGAAGTAAATCTCAAAAATTAAGGATCAATTGACAAACATAGGTCAAAAAATAATGAACTCAATCGTGTTTTGTTGAGGCGAATCTATCAGCAAAGGAGTGAAACGATTCCATTGCCTGGCCCATTGACCATGAAGTAAGCCAAGACACACCACAAAGAATTAAAACTTGAAGATGTGTGTGAGTACATGACAGACTGGTTGTAGAAATTCAAATAGCGTACAGTATCAATTTTTAAAAGTATGAGGTGATAAGGCACCTTCAGTCGATGAACCTGTTGAAACTTTTATTGGTGAATTCACAAAGCTATTTTCGGCCCATGCTCTTTCACATGAGGAAATATACAATGCAGACAAAACTAGTTCTCTTTTGACAACATATCCCTAGGAAAACATTAGCAATGTCTGATGGGAAAACACCAGCAGGTGTTAAAGATGCTAAAGATCAGTTTGTTGTTCTCCCATGTGCCAATGGAACAAGAACACGCAAATAAAACTGGATTGTAATTATGAAAAGCAGAAATCTCAGGTCCTTCGAAGGAATCTAGACACGAGGCAAAAGTGAGGAATACATTACCAGCTTACTACTACGCTAATAAGAATGATGACATGGAGGTGCCAGTGTTGATCTGCGGTGGACAACGTTAAAAATCACACAACATCAGGTTTTAATCCAACAGGTTTATTTGGAAGTGTTAGTTTTAGAAGGGAAACACACAGGTACAGAATTTATAGGCAAAGAGATCATTGCAAGATAATTCCAGGTGGTTAAGAGTGTCAAAACATAGTACAAACGGTGTGATTGGAGTGTCAACAGTTGAATAGCAAGTGAAGGGATGACCTATAATCTGATTAATTGAGGCAGAGAGATAATTACAAAAACATTAAAAATAAGATAGTGCTAGAGACAAACCAAATGCCTGGAATAACACAATAGGTATAAGAGTCACATGCCAAGCATCTAACCAAAGTAACAAGTAATCCGAAACTGTACAAATTAATTTAGGGAGAGAAATAATATCAAGTTATCAAGAAGATTGTGTCAAAACAGAACTGTAAGGAATATTTTGCAAACACAGAACAGTATAATGGGGTTACATGTAACATGACATGGACCCAAAGTTCCAGTTAAGGCTGTTGGTAATGATTAGATTAGATTCCCTACAGTGTGGAAACAGGCCCTTCGGCCCAACCAGTCCACACCGACCCTCCAAAGAGTAACCCACACAGATCCCTTTCCCTCTGACTAATGCACGCAACACTATGGACAATTTCGCATAGCCAATTCACCTGACCTGCACATCTTTGGACTGTGGGAGGAAACCCACGCAGACACAGGGAGAATGTACAAACTTGCTGGAATCGAGCCTGGGATCCTGGTGCTATGAGGCTGCAGTGCTAACCACTGAGCCACCATGCTGTTCTCATGAGAGCAGAGCTTGCTTTTGTTAATCAGATCATAAGTCATCCCTTCACTTGCTATTCAGCTATTGATACTTTACACTCTGAAAGCCTGTGATTTAAATAAACCTATTGGCCTATAACCCGGTGTCATGGGATTTCTGCCTTCGCCAATAAGAAGGCCTGGGTCACCGGAGAAACAAGTCATGACTTTGTCCCAAAGGCATGTTCACATTGTTGGGCAGTTGGACTTCAAGAACACCGAAATCATCCTGCTCTTGGATCCCACTGCTAAACTGTCAATGAAGAAAACATTTTCACTGTTTACTTCAGTCATTCCCCCTTCCAACAACAACATATTATCACTAATTCAGTTTATAGACAATGCATTCTGCTCACATGGCAGCATGGTGGCTCAGTGGTTAGCACAGCTGCCTCAAAGCTTCAGGGTCTCGGGTTCAGTTCAAGCCTCAGGTGACTGTCTCATTCTCCCTGTGATTGTGTGGGCTTCCTCTGTTGCTCTGGTTTTCTCCCACAATGCAGGCTAGGTGGATTGGCCATCCTCAATGTGATGTTATGTGGATAGGGTTGGGACGTGGGTCTGGATGAGGTGCTCTCAGAGGGTCAGTGCAAATGCTGTGGCTGAATGGCCTCTTCGAACACTGCAGGGATTGTGTGAAATGTAAATATAGAAAATCCTCATGATAGCATGCTTGTTGTTGTAAACAGAGCCCTGTGCATCACAAGCTTTCAAAAGGAACTTACAGTTACAGGCACACTCTGTATCAGCTAATGCCTGTGGCTTTATTAATGAAACAGTTGTGACAAATGCTTGGCATAATCTTTGACCTGTAACAACATTCAATTAAGTTAATAGTATCAAAGAAAACTTTGAAAGGTTGTGTGTGTGTACAGCAGATTGTACACCAGCTTCTTGAGTACACAAAATGCATTCCTTTCCAATGTGCAACCAAGCTGGAGGCTGAGGTTATTGAAGAGGTGCTTAAGGCTGATAACAATACTCCTGTCATGCATGCTATTACTGACAAAGAGATTGCTACAGTGAAGGAGAAAGTGAGGTCTGCAGATGCTGGAGATCAAAGTTGAAACTTTATTGCTGGAACAGCACAGCAGGTCAGGCAGCATCCAGGGAACAGGAGATTCGACGTTTCGGGCACAGGCCCTTCTTCCTGAAGAAGGGCCTGTGCCCGAAACGTCGAATCTCCTGTTCCCTGGATGCTGCCTGACCTGCTGTGCTGTTCCAGCAATAAAGTTTCAACCTTGCTACAGTGAAGTACAACCAGTGATGATGAGGATAACATGGATACAGAACAGGTGGAAGAAATACCCAAAGATGATACTGTAAAGATGTGTGACACTTCGATAAATGCACTGGAACAACATGACTTTATAACTGAGTATACTTTTGAAAGAAAAACCAAAATTAATGAGGCAGATGATGCCGGAAAATCTTTTCCAGAAGAGCTGTCAATAAAGTGTACAAGATCCAATTCCTGGTCTCATGTCAGCCCCAAATATCCCATCTATAGATAATTGACCTTTTTTGTTGTTAGCTTTTCTACTACAAATAAATGAATTTGAATAAATTTAAGTAACTATACTCAGTGTTTTTATTTGTATCTGTTCCTGTAGCTAATTTGCTTCATTCACATACAGTAGCTGGTCTAAAGACTGCTGAGCAACATAATTCAGAGTGAATCAGCTGGAGTGTCAAAGCACTGTAGCATTGCTCTGCCCCCACATGTCAATGTTCACCAACACCATTTTCCCCAACTGTGCTCACTGCAACACTTCTTCACCCCACTGAACATAGTTTCATATTTTCTCAGTGTAACCTAGCAAGGAAAACTACCTCAGGTAGGTGCTGCCTGTCCTTGGCCTGAAAAGCAAAATTATCTGAATTCCAATACATAATTGATCCCGAGGGTTTTGGATAAAGGATAAAGGATAGCTGACCTGTCTTTAAAGAACCTCTTACTGTCTGTTTTCTTAATGGCTAGTTTCCTGTCAAATTTTGTTTTCTCCTCTATTATTTTAGGTCATCTTTTTTGTTTTTTAAAACTTACCCAATACTCGAGTTTACGTTTAATCAATGGATTGTTTTTCTTTCAATTTGATACTGTCCTTAACTCCCCTGGTTAACCATGGTTGTTTTTTTTCCCCTAACCTCTTACTCAATAGGATATATCTTCACTGAGATTCATGAATTATTTTCTCACATATTTGCCATCGTTCCCAAACCATCTTTTTCCACCAAACTTCATTCCCAGTCCACTCCAGCCAATTCTGCCCTCATCCTGATATGATTACCCTTATTTCCATTTAGCACAGTTGTTTTCCAACCCAAGATTCTTGCTCTCACACCAAATTCCACCATATTAGGGTTACATTTTCCTTAGGGAATCTTTTACTCTGAGATCATTCATTAAAACAGCCTTGTTACATTAAAACAGATCCAGTGTGGCCTGATCCCTGGTTGGATCCATGATATTTTGTTTCCAGAAACTGTCCTGAATACACAGTGAATTCTTCTCAACTGCCTTAATCCATTCTGATTTTCCTAATTTGATTTGATTATGGGCACCAGTGAAATGGAAAATTGAGTCAGATAGCAAATTGACACAGTTGTGTGTTTGGAATAAATTTAGAACAAGTGAAGCTGAGAAGATTACAGAGCGAACTACTGAAATCAGTAATTTGCTAAAGATATTGTTTTGAAGTAATCATATTTGTTGCATATATTTTTGCTAATCGAATTTATCAATGTTGATAAATGTTAGGAAATATTTAACCTGGTATCGCAGATGTCAAGAAATATTTCCTTACTAATTTTTCTTCAATAACTTTTCTGAAGCTTACACCACTTTTGGTTTTGGATATCTTGTCTCACGTGCCTGGAGTTCCAGGGCTTTTTATCGCCAGTGCATTTAGTGGCACTTTGAGGTATGTAATATGTTACCTTAGCTATTGGAATTCACAGCATGTTATCTAGAATAATATTGCAATAAAGTGTATATTTGTGCAAAAAGTACTGATAGTAATATTGATATTAAGAAAGATATTTGAGTACCAATATGGATGGAGATGCAGAAGGAAACAGTGCGTTATTTGTTTTGTACTGTACGTGGTGAGCTGCTGATTCGTACCTGGTAAATATTGAATGCTAGGAACTGAGTCAGTCCGTGATAACTGAAAGATGCCAATAGTAAGTACACGGGAGTAAATTCATTGTCTTCCAGTGGCTCCACAGAGTGGTGAGCCCTAACGAGTTCAAGGAGATGTAAAAGAAGATAGAGAAATTCTGGGACATTATTATTGTAGATTTTCAAATATTAACCACACATACCGCTACATATGCTATTAAGAAGCAGTCATCAGCTCTTCTAACTGTCCTCCCACTCTCATCCATGTACAAGATGCATTCAAAAGTAATGTTGCTTCTGTTTTATCCCTGTATTCTATTTTTTGCAAAACTCAGTTTATTCCCTGATTCCCATGGAAAAATCTAAATATTGCTAAAACCTACATTGTTGCACAAATTAATTATTGTAGGTGTGTAAAGTTCTGAGCAATATTTTACTGTTGGAACACAAGGCAGAGTTTCTCCAATTTTAATAGAATCATTGAATCCCTACAGTGTGGAAACAGGCCCTTCGGCCCAACAAGTTCACACCAACCCTCCAAAGAGTACTACACCCAATTATTCCCCATTATTCTACATTTACCCCTGACTCATGCACCTAACCTACATACCCCTGAACACTATGGGCAATTTAGTATGGCCAATTCACCTGACCTGCACATCTTTGAATTATGGGAGGAAACTGGAGAACCCGGAGGAAACCCACATAGACACAGGGAAAATGTGTAAACTCCACACAGACAGTCGCCCAAGGCTGGAATCAAACCCGGGTCCCTGGCGCTGTGAGGCAGTAATGCTAACCACTGAGCCACCGTGATGCCCTTTTAGATTGCATGAAAGTCTCCTGGAAAGAAACTAGATCTTCTGGCACTGATTCATTGCCAGTTGGCTTTCTACCAGAATGGTAAACCTGGAGTAGGCAGTGCCACCTACCCAGCCAATACCCACAATTGGGCAGCACCAAGGCTGAAGCCAAACCCCCTCCAAACTGACCCCAATTTGGAGAATAGGTACTAAGAAGACTGGTATGAACTGGGTGTGGGGATGGTTGGAAGTGAGGGCTGTCCATCAGTGACCACACCTCTGCCTTCAGTCTAGTCCCTCTGTTATGCACAAAATTGTGATGAAAACCCCCTCCCCATTCCCCCACACAGCCACCAAACTGACAACCAGGGGCACTAGTCAACCAGCCAGCTCTGTCTTATCCCACCTGGAGCTGAGGTTGTTGCAGTACAGGTGAGCTAAGGCCCTACAGTGACTGTTAACTGACCCAGTGAAATGCTTTAATTGGTGATGAGATGGCATGCCCAGAATAAATTTCCAAGGTGGTGGGTAGGGGACAGGTCTCTCCCTGGTGTCGACCCGAACCATCAGGTGCCCTTCTCCACCTATTTCATGGGTGGAATTCTGCTCTTAAAGTTTTCAATATGTGTTGCATTTTCCGAGAGATATGTCGGTCAATGAGGAGAGGCCAAAGGGGCATATTTATTTATGAAGTAGATGGGTTTAAAAACTGGGAGAAAGTGAGGACTGCAGACGCTGGAGATTAGAGTTGAGACCGTGGTGCTGGAAAAGCACAGCAGGTCAGGCAGCATCCGAGGAGCAGGAGAATCGACGTTTGGACATTCCTGATGAAGGGCTTTTTCCTGAAACATTGATTTTCCTGCTCCTCGAATGCTGCCTGACCTGCTGTGCTTTTCCAGCACTACACTCTTGGCTTTAAAAACTGACCTGCCAAATCACTATAGCTAAAGCTGATGTGAATATTTGATTGTAAATTCATACAGCATGTGTTGTGATAACTCCTGTTTTATTCTTCATGTCCACAGCACAATCTCCTCGGGCATCAATGCTATGACTGCAGTCTTTGTGGAAGATATTATAAAACCAAACTGGAGATCATGGAACTATCTTTCTGATGACAGGAGAACAATGATCTCAAAGTTTCTAGGTTATCTTACAACTCCTGAAATTTCAATAGGATAGAGCTTGAAGTGCAGAGAGAGCAATTATATAATTTTCCATGCCATTTTATTTGTCTGGAGATGCACATCATAAATGGCTTGATTTGATGACACAGACTGTAGCCATTCTGGGAAGTTCACTGACGATCTGATGCAGTCTGCATTGATCATTTTCTGAAGCAGTTAAAAAGCAAAATGGTGTAAAGTAGCTGGTGTCCAGAATGTAGTTATAAAACTGTTGCTTTCAGGCTCTTCACTTGTTAATAGCCATCCTTCACATTTAGGGTATTTAAAATTATTAGGGTATTTGCAAGTTGTGGCAAAGTTTTCTTCAACAGTTGGCATGGAGTAATAAGATCTTCAAAGGTCTAATTAGTCCTTTGGATCCATGCACCTTCTCAATTTTTCAGCTTGTTCCATTGCTACCCATGTTGCTTCTCCAGTCTGTAGGAGTTGCTAATTTCTTGATTACTCCCTTTTTTTCCCCAATTCTTCTATCTTGTTGTTCAGGCTAGACTTGCGGGCAGCTGGAACTCTGAACAGATGCTGATTTGTTCTCGCACTCTCATCTACTTCTAGATGATATTCTCCACAAGGCTGTTTGGGATCTGTAAAGACATCTTTATTATTTTTTTAGTATCTATTCGGCATCAATGGCTTAGTGACCTGCAAAATGCTGCATATCTCTTCTGGCACATTTTGGTTTACTAGTCCAAGTATCAGCCTTGCTTCAACTGAGATGAGTGGATTCTGCTTAATAGGTTCTATCTGAAACTCCAGATCTTCATACTTACCATTGCATTTATTCTCTTGGCCTAAGGAGCATTCTATCATAGAGGCTCAACCTTAGTTTTGAGGGCTTCATTTGGAGTCACCATTTTGAGCCACTTCACACAGGTCTATCAAAATGTAACAGTCCCCTGATGCGGTCATTCTGTAATCATGATTTTAATGGTTACAAATCATTTACCACATTTAAACCTAACCATACCAACCTCCTGCATGATGTAGGGTGACCTATCAGAATCACCAGTCAATACCTATCCAGCAGCAGCTTTAAATGCTTGCTGTGCTCCTTTTTAGTGAAGCACTTGTACGGTATGTGATTCAGCTATTTGCTTTCCCCATAATAAATATGCTTCTTTTGCTTTTGTATGATGTCTTGCATAATATTTACATCCTGCCCCTGACTTTGATCTTTCTGTTGACCTGTCAACAAATATTTAGTCCTTTTTTCCCAAACTGTTTGAATTTAGCCTAGATGGCTGGTAGCGTAACACAAAGCCTTGTTTGACCTCCCACTAATATATTCTAGCTGATGGTTGACGATCCCAAATCCTTTGCACATTTTGATAGCTTTCTTGAGAGTAAGTTTCTCCTCTCTCAGCAGACATGCTCCGCATCATGATTTTTTATGCCTAAGACAATCCTACATCTGCTGAGATAAGCTTCCAATTATCTAAACAGACTCTAATCAGATGTATCAGTGCAGTCTTATGTTGATCAATACTCCCCCTCTCTTTGTGAACTCTCATATTGAACTCACACACTCAAACTTAATAATATGACGTTCAAAGTGTGTCTTCAAACTTTTTAAATTTTGCAGTGTGGCATTGCTATTCCTCAGTAAAGTCTAGGCTTTAGTATGCTTTCCACATCATCATTAGCAGAATTTTAATTCTTATATGCTCAATCTTTAAAATTAATTCCTTTGCTATTTAATAATTCACCAATTGAAAGATTCCAGTTGTGTTTCATATCTTATTTCCATATCAGCAGTAAGTGAAAACGAACAACCATTTTTAACTCATCCACTAAAATTGCAGACTGCTATTTCATTTTTTTCTTCCTTGCTGTTTCTCTCAGAAGATGGATTTCTTACAGCTCTGAAAATCCATGCATTTTCAGTTACACCACTCCTGACACTGTGTTTTAAATAATGTTTAACGTCTGTCACAACCTCTCAAACATTCCCAACCTATCCACTTAACACCAAAGCCAACTTCATGCCAACTCATATCAAATCCATGTCTCCCAGATACTTGCATTCACCATACCAACTCATCCAGTATCTGTAATGGGAGAATTGCAGGAGTTATATTGAGATTAAGTAATATCTATTATAACCTCTACTATAGTCATAAAGACATCGCTGTTCACAAAAGTCTATTCAAAAGTTTTAAATCACTTTTAGTGTTCTTGGCCTAACCACCTTCAGTTGGTTCATCAATGACCTTTCCTCCATTGTAAGGTCAGATGTGGGGATGTTCACTTATGACTGCACAACGTTCAGCACCATTCGTGACCCCTCAGATACTAAAGCAGGCCATGTCCAGCAAGACCTTGACAATAGCCAGTTTTGGGCTGCTAACCAACAAGGAGAAAGTGAGGACTGCACTTGCTGGAGATCAGAGTTGAGAGTGTGGTGCTGAAAAAGCACAGCTAGTCAGGCTTATGCCCAAAATGTCAATCCTCCTGCTCCTTAGATGCTGCCTGATCAGCTGTGCTTTTCCAGCACCACACCCTCAACTCTGATAAGCAACAAGTAACATTCATGCACAATAAGTGCCAAGTAATGACCATTTCCAACATCAAATAATCTAACCATTTTGACATCCAATGGAATTGCAATCACTGAATCCCCGGATATCTCAGGATTATATGTTCCATAAGCTGAACTGGACTAGCCAGATAAATGCTATGTTACAAGAGCAGGTCAGGGATTGAGAATCATGTGGTGGGTAACACATCTGTCTCCCAAAGCCTGTTGGCCATCTACCAGACGAAACTCAGGAGTATGTTGGAATACTTGCCTGAATGAGTGCAGCTCTGAAAATACTTGACACCGTTCATGACAAAGCAGCCCCTTGATTGGCAGGCCATCCACTATATTAAACATTAATTTCCTTTGCTCCAACGAACAATGGCAGCAGGGGGCACTATTTACAAGATGCACTGCAATAACTCACCAAGGCTTCCTCAAACTCGTAACTTCTACCATCGAGAATTACAAGGCCAGCAGGTACATGGGAACAACACCATCTGTAAGTTCCCCTCCAAGCCACACAACACCCTGACTTGAAACTCTATTCCATTCCTGCACTATTGCTGGGCAAAATCCTGAACCTTCCTTCCTGACATCACTGTGGGTATCCCTACGCCGCAAGAACTGCAGGCATTTGAGAAGGCAGCACAACTCCCCTTCTTCAGGGAAATTAAGGATGGCCTCACCAGCAACACCCACATCCCATGAATGAATAAGATGTACAGAATCAGATACATAACCCCACACCAAAGGGAGCTAATTCCTGAGTGTGTTCAGTGACTGGATGAGCCTTGTGCTGAACGTTGGCATCATAGTAACAAGAATAATTGATGAAATTAAGAAAAGTAAAATATTCTAAACATCCACAAACAATGCATTCCTGCTGATTTTCTTCTCTATTTCACTTAGCGATGACGTTCGGGGGTTTGACAATGCTTCTTGCAGGGTTAACTTCAATCTTAGGTGAAAATGTAATGCAGGTAAATGCATGATTAAGTTAAACTATAAAATGAATGTAGTTTAATTTACAAATTTAGATTCAAAAACAATATTATTGTTCCTGTTGATAATGTACTGTTCATTTTCTTTCTCAGCTAATCCGAAGTATTGATGGAGTATTTCTAGGACCTCTACTGGGTGTATTCACTTTAGCAGCTTTGTTTCCAAACAGCAATAGCAAGGTAAGGCCAAGCACAAGAGTGGAATTTCAGTCTTATCCTGTAGCTAAATCATGTATTGTAATGAATGATTTCATGGCCATCAGTAGCTGTTGCTCTTGTTCTCACTTTTAAATATGCTTATGACTTCATTATGCTGCCTACTTTTTAGGAATCTTTACTAGTATCCTGCAGGGGAAATATGGATTTTTACCAACGTTAAATCATCTTGTGAATTTTAAACTTGTTATAATTTTGCATTTATTGTCCACGCTAAATAGTTTGCTAATTTCTACCATAAGCAAACAGTGACTGTATTTGAAAAGTAAGAAATTGCCTCTGAAAGATTTGGAAGGTCCTAATAAAGTCAAAAGTGTGAGATAAGTCTAACTTCATTCTTTCTTTCCGTCAGTTTGGGCTTGAGTCATATTGGGCTTGAAACGTTCATTCTGTTTCTGAGTCCACAGATACTGCAAGACCTACTGAGTTTCTCCATCATTTCTGTTTTCAGTAAAGTAAGTGCTTACACCATTTCTCCAAGATTTCTATCAATGGGAGGAGTCCTGAGAAACGTTCAACTGATTATATCAGATACACACCTATCACTAGTGGACAAGCAATTAAAATAACGTTCACTCAGGTTGACCCTGCTGCCAGAGGGACTATAGTAATCAGTTTCCCCATGTTTATCCCCTTCTGTGTAGTGTCGTAATGACAACATTTTCTTTGATTCCATTAATCCCAGGGAGCATTTGTGGGTATGCTGTTTAGTTCTGTCTTGAATTTACTTTTGGGAATTGGCTCTCAAGTGTATCCGGCAGCTGCTAGATTTACAAGGAAGCTGAAGATATCAGCAGCAGGTTGCCATCTATTTAACGTCACGAGTTCAAGCTCCACCAATGTAACATCTTTACTCACCATAGAAATGTCTCCAGCATCAAATAAAACGTAAGTCAAATTGTTTATTCAAGCCTTAAAGTACAAATTACACAGAAACTCAAGCCACACTCATCCCAGGGTTGTCACAAACAGTAACGGTTTAATCAAATTACACAAAAGCTCCCCCCCCCCACACCTTGATTTACATGTCTGATGAACTCAGGTTAACAGAAAATATTGACCAGGTTTCAATACATGACATGAACTACTGTTTGTTCCAAAGAAGTAAATTCTAACCACAGGCAAACAAGAAAATGAATGTATCCCAACAGGCTTACCAGCTAGTGAATTAATCTAGACCTAGATCTTTGAATTTACAGTTATTTAATAATGTTGGGAGCTTTTCTTCCATTTTCTGTTTTTTTTTAAATGTGAACTGAAATGAGAAAGACTTTTTTAAAACCACTGTTTGAAAGAATGGCTGCAGTATTGACAAGCAAGTAACCTGACACTCATGGCAAGC
Source organism: Chiloscyllium plagiosum (assembly GCF_004010195.1). Taxonomy (NCBI): domain Eukaryota; kingdom Metazoa; phylum Chordata; class Chondrichthyes; order Orectolobiformes; family Hemiscylliidae; genus Chiloscyllium; species Chiloscyllium plagiosum. The sequence goes on along the minus strand of NC_057733.1, from coordinate 51,286,780 downwards.
ATCATAAACAATTGCTTGACCAACCAGACTATTGATGACAGAGACCCTTTCACTGCAACAGCTGTATGATTGGTTCTCAGGTAACTAAACAGTTTGGAGCTGGGAACAAATTACAGAGAGAGAGAGAGAGAGAGTGAGAGTGTGTGTATGCATGAGAGAGAGAGAGAGAGATATACATTTTTTTCCCAGATCAAGGGTAGTCTTTCTGTTCTCTGCAGTCAAACTGGAAGAAAACCTGTTTATCTTTCCTGCAAGGCTAGTATAAGCTGTGACTTCTAAGTGAGAAGTCAGAAACACTTTTTGAGTGAACCAACCAGTGGAGAAAGACAATTGAAGCAATGTGCTGACCAGCAGAAGAATCATGAAGATCATCTTCGTAACAGAACCTGAGAACAAAGATGACAGAACTGTCTTTCCAGTTTTTCCTGTCTGCCTTATATGTTGTACCCTGTCTATTTTATTGGTGTGTGTTTATGGGGAGGTTTATAAGGGGATTAGTTTTTTGAACTGATAGGGTTAAATGACAGTAGTTTGTAGCTGCTTACCTATAGTTAGAGTTGTAATAAATAGTGGTTCTTGTTCAGTACAGACATCTGGCCCGTGTTTTCTATCAGTCTTGGTCTGAAAGTCAGAAAATTGGAGAACATTGTGTACTTTATAAAATCTTTAACTTTTGTGACGTCATTGGGAAATAGCAGCTCAGGTTCCAGTGCAGTAACCAATAAGTAGGAAGAATAACCAAAATGTACAATATGGAATGTCTATTATCAGTAACTTAAGTTTAAATTCTACTTTAGGAACAGCCTATTTGAAGATATTTTTTCCATATCCTATGGATACTACACCCCATTTGGATGCCTAACTGCAGTTATGATAGGTTTGCTAGTCAGCATGGTTACTGGTAAGTAAAGCAGAATCATAAGAAATAAGAACCCTTCATAAATATTATCATTTACAATAATAAACTGTTATCGATTAGCTGGTGATTACCCCTCTTTGAAAAAGCTCTACTTTGAAGTGTATATAGGAGTCAGCATTGTATGCATCATTTTCCAGTTTTACTGATTTTTCCTTTTGAGAAAGACCAGGAACTGATCTTCACCATCAAGTAAATAGTTTTGAGGCATGTGCTGGACAGTGAGAGAGGTAACCATATCATCTTGGGTAGCTATTCCACATTCATTTGTTAGAAAAATTCAAACAAAGATGGATATCAGTAAACCAGCAAACCCTAGAAATAAAATGTATTAACAAGTGCTTGTAGTCATGTAGCAGCCCTCATCAGACAGTTACCTTCTTCAGATAGGTGGACCAGGAAAGATGGAGGAAGGCCAAGGGAAGAGTTCCTGAACACTTCTGTTAGAGAGCAGGATGTGCCATCACAAGCTACTGAGGTCAACAAACTCTGGACCAACCAGTGATTCATCCTCTGGTATCAATGAACTAACCTCAACCATCACAGGTTGTATACTTATATGAAGTTGTAGAGGTTTATTGCACAAATAAAGGCCCTTCAGCCCATCAAGTCTGCTCTGGTCAATAAGATACCTAACTTTCTAATCCCATTTTTCAGCATTTGGTCCATAGTCTTTGCATCACAAGTTTCTTCTCTATTTAATTAATGTATCATCTCCAAACTGTTGCTTCTTAATAAACTAACATAAGCAACCTTAAAATTACTTGTGAATCATCGACTGACTAGCTTGGAGGTACCTGTGACTCACAGACCTAAAGTCTTACATTCAATATTTCAGAAATTGGGGTGTTAGTCTTATTGATTGATGTTAATCTCAATTAATGGATTTCAAGTAACACCTAATTAGTCACTTCACTTTTCTATTTAAATGATCCCAGTTGATGGCATTACTGGATAAATGAGACCCCAGACTGAAATTTGACTTGATAGATCATAGTTTATTTTGTCTTGGTTTCAAAGTAAGACAGTTTATTTCACAAAAGAAATGAAGAAAACAATAGAATAAATCCAAACTATTTACACATAACTCAAGTTTAGCAAATTTAGAACACATGGTCGTATATTTCCCATTAATCCCAAAACACTCTTTACAGATCCCAAAAGCATCCCTATGCAGTATCCACAAACAACCTTATTGCAGAGAAAAAACATCATTTTTCTCAAATACCTCAATAGATTTAAGTTAACTTGACTTCAGTTCACAGTCTGGAAAATCTGGAAGTCTTTTCCTGAAGCTTTCCTACATCTGACTTTAAATGTTCTCAGCTTCAATTCCCTCTTTAATGTTTGATTCAAAAGTTATTGGTTCAGAACTATTACTAAATTCCTTGCTCTAAGGTAATCTATTTTTGCTAACCTCTCTCTCTCTCTCTCTCTCTCTCTCAGGAGCACTGCTTTATTTATCCATTTTCATCCAAGGAGTTCAACACAACTGTCCCATATTGAAACAAACAAAACCTTTTATTGGGTGTAGGTTTGCTCGCTGAGCTGTAGGTTTGATATCCAGACGTTTCATTACCTGGCTAGGTAACATCATTAGTGGCGACCTCCAAGTGAAGCGAAGCTGTTGTCTCCTGCTTTCTATTTATATCTTTCTCCTGGATGGGGTTCCTGGGGTTTGTGGTGATGTCATTTCCTGTTCATTTTCTGAGGGGTTGATAAATGGCATCTAGATCTATGTGCTTGTTTATGGCATTGTGGTTGGAGTGCCAGGCCTCTAGGAATTCTCTGGCACGTCTTTGCTTAGCCTGTCCCAGGATAGATGTGTTGCCCCAGTCGAAATAGTGGTTTTTATCATCCGTGTGTAGGGCTATGAGGGAGAGGGGGTCGTGTTTTTTTGTGGCTAACTGGTGTTCATGTATCCTGGTGGCTAACTTTCTTCCTGTTTGCCCTACGTAGTGTTTGTGGCAGTCCTTGCATGGAATTTTATAGATGACATTGGTTTTGTCCATAGATTGTACTGGGTCTTTTAAATTTGTTAGTTGTCCAACCCATGGACAAAACCAACGTCATCTATAAAATTCCATGCAAGGACTGCCACAAACACTACGTAGGGCAAACAGGAAGAAAGTTAGCCACCAGGATACATGAACACCAGTTAGCCACAAAAAGACACGACCCCCTCTCCCTCATAGCTCTACACACGGATGACAAAAACCACTATTTCGACTGGGGCAACACATCTATCCTGGGACAGGCTAAGCAAAGACGTGCCAGAGAATTCCTAGAGGCCTGGCACTCCAACCAAAATGCCATAAACAAGCACATAGATCTAGATGCCATTTATCAACCCCTCAGAAAATGAACAGGAAATGACAACACCACAAACCCCAGGAACCCCATCCAGGAGAAAGATATAAATAGAAAGCAGGAGACAACAGCTTCGCTTCATTTGGAGGTCACCACTGATGATGTGACCTAGCCAGGTAATGAAACGTCTGGATATCAAACCTACAGCTCAGCGAGCAAACCTACACCCTAAACCTCAACCTGAGCTACAAACCTTGCGAAAACCCTTTTATTTTTGAGCGATGGTTATTTCTCTAAGCTTAAAACCAAATTCAGAAATTTCTAACAGAGACACTGATGCACTATGTTTACTTTGCTCAGTTGTAAACTCTCCCAATGCACACACAAATCCATTGGTTCTGACAGCTCCCTCCATATTAAAAGAAGTTTTAAAAGAAATCACCATTGCTACAGAAATACTAATCATTAAACCATTCAGTCATGCAGAAAAATCATATGTCACTAATTCTAACTTCCAATGTCCAAACTTAAATATAAGTGATACTTACACATATACACGGCCTACATCACACCTCTCCTCAAAGAAGAATGAAAACAGAACTTTAAGGGGAATTTTCATTACTCATCAAATATTATCTTAACACTAATACTGTATATCACTAATGATATTAACTTGTTGACAGTGAACAAACAGTGAGTTACACAGCAACCATACTTTACATAAGTTCATGGGTACCACAGCACCCAATGCCCTGTTAGTGTGATCTCAATAAAGAACCTGCTTTAACATTCTCTTTTGCAGGCACATGAATAATTTTCTAAGAGGTATTAATTAATGTGGCGAGAGGTTATGAAGCAGTTTATCCTGCAAATATGTAATCATGAAATTCAAACTCTCATCTTGTTTGGTTTGATTCAAATGAGGTACATTAATGTATAACCTGTTTAACTAGTGCATTTTGTCAGTTAGTCGTACCTTTGCTTGACTCTGGGTATCAACAGCTCAAGATTCCCAAACTATTGTTGATGCAAAACGTATGTTTTCGGGCTCAAAAAGAAACTCACAGTTGAAAAGTCTTATACTCAGAAACCAAAACAGATCAGACTTTTTAGGGTCACTGGACTCAAAATGTTAACCCTGATTTGTCACCACAGATGCTGCCAGACCTGCTGAGTTTTTCCAGCAATTTCTGTTTTTGTTTCTGATTTCTAGCATCCACACTTCCATTTTTTTGTTAGGTTTTATACCCATGTGCCCACATGTGCAAAGGTCAACTAGACTTGCCCCAGAGTTGGAACGTAGGGAGTGATCAGTTCTCCCCTTCTAGTCTCATTAGTTGATCAGCCAACTCCATCCTGACTAATTATCATATCGGGTACGGTTCCTTATCCCCTGCTCAGTGCTTGCTATCCCACATGATTGGCTCTAATCCTGTCTTCTGGAGGATCATCCATTGGTCAGTTGTTCCTTAGCAGCCTCATCAGGATTTCTGATCACCTTGCATCTTGTTCTCTCACCCTCACACAACAAGACAATCATATATCTGCCAACTTTTATTTTCCACGCAACCAGCCCATGCGGCGCATCCATTAGACATTTGTTTGTTTGTCTGAGTTGTTGACTTTGAGCTTGGATTAATGCATATAAACATGACCTTGTAAGCTATTAGAGACTTGGTTGAGAGGGGGACAGGATTGGCAACTTAATATTCCAGGATGCAGATGTTTCATGCAAAATAGAGAGGGATGTAAAAGAGGAGGGAAAGTTGTGTTACAGATAAGGGAGAATATCACAGCTGTACTCAGAGACGATTCCTTGCAGGAGCTCATCCAGTGAGGCCATATGTGAAGAGCACAGGATTATGAACAGTGATGGGATTGTTTTACAGGCCTCCCTAAAGCCAATGGGAGATAGCAGAACAGATATGCAGACAGATTATGATAAATATAAAAACAACAAAGTTGTTGTAGCAGGTGATTTTAACTTCCCATAAATTGGCTGGGACTCCCTTAGTGTCAGGATGCGGGCATGTTTGTTAGATGCATCTAGGAGGGTTTCTTGAAGCAATATCTAACAGTCTGATGAGGGAAGGGGCCATACGAGACCTGGTATCGGAGAATGAGCCTGGCCAGATGATCAAAGTTTGAGTGAGGGCGGATTTTAGGAACAATTCCATAAGTTTTAAGTTACTTATGGATAAGGAAAAGTCTAGTCATTGGTTGAAAGTACTAAAGTGGTGGAAGAATTCCATGATTTGGAGATGCCAGTGTTGGACTGGGGTGTACAAAGTTAAAAACCACACAACACCAGGTTATAGTCCAACAGGTTTAATTGGAAGCACACTAGCTTTCGGAGCAACGCTCCTTCATCAGGTGATTGTGGAGGGCTCGATCGTAACACAGAATTTATAGCAAGAATTTGCAGTGTGATGTAACTGAAATTATACATTGAAAAATTGATTGTCTGTTAAGCCTTTCATCTGTTCGAATACAGTGATAGTTTCACTTTCATGTGTAAATCACAAAACCCTTTTTTTAAAAGTTGCATTCTCGGGTTAGCTGTTAACAATGGTGATAGCTAGACAATATGTTGAAGGTGTTGGCACCCTGTGTTCTCTGACTATGACCTGATGTTTAGATTGTTTCTAATCTAAAAAGTGAGATAACAGAGTTTGTTATCTCACTTTTTAGATTAGAATCAATCTAAACATCAGGTCATAGACAGAGAACAGTGGATGTGGATAATGTGGATTGGGGACAGCTGTTTCAGGGTAAATCCACATCTGGCACATAGGAATCTTTAAGGTCCAGTTGATTAGAGTTTGGGATAAACATGTTCCTGTGAAAATGAAGAATAAGGATGGCAAGATTCAGAAACCTTGGATGACAAGATAAATCATAAAGCTCAGTCAAAAACAAAAAGGAGGCATATGTAAAAACTGAAGACAGCGAGAGCCCTTGCAGAATATGAAGACAGCAGGAAAGAATTTAAACAAGGAATTTGGAGGGTTGAAAGAGTCCAGAAAATGTGCTTGGCAAACAGGATTAAGGTAAATCCCAAGGAATACGTAAGGAAAAAGAGAGGAGCTGGGAAAAGGAAAGTCCACCAAAGAACAAAGGAGGCAATTTACGCACAGAGCCAGAGGAAGTGGGTGAGGTCCTGAATGAATACTTTGCATCAGTATTCTCCAAGGTGGATGTGATGGATAGTAAGTCTCAGGAGGGGTATGTTGATATTCTAGGGCATGTCAAAATAAAAAAAAATGGAGGAGGCTTTGGGTTTTTTGAAAAGCATTAAGATAGACAAGTCCTCAGGATCTAGGAAGCTGATGGAGAAATTTGTTAGGGCCTTGTATGAAATTTTTCTTCAGTCACAGGATAGGCCACGGGTTTGGGAAAATAGAGAGTTTTGTTCCTTGCTTTAAGAAGGGCAACAGGGACAATCTGGGAAATTATAGCTGGTGCATTTTATGACAGTGTAGGGAAATTACTGGAGAAGGTTCTTAGGGAATAGAGTTTATTCATATTTGGAAAAATATGGACTTATTCACAATAAGCAGCATAACTTTGTGCAGAGAAGGTCATGTCTCATAGATTAGATTACTTACAGTGTGGAAACAGGCCCTTCGGCCCAACAAGTCCACACCGACCCGCAACCCACTCAGACCCATTACCCTACATTTACCCCTGCCCCAACACTACGGGCAATTTAGCACGGTCAATTCACCTAACCTGCACATTTTTGGACTGTGGGAAGAAACCGGAGCACCCGGAGGAAACCCACGCAGATGCGGGGAGAATGTGCAAATTCCACACAGTCAGTCACCTGAGGCGGGAATTGAACCCGGGTCTCTGGCGCTGTGAGGCAGCAGTGCTAACCACTGCGCCAACATGCCGCCCACTACCACTGTGCCGCTCATAAATCTGATTGAGTTTTGTTTGAGGAAGTGACAGGGCTGGTGATAGATATTGTCTACATGGACTTCAGCAAGGTTATTGACAAGGTCCCACATGGCAGGCTGATACAAAAGTTGAAGTCAGAGAGCTAGTAAGTTGGATACAGAAGTGGCTTGGTCATAGAGTAGCGGTGGAAAGGGAAATCTGTGACCAGCGGTGTTCTGGGACCCCGGTTGTTTATAATAAACATGTGTATATATATATATATTTATATATATGACTTGGAGGAGAATGTAAGATGGCCTCATTAGTAAGTTTATGGATGACGCAAAGATTGAGGAAACTGACGGTAATGAGAAGAATTGCCAGAGGATATGGCAGACACAGGCTGGCAACTTGAGCAGAGAAATGGAAGATGGAATTTAATCCAGAGAAATGCAAGGTGATGCAGTTTGGAATGTCTAAGTCAAGAGGGAAATATACTTTCAATGGCAGAACCCCTAGAAGCATCAATATACAAAAGTTGGAAAACACCTACCAACAGATTTAAGAAGAGCTTCTTCTCTGCTGTTATCAGACTGATGAATGGATCTCTCATATATTGGAGTTGATCTTTCTCTGCACCTTCGCTGTAACTATAACACTATATTCTGCATTCTGTTCTATTACCCCAATGCGCTTATGTAAGGCATGATTTGTCTGGTTTGCACACAAAACAATACTGTTCACTGTATTTTAGTACATGTGACAAAAATAAATCAAACAGTTCGCTCGAAGTTGCAACACAAGTAGATAAGGTGGTCAACAAGCATATGACCATCTTGTCTTCATCAATCAGAGCATAGAGTATGAATATTAGCAAGTCATGTTGCAGTTGTATAGAACTGTATTTAGGCCACATTTGGTATATCGTATGCAGTTCTGGTCTCCACACTACTGGAAGGATATGGAATCTTTGGAGAGGGTACAGAGAAGGGTTGCCAGTATGTTGCCTGATTTGGAGGGCATTAGCTATGAGGAGACACTGGACAAACTTGGTGTGTTTTCCCTTGAACGTTGAAGGCTGAGGGGCAATCTGATAGAGGTTCCGAAAATTATGATGTAATGGAGAGTCAGAGTCCTTTTAGAAATATCAATTACAAGGGGACATAGGTTAAGGTAGAAAGGGAAAAGTTGAAAAGACATGTGAGAGGCACGTTTTTTTACACAGAGTAATGCCAGGAATGTGCTGTCAGAGGAGGTGGTAGAAGCAGAAACAATAGCATCATTTAAGAGGCATTATGACAGGTACATGAATAGGCAGGGAATAGAGGGATAAAGACCGCGGAGAGGAAAGAGAGTTTTAGTTTCAAAAGGCACCATGTACTGGCACAGGTTTGGTGAAAGGCCTGTTCCTGCTGTACTGTTATTGGTCTTTGTTCTGTTTGTTATTTTTATATATATCATACTGCTAATGGGACAATGGATTTTTAAAAAAACAGTCATCTAAAATGTTAAAAATATAAAAACATATTCATTGAGTTAAGTAGATTGGAGATTTGTATTCCCTTCTGTGCAAATTTTCATTGTTGAATGATTACACCTTGGTGGATCTATAAAATCTGATTAGAGCTGACAAACATTCTGGGAATAACATTTCATCCAGAACTTAGAAACTTAAATTTTGTCTTTGTTTCAGTTAGTTGCATGTCATACCATCATTAATAATCCTATCCCCTTTATCACAGGGGGAGCTAAGGATGTCGATAAGGCCCTCATTGCTCCTATAATCCACACCATTCACAACTTCTTATCCAAACAGGAACCAGCTGTACCAGTGCCTGAATCAGTAAGATGATTCTATTTTCTTTGAAGCAGTAGGAGGGGTTTTGAGAAGGCTGATAAGTCTATTGCATACAATGTTATAAAATGTAACTTTCCAATTTCCAAAATGTCTTACCCTACTGTTAAACCCTGCATTAAATTTCATCTGGCATTTATTTGTCCAATCTATCATTATATTGCTTAAGTCACTTATAGAGTTATAGAGATGTACAGAACGGAAACAGACCCTTCGGTCCAACCCGTCCATGCCGACCAGATATCCTAAACTAATCTAATCCCATTTGCCAGCACTTGGCCCATATCCCTCTAAACTCTTCCTATTCATATACCCATCCAAATACCTTTTAAATGTTGCAATTGTACCAGCCTCCACCACTTCCTCTGACAGCTCATTCCATACACGCACTGTATTTCACTCTGCATGAAAAGGTTGCCCCTTAGGTCCCTTTTAAATCTTTCCCCTCTCACCCTAAACCAATGCCCTCTAGTTATTGGACTCCCCCACCTCAGGAAAAAGATGTTGTCTATTTACCCTATCCATGCCCCTCAAGATTTTATAAACCTCTATAAGGTCATCCCTCAGCCTCCAACATTCCAAGGAAAACAGCCCCAGCTTATTTAGCCCCTCCCTATAGCTCAAACCTTCCAACCCTGGCAACACCCTTGTAAATCTTTTCTGAACCCTTTCAAGTTTCACAACATCCTTTTGACTGGAGGGACATCAGAACTGCACACAATTCACTCGGCTAGTTTGTTAACTCTGAATGTTACTGACATCTCTTTGGAGCCAAACTAGATCAGATATAAGTGTAATATACCACTGTTAATGAAGAACAATAGTCTCTGTGCTGACTTCTATGAAATATCATACTTCATACTCTCCAGACTTTAAAATATTGATTAACTATAGCTCTAAAGATTCCTCTGCTTTAAATTCATGGCCATGCTGCAAACTCCTTTTAGTACAGTCTTCTAATGAACAAGCATCTTGTGCAACACTTTATCAAATACATGTTTGAAATCCACTATATTTAACCCTAGAATTAATCGTTAGTTCCAGTGAACCTTTACTGTATATTCTCACTGTCGGCTTAAATTTTCCTTTGTTCATTCCTTCTGAAACTAGGAACATCTGGTTCTGTTCCAGGTTAAGCCACGTTTCAGTTAGTTCTACTATTCCATGAATTTATTATAATTTGCTCCCACAATTCTACAATTTTATTCAGGACACATTGTGTATTTGCGAACCTACAATTCAAACTCGCCTTGCATTAATTATTCCCTTCTTCTTCCGACTTGCTATTAAGTTATTTCTTTTAATTGTGCCTATATCCTTTGTCCCTATTGCTTTACTTTTCTTCGATTTTAGTGTTTTTCCACACTCAATTTCATAAGATTATTTCAAGATTTGTTATTCTACATTCCAAGCTTTCTTCTGTGATTATATTTCTGTGATTATATTTCTGGCTCCTAGATTAGAATTATTTTAGGAATGAGGGAAAAGGCTAAGTAATGATCATGATAACTCTCTTTCTATAGGGTATACGGCTATTGGAAACCAGTCCTGAAAAATCCTTCAACACAGATCACCAGCCTTCTAATTTGCAGGTAAGGACACAAAACTCTGAAAACTATGCCTTAAACTGTAATCAGAAACCAAATGGGGTGTCAAAATGTTTTTTTTGTGAAGGTTTAATTTTAATTTACAGTTTAGTTTTGACCAGTAAAGAATGCTGGAGCATCTCTGTGAATAAACATTGCTTCTCTCCCTAGATGTTTCTTAGTGAAGAGTGAAGAGTATTCACATTTTTAAGCAGATTTTCTGCAAATACCAGGGAGTTCCCTGCAGTGGTTCAGAGATTGTCAGAAGCAGATCTTAAATTTCTATCACAGTGTAGAGTGAAGGTTGAACCTGTATCCATTGGTGAAAAGAGTGAGAATTGATCTTATTGAAACATAGCAGATTTTGAAGGGATGCTAGCAGGAGATTTCCCCTTGAAGGGAAGGCTGGAACAAAGGGACATATTTTATAATCCCCATTAAGGGGTAAGGACAACTATTTTCTTTCAGATGGTCTCTGCCCGCAGGAACAATAGAGGCTGGTCCATTGAATATATGAAAGACTGCATCAGACAGACTTTTAATCAATCAGGGAGCCAAGCATTGGAGATAGGCAAGAAAATGTCCACCATCTTATTGGACGGTGGAGCAGGCTAAAGGGGTTGAATGGCATATCCCTCCTTCAAACTCTTGTGCTCTGAGTAGCCGTGGATAACAACACTGTTCAGAATATACAACTCATCTCACTTCTCACCATAGAAATTAAAACTGCAGAAACTCTTTGGCTAAATGTTAAAAATGTTGGAAACTCAGATATTCAGAATATGGTAGTGAAGGGAGTTATACCTGTTTGTTATCTATATCAATGATTTGGATGAGAAGGTACAAAGCATGATTGGTAAGTTTGCTGATGACACTAAAATAGGCGGTATCATGGACAGTGAGGATGGTTATCAAAAATTGCAGCAAGACCCTGATCAACTGGGGAAGTGGGCTGAGAAATGACAAATGGACTTTAATACAGGTAAGTATGAGGTGTTGCATTTTGGAAAGTCAAATCAAGGTAGAAGTTTCATGGTGAATGGTAGGATCTTAAGAAATATAGTGGAACAGAGGGACCTTAGAGTTCAGGTGCACAGCTCTCTGAAAGTGGAGTCACGGGTAGACAGGGCAGTGAAGAAGGCTTTTGGCACACTGGCCTTCATCAGTTGGGGCATTGAGTATAGAAATTGGGAAGTTATGTTGCAGTTGTACAGGACATTGGTGAGGCTGCACTTAGAACATAGAACAATAGAACATAGAACAATACAGCACAGAACAGGCCCTTCGGCCCACGATGTTGTGCCGAACTTCTAACCTAGATTAAGTACCCATCCATGTACCTATCCAAATGCCGCTTAAAGGTCGCCAATGATTCCGACTTTACCACTCCCATGGGCAGCGCATTCCATGCCCCCACCACTCTCTGGGTAAAGAACCCACCCCTGACATCTCCCCTATACCTTCCACCCTTCACCTTAAATTTATGTCCCCTTGTAACACTCTGTTGTACCCGGGGAAAAAGTTTCTGGCTGTCTACTCTATCTATTCCTCTGATCATCTTATAAACCTCTATCAAGTCACCCCTCATCCTTCGCCATTCCAACGAGAAAAGGCCGAGAACTCTCAACCTATCCTCGTACGACTCCCTCTCCATTCCAGGCAACATCCTGGTAAATCTTCTCTGCACCCCCTCCAAAGCTTCCACATCTTTCCTAAAGTGAGGCAACCAGAACTGCACACAGTACTCCAACTGTGGCCTAACCAAAGTCCTGTACAGCTGCAACATCACTTCACGACTCTTGAATTCAATCCATCTGCTAATGAA
>NC_057733.1:51248821-51274136 GCF_004010195.1 Chiloscyllium plagiosum | reverse complement strand
CCTACCATGGGGAACCTTATCAAGTGCCTTACTAAAATCCATGTACACTACATCCACTGCTCTTCCCTCATCCACATGCTTGGTCACCTCCTTGAAGAATTCAATAAGACTTGTAAGGCAAGACCTACCCTTCACAAATCTGTGCTGGCTGTCCCTAATCAAGCAGTGTCTTTCCAGATACTCATAAATCCTATCCCTCAGTACCCTTTCCATTACTTTGCCTACCACAGAAGTAAGACTAACAGGCCTGTAATTCCCAGGGTTATCCCTATTCCCTTTTTTGAACAGGGGCACAACATTCGCTACTCTCCAGTCCCCTGGTACCACCCCCGTTGCCAGTGAAGACGAGAAGATCATTGCCAACGGTACTGCAATTTCCTCTCTTGCTTCCCACATAATCCTAGGATATATCCCGTCAGGCCCGGGGGACTTGTCTATCCTCAAGTTGTTCAAAATGTCCAACACATCTTCCTTCCTAACAGGTATCTCTTCTAGCTTACCAGTCCATTTCACACTCTCCTCTTCTACAATACGGTCCCTCTCGTTCGTAAATACTGAAGAGAAGTACTTGTTCAAGACCTCTCCTATCTCTTCCGACTCAAAAGTATTGTGTTCAGGTTTGGTCACTTTGCTAAAGGAGGATGTTATTAAACTGGAAAGAATGCAGAATTAATTTACAAGGATGTTGCCAGGATTCAAGGGTCTGAGTTATAGGGAGAGGTTGGAGAAGCTAGGACTTCTTTCTTTAGAGCATAGAAGACTGAAGGGGGAGCTTATAGAAGTGTATACAATCATGAAAGGCACGGTTAGGGTGGATGGGTTTGGGAATCGAGGACTAGAGAGCATTTTTTAAGGTTAGAGGGGAAAGAATAAATGGGAACCTGAGGGCAACCTTCTTACAGAGAGTGTTATGCGTACAGAATGAGCTGCCAGCGGAGTTTGTTGAGAAGGGTACATTAACAACATTTAAAAGGCATTGGGACAAACACACGGATAGGAAAGTTTAGAAGGATATGGGCCAAGTGCAGGGAAATGGGGCTAGCATGGATGGATATTTTAGTCGGCGTGGACCAGTTTCGGCCAAAGGGCCTGTCTCCATACTGCAGGACTTGGTGAGGGCATTGAGCAATTTCACAGCACAAATGGAATATACGCTTATATGGAATAATTTTGGCAGGAAAAAGAGGTTCACAAGTGGTAAAGGAGCAAATTACTGCAGATGCTGGAACCTGTATTGAAAACAACAAACACTGAAGATCACAGGGGGTTAGGCAGCATCCATAGAGAGAGAGCAAGCTAACATATTGAGTCCAGATGACTCTTCATCGGAGCTGAAGTGAGGTGTGGAAGGGGCAGTGTCTATGCTTGAGTTGGGAGGTGAGGGTGTAGAGTGCAGGGGGAGAAAAGACATTGATGGTTCAGATTAAGTGATTGGAATGTAGGAAAGGCAGAACAATGATGTATCTAACTGTCAGACTGGAAAGGACAGCCAGTCCCACTGGAGTTTTTGGGAGGGGAGAGAGAACATGGGGACAGAGAATGTACAGGTCATTCTGCTATAATGCATGTTTTGTAAACTCAAATTTGCTATAACATTATTGACGAACTGGGAACTCTGTTTCTAAAGTGTAGTTTTAAAGCATGTATTGTTATAACACAATTCTGGCCCCATTAGCATAAATGGTGCTGCTGTTACATGATTTCCTTATAACACAGGGTTGCACCATCATGGAACTATCATGTTGTAGCAGAACTGACTGTAAAAAATAAAGCTAAAAGAAGGGAAGGAATAGGAATTGGTTCACAATTTCAAGGTGTTGAACTCAATATTATTATCAATATTATTGCATGCTTCAGTGAATCCCAGCGCAAACTGGGGGAACAAAGTGCCTTCAGATGAGGCACTTTGCAAGCCACTGGACTTAGAGTTCAATACCTTCATATTGTGAACCAAATCCCATTCCTTTACTTCCGTTAGCTTTACTTGTTCCATTCTCTGTCACCGTATCCTCGCTCCCCCTCCCCACCTCCAGTGTCTGTCCTTTCTAGTCTGGCAGTCTGGAGAGAGAGAGAGAGAGAGAGAGTCATACAGCATATAAATAGGCCCTTTAGGCCAACTCAATATTATACTTAATATACTCCGTTCCCTTGATGATGTCATTTCCTGTTCTTTTTCTCAGAGGGTGGTAAATGGTGTCCAAGTCGATGTGTTTGTTGATAGAGTTCCGGTTGGAATGCCATGCTTCTAGGAATTCTCATGCGTGTCTCTGTTTGGCTTGTCCAAGGAAGGATGTGTTGTCCCAGTCAAAATGGTGTTGTATTATACTCCCCCTCTGATACACCATTGTTCTGTCATTCTCACATTTCGATCACTGGACTATCAACATATTTCTTCCCCAAGCACGTTACACTCCAACCCCGCCCCAACCCTGCCTCGCTCCTACCAACAGTAAAACCTCGGTTATCCGAACATAATTATCTGAACTTCGGATTATCCAAACAAGATCTCAAGGTCCCAATGCTTGGGTAAACTGTGTTATCCGAACATTTGTTTATCCAAACATTTGATTATCCGAACAAAACAGTGTCGTTCGGATAATCAAGGTAGCCCTGTATAACATAAATGCTGTCCCCTCTCCACTCCACTTTAGGTCTGATGAAGAGTCATCTAGACTCAAAACGTTAGCTGGCTCCCTCTCCATGAATGCTGCCTGACCCGCTGTGATCTCCAGCATTTGTTGTTTTCATAACAACTCATAAAGTCCTATTTGAAACAACAAATAAATGTTGTTTTTGCATATGAAGTGTTTGTATGCTAAAGTCGTAATTTGTAATTACTCACCTGCAGTAATTTTCATTGAGAATGAAATGTTCATTAATGTAACAGTACCAAACTACTGGGGGTTGTATAGTTCAGTTGGCCAGACAGCTGGTTTGTGATGCAGAATGATGCCAACGGTATGGGATCAATTTCCTTACCGGCTGTGGTTATCATTAAGATCCTGCTTTCTCAACCTAGGCCCTTGCCTGAGGCATGGTGACCTCAGGTTAAATCACCAGCCAGTCATCTCTCTCTAAGGAGAGAGCAGCCCTATGATCCTCTGAGATTATGGTGTCTTTACTTACTTATTATTACCAAACTTCATTCAAGACTGAAATCTGAATGTAGTACTACATTTGTATTTGATTCACTTGCAATTGGTCTTGTTTTTCTGTTTGTATATGGAATCTGTGCAATAATAAAATGGAGTAATACTTCTTAATATTTAATATTATCCCATATTCCTCCCATTTCTTGCCTATTAAAACATTGTTCAAAATAACTGCATTTTAATTATATCTATTTATCTCCTTTTTTGCAGAGTGAAACGTTTCTTACTCCATCATCTGGTAACTGAATAAGTATTCAAAAGAAAACTTGAATTATTATTGGTGGTTAAAAGATTGAAGTTTCAGAGAAACAATTAAGAAACAAGACGTCAAATTTTCTTATAAACAATTATTGCCAGAATAATGCAAGTTATCTATCAATTGATTTAAAAGTTAAGTGGGAAACTTATTAAATTTATAGAAAATGATTGGTCATTTTAGATTCACAATTACGTCATATTTAATCTGTAATAGTCAATCATTTAGTCAAAATATTACCTCATTGTTCTTCACAAGAAAGCAAAAAGTAGTTTTGTAACATAATTTGTGAAATTTTTCAGCATGGGTGATTGTTATTCCTGAGTTGCATGAGGCAATTGTAATTTTGTATTGTTCACTTTAGACATAAATAAGAACATAAACTGAAACAAATTACCCTTCATGCTGGAGATATAAACAAAATAGTGACAATTCAATGATGACACATGTTTAATTTCAACAGAGTTTGTTTGTAACAGTGCAACCTTATTTTTATCTCTTTGTTGTTCCAGTATGATTAAAAACCAATTACCTACTGTAGAATGAATGTCTTTTGATATAAATTATACTATGTGTTTCCATACAACCAATTTAAAATGATCTCAATTTGCAAAATGTTTCAGGTACAACTAGCACACCAATAATTGAAAAACTTAAGTATTCAAATTTCCATATATCCCAAAAAAAGTTATTCTTAATGTGATATGAAGTGGAAACCATCTCCAATGTAGAATAATCAATACAGATTTTAATCATAAGACACCAACCAGCATTTTAAGTTTGATTACTGAATATTATTTGGAATACAAGATTCCAAAAAAATTCATATATTTTAGAAATTCACATATTTCTTTTGTTTCTAACCTAGCAAAGTTCATTAATCATTGCTAAACTACAGTGTGGAATAAAATAGAGTGTAGTTTAAGTATATTGACAATAAAAACAATTTAAAAATGTTAACACATTTCGTAATCTAGTTGGGAAATATAAGGTGTCATCCACATAGCGGACCCAAAGTTTGGGTTGGATGGTTGGCAGAGCTGTTTGTTCGAGTCTCTGCATTACTGCCTCTGCTAAGGACCCTGATATCGGAGATCCCATGGGTGTTCTGTTGGTTTGTTTGTAGGTTTTGCTGTTGAAGGTGAAGTGGGTGTTAAAGCATAGGTCCATTAGCTAGATGATGTTGCCTTGCTGATGAAGTAGGTGGTGTTTGGGGTTTGGAGACCCTTATTTCATCCTCTTCTATCCTGGTGTCTTTGCTGGTGTTCAGGAATCCTCCAGATTTCTGAAGTTGTTTGAGTAGAGGTTTACAAAATTATGAGGGGCATGGATAGGGTAAGTAGACAAAGTCTTTCCCCTGGGGTCAGGGAGTCCAGAACTAGAGGGCATGGGTTTAGGATGAGAGGGGAAAGATTTAAAAGAGACCTACAGGGCAACTTTTTCACACAGAGGATGGTACGTGTATGGAATGAGCTGCGAGAGGAAGTGGTAGAGGTTGGTACAATTGCAACATTTAAGAGGCATTTGAATGGGTATATGAATATGAAGGATTTGGAGGGATATGGGCCAGATGCTTGCAAGTGGGACTAGATTGGGTTGGGTTGGGATATCTGGTCGGCATGGATGGGTTGGACCAAAGGGTCTGTTTCCATGCTGTACATCTCTATGAATCTATGACTCTGATTTGGTTCTCTAATTGTGGGGTCAGGTCTATCGCCACCTGTTGGAAAGTGTCAGTATCTGCAAGCAGTGTGTTCACTTTCTCCTGTTCGGTCAAAAATTATGTTAAGCATCCTTTGTCTGTAGGTAGGATAATGATATTTTTATCTTTTTTTAGTCTTTTTAGTGCTTCCCTTTCTTGTGTATTGAGTGTGTTTCTTTCCTTTTTCCTGCTTAATGCGACTGTCTGTCTAATGGTTTGCTGAGTTTCTTCTGTGAATTCATTGTCTTTCAGTGTTGTTTCTAAGGCTGCTAAGAAGTCTTTCTTGTCTGCATCCTGGAAGTTGTAATTTAATCCTCTTACTAACATGGTTTTTTCAGTGTCTGTCAAGGGTCAGTTTTGTATCCATGCTTCTGTGCGTGACTGATTACAAGAATAATAGACATTCTCTCATTTTACAGTAAAGGCCATCATTCGGTTATCACTCATGAATGTTGTCTTTGCATTAGGATAGAATGATTATTTGTTTACCACAGTAATCCCAACAAAACAGGCAAAAACATATCCGGAAACAACCCATCAACCATTCACACTTACATGTCAATATGATTAGAAGAATGCAAACCAGTATTGTCTCTCATCACCAGATCAACAGGAGAAGCTCTCTTTTTTTAACTTCTAAGTCCATTCATGAACCTATAGCTCCTCAATAACAAGTTTTATCAAAACATTTAGTTTCATTTAAGTGAGATGATATGTTGAATAGTGCTGCAACTGCTTGTCTGTTAGCAATGGGCTCAGTGAGCCAAATGGTAATTTCAGGTTACATGTATCGTTAGACATAGAAATGCAATAACACAGAAACGAGCCAGTAGTCCAATCAGTCTATGACAGAATTTATCTTCCATAGAAATGAATTATATAAATCACATTTATCACTCTGTTCCCATACCCCTTCAACCATCTATCTAAGGTAATTCTGGCATCATTTCTACCTAAGCTATTGAATCTGGAATTGAATTTCACAAGCATATAAATTTCTGGGTGAAGAGCTTTCCCCTTCTCCGTATTACACATCTCATATACTCAATCTCATTTCGACAATCCCCTTATTCTCATCTACTTGGCTACTGGAAGAAGTCTACCCCATCCCATCCTTCAATAAATTTAAACTTTCATTGCTCACAATTTGCATTATTAAATTAGATTAGATTCCATACAGTGTGGAAACAGGGTCTTCAGCCCACCCAGTCCACACTGACCCTCAGAAGAGAAACCCACCCAGACCCGTTTCCCTCTGACTAATGCAACTAACACTATGGGCAATTTAGCAAGGCCAATTCACTTGACCTGCAAATCTTTGGACTGTGGGAGGAAACTGGAGTACCCAGAGGAAACCCACGCAGACACAGGGAGAACATGCAAACTCCACACAGACAGCCAACCAAGGCTGGAATTGAACCTGGGACCCTGGTGCTGTGAGGCAGCAGTGCTAACCACTGAGCCACCAACTTATATTTTGTACTACCATAATGTGAGCTTTCCATTACATTATTCAATAATAAATGGTGCCTGTACAGCATTGAGTACTGTTAACCCCATAAGGCAAGTTAACCAATGCAAATTATTCATTCAAACTGAATGTCATAAGCAACACAGCCTCGCAATGTAAATCCTAAATAGAATGAAGCACTTGTGCTCCCAGGTGGTACCAAACATTTGGGGCCAGAGTGGATTTGAATCTTACTTTCTTGGCAGTGCCCTTGGACAAAAAGCTGGTTGCCTTCTGTCCAGCCCTCAATGCGTTGTAGCTTGTTTGGATTCACTTTCCATGGGTTACCACCTCCAAGGTATGTGTTGTGGACAAACCGCTGAAAGCCACTTCCAGCCCCTAGGAAAAAATGAGGGTGAGTAGATTTTCTCTTAGCCCGCACATCCTTTATTTTGGCATTGTACATGTTGTCCAAAATGTTTAATGCATCAATTAAACATGTATTGCTTTCTTCTCCTGAGTCATCATCAGCTTCAGCTTCTGGCCAGTACAATAGGACCTGTATGAAGTATGGGACAGGACATTGACCTAGAGCACTCAGTGCACACAGGGTATGGCTCAGGTCACAAAGTTCCTCTTTAGAAATCTTGTCTTCAGAAGGAGTGTATTTGTAGGAGTGGATAGCCAAGGCAATCTGTGATAAGATGTAGTTTCTCAGCTCAGTTTCATCACATTTATTAGTGCACAGCTGTATTATTTTAATTAACGTTCCAGGGGCTAAAGAAAAACATTTAGTGAGTTGCCCACCTCCCAGATGAAAAATTTCATGGCGTTTTAAAATTGGTGTTAGATGTTCCATGTTTTCTTGTTTCAGCAGTTGGTCTCTGGAATCTTCAAAGAAACAGAAGAAAAATAAGAATTGTTCTTCACTTTTTCTTAACTGGTCAAAATGTTTCTCTTCATTGTGTTTGTCAGGATAGAAGTAGGCCACGCGTTCATAAACTGATTCCATTGCTTTGCAAATGTTGTTGTGCAGTCCTTTTAGTTTTTGATGGAACTTGTGCCAGACTGTGTCTACTTCTTCCGGGATCCAATCTGTCAGTAAATATTTTATCAGGTTCATGTGGCATCCATTCTTGCTTTTAAATGTGTCAAGCCAAGGCAAAAGTTGCACAACATAACAACCAACTTCAACTTCACTGAAATAGCCTGCATTATTCCAGTCAGACTCTGCCTTGGCCATTTCTTGAGAATTCTGGAAAGCATCAATTGCCTTTAGTGCGAGCTCAAGTGGTTTTCGAAACCTTTTTGCAGAGGGCTGTTGTTCGTTTTGCTGTGCCACAGGGTTGATTGACTTACACCACCTCCAATATATTTGACCTTCTGTATGAAAAATATAAGAATTGGATGGTTGTAATGAGTGAGCCTTTTTCACCCATGTCTCAGCTTTTATAAACTTTTTCTCAAAACATAAAAATCGAGCAAATTGCTGAGCCACAAAGGCGTCCTGAGCAAAACATTCACAAGCTTTTTCCTGAACTTCTTCAGCCTTAATTTTACCCTCTTTTTCACATATATATGCAATAAGAGGAGGGAATGAAAGCTTGACTTTATCTGTGCTGTCTTTTCTTTGGACAAACAGTTGCCTAATAAATTTCTCTACATGCTTAGAGGACTGGTATTTGAAAAATACATTCCACTCAAGAAGTTTCATAACAATCTGACTTTGTGGGACCGTCAGCTGATTAAGTATTTCTTCTGCAACTTTACGATGTATTATCCGAATATACTGGAGTTCTGCTTCAGGCTCATACAAACAGGAGAGCAGACAGCCTGCTGCTTTTCTCAGTGTGCTCTCTAAAGAACGGAGCTGTGAGTGTTCACAGTGTGCATGTCGTTTTATGATTTTATCCCACTGAGATTCTGTAATGTATGAATCTTCCACATAATGATTTAGCAAAGCAAGACCTCCAATTAGATTAAGGACATCAGATGTCTGATTAATACTGGTCAGCAATTTCTTCACAGATTGTTGAAGATAATTTTGTTCATATTCTTTGCTCATTAGAACAAATGTAAGGATGGAATCTTCATCGTACTGCACTTTGAGTTCTTTCAGTTTATTGTTGAACAACATTTTCTCTTTGTCTGATAATTTATAATTAACATGCACAGTGTCAGATGCATTGGCAAATGTCTCTGATAATATAGATCTCTTGCAATGCAGTAGAATGAAGCTTGGTTTTGAAGAACAAGTAGCAAATGTTTGTCCTAGATTGATTTTCAAATCATCAATGTATTCCTCATCACAATCTTCAACAAGCAGAAGCACTGGTAACCTCTTGTCAGTCCTTTCATTGTTCTGTAATTGTTTTGCCTTAGCACAGACTGATGTTACATTGCTTGAAGTGTTGACAATTGCACATTTCAGTCTCTTTCTGAAGTCCCACAGGATGTAACGAGCCACAGTACTCCCTCCACTGCCAGGTTGGTGACTTATTGTCAAAGTGATCACCGGTTTCTTCGAATTTGCTCTCCCTAACACTTGATTCAAATGATTATGAACTTGTTGATATGCATCTCTTTTTATAATGTTACTACAAAGTCTGTTTTCAGCAAGCCAAAAATTCATCCAGTTGACTTTTCCACCCTTGTAAAAATGCATTTCCTTGGCTCTGATTTCTTTCTTCCAATCTTCATCATCTACGTTAACTTCTAAACAGCTGTATTCATCTGATCTCAGTACTTCAATGCAAGGCAGCAAATCTTCATATTCTGTATCATCATGTTGCAACTGTTGTGAAGATTGTATAGTCTGAATCATATTATCTAAATGACTAAGTTTTGTTCCTACAATACTCAGGTTATTAAGTGTGTCTCTATTACATGTATTGTCCAAAAGACTTGTCCAGCTATTATAATATTCTCTGTTTTGCACAATGCATTTTATGTGATTTTTAGCATGCATTCTAGCATAGAATTCACGAAATGCCTGTGCCACTAGCTGATTTGCTGCTGACAGCCAAAGAAAAAGTACCTCAAATGGCTCAGGGATTGCAGTGCAGAGCTGTGATATCATATCTACCAGGTGCTTCCCTCTTGCTTCCATCCAGGTGTTTGCATCAGAAGGTTTTTGCCAATCACTATGGCTTTGCCCATTGCAAAATATCCAGCTGGTTCGCTGAAAGGAATCCTTCATCACACAGTCAGCCAATGAATTACTCTCAGTGAAGCATTCATCTAAGGAAAAAGACCTGGCCTTGCAATCTGAATTATACAAACCATGTATCTTACCACTGGGGTCAAAATCTAAAACACAGAAAAACCTAATTCGTAGCAAAAAGCTGAGATTCTCTAAATCTTCCTCTCTGCAGCTGTCAGTGACTAGAATATACTTCACTTCATTATCCATATGTTGCTTTATACTTGTGAACAGTTCAGACAGTTTCCTGTATACATCATCTTTGGAAAGCTCTTCATCACGTTCTGCCTTTTCTCTTTCAAAATCTCTATCACGTATATACTCGGGTATATGTTGAATTGTTTCTGAAGGAATGCAGATTGAAGAAGCTCCTTCTCTTTTGTAGATTGAGTGATGAAAATATCTCAGAGCTCCTTTTTTAGACTTGCCAAGATCAGGAAGTTGCACTGTATAAAATGTCCCCTTCACCACTGACAGTGATGGAACAATATCAACTTCAATAACAAAACGTTGTTCTCCAATTCCATCACCAACCACTTCAACAAATCTCGGCGGACGAACTGAATGTTCAGCATGGGCATGATACTTTTTCAAAAAGCACCGTTTAATGTACACATCTCGTGCATTAACAAAGAGTTCTTTATTTTGGACAGGCATGCCCACTATCTCTCCATGTGCATACTCGTTACCATCCTCAATTCCGAAATGAATCGTCCCATTGCTTCTACAGTTCATACATGCAGCAGCAAACTTAATAACCTCCTTTGCAAATTTTATTTCCTGCTCGAATGCATCTCTCTTTGCAGCCAGCTGAAATGATTTAAACTCATGACATGGAATAATTAAATTTTTACTACCAGTTTCTGGTGGAAGTACATTTCCTTTTACATATTTAAATTCTGCATTTTCTTCGTCAAAGGGATGAGGGTTACATTGATTGTACCCTGTCGACTTTTCTTCCAGTACATTAGAAGTTGCTTCTGTCCCATTCAAAGAAGTTCCTTTTTCTGGGCATTTCTCTAAGAAATAAAGAGCTTTATTTATTTTAAATTATTTTAAATTAACAGTATTTAATCAAAATAAGTTTTCACTGTTAATATAACAATTGTAAAAGAGAAACAATGTTTACCTGGTAATTGTAGTGCTGAATATTTGAAATATTGCAATAGCTTAAGTTACCATGGTGCCATGATTAAACAAAATATGACACAGAAACAAGTCAGAAATATTAGGTGGAAGTGAGGACTGCAGATGCTGGAGATCAGTTGCATGAGCCCTTCTTCAGGAATGAGGAAAGTGTGCCAAGCAGACTAAGATAAAAGATAGGGAGGAGCGACTTGGGGGAGGGGCATTGGAAATGCGATAAGTGGAAGGAGGTTAAGGTGAGGGTGAAGAAGGGCTCATGCCCGAAACATCAATTCTCCTGCTCCTTGGATGCTGCCTGCCCTGCTGCGCTTTTCCAGCATCACATTTTCAGTTCAGAAATATTAGGTGACCAATGGTTTAATCAAAAAAGTGTGTCAGTTCAGAAGAGCTTTAAGCAGTGTCTTAAAGGAGGAAAACAAGGTGGAGAACTCTAGTGAGGGAATTACAGAACTTTGGGTTCAGGGAACTGAAGGCATAGTGGCCATCAGAGGAGTAATTCAGATCCTGGTTCGAGAAAGACATCAACTAAATATTTGTGGGGCTATAGGAGATTACAAAGGTAAGGAAGGGTGAGACCATGGAGAGATTTGAAAACACAAGTGAGAATTTTAAAATCAAGATACTACCTGAATGGGAACCATTGTAGATCAGTGAGCACTGAGGTGAAAGGTGAATGGGATTTAGTGAGAGTTAAGATTCCAGTAGCAAAGGTTTGAATAACAACAGATTTACGGTAGTGGACTGTGGAAAACCAGCCAACAGTGCATTGGATTAGTCAAAACTAAAGGCAACAAATTGCTTGAATGAGAATTTCAGCAGCAGATAAGCATGGTAACAAATGGTTACAAAGGAAATGGACACAAATATGTCGAGCTCATCTCAGGTCAGATCTCCTAAATGTTCACAGATAGAAAAATCTCCTCTTTAACAGCTGAAAGGTGTTTTCCATCAGATCATGAGTTTTCTGCATGATGCATTCTGTGAATAATTATGAGCACCTTACCCTCCTGCAGCCTGTTGTAAATGAAAATATATCCTATCCATACTTCTACAGTTGTTAATTTTGCGAAAAATGTGCTTACATAGCTGAAGCTCAGAAAATGAACAAGTGATTCACAAATGTACTTACCCATTCTTATTTTTCCAATCACCTAAAATCTGTTAAATCCTCAGGCCCTGATGGTGTTCATCCTTGGGTGTTAAAACAAAGGTGGCTGAGATAATAGATACATTGGTTTTAATTTTTTTCAAAATTCCCCTTATAATGAAAAGTAACCAACTGATTGGAAAATAGTGGATTCAGCTCTTCTACTCAAGAAAGGAGGGAGACAGAAAGCAGGAAATGACAGACCAGAAATCTTAACATCTGTCATAGGGAAAACGCTGGAATTTATTATTTAAGTCATTACAGTGGGACACTTAGAAAAGCTTAATGAAATCAGGCAGAGTCAACATGGTTTTTATGAAAGGAAAATCATGTTTGACTAATTTTTTGGAATTCTTTGAGAAAGTAACAAGTATTGGAAATAAAAGAAATGTAGATTTCCAAAAGGCATTTGGCAAAGTGTCAGGTCAAAGGTTACGATGCAAAATCTGTGATGTTGTAAGGGACACCATGTTAACATGGATAGAGGTTTGGTTAGTTAACAGGAAACAGTGTGTCAGTATAAATGGATCATTTTCAAGTTGATAGGATGTGACTAGTGGTGTGTCAGAGACTGTAAGGGGCCTCAATTATTTATAGCCTTTCTTATTAACTTAGATGGCCTCTTACTGAGATATTTGTATCATCGATAGTGACAGATGAGGTGCTGGAAGACTGGAGGTTGGCTAACGTGGTGCCACTGTTCAAGAAAGATGGTAAGGACAAGCCAGGGAACTATAGACCAGTGAGCCTGACATCGGTGGTGGGCAAGTTGTTGGAGGGAATCCTGAAGGACAGGATGTACATGTATTTGGAAAGGCAAAGACTTTTAGGGAGAGTCAAATGGCTTTGTGCGTGGAAATCATGTCTCACAACTTGATTGAGTTTTGAAGAAGTAACAAAGAGGATTAATGAGGGCAGAATGGTAGCTGTGATCTATATGGACTTCAGTAAGGTGTTCGACAAGGTTCCCCATGGGAGAATGGTTAGTAAGGTTAAATCTCATGGAATACAGGGAAAACTAGCCATTTGGTTACAGAACTGGCTCAAAGGTAGAAGACAGAGGGTGGTGGTGGAATACAGGGAGAACTAGCCATTTGGACATAGAACTGGGTCAAAGGGTGGTGGTGGAGTGTTGTTTCTCAAACTGGAGGCCTGTGACCAGTGGAGTGCCTCAGGGATTGGTGCTGGGTCCACTACTTTTCATAATCTATATAAATGATTTGAATGTGAGCATAAGAGGTATAGTTAGTAAATTTGCAGATGACACCAAAATTTGAGGTGTAGTGGGCAGCGAACAAGGTTACCTCGGATTACAACAGGATCTTGATCAGATGGGCCAATGGGCTGAGGAGTGGCAGATGGAGCTTAATTTAGATAAATGCGAGTTGCTGCATTTTGGGAAAGCAAATCTCAGCAGGACTTATTCTCTTAATGATAAGATCCTAGGGAGTGTTGATGAACAAAGAGACCTTGGAGTGCAGGATCAAAGCTGCTTGAAAGTGAAGTCACAGTTAGATAGGATAGTGAAGAAGGCAGTTGGTAGGCTTTCCTTTATTGGTCAGAGTATTGAGTACAGGAGTTGGGAGGTCATGTTGCGGCTGTACAGGGCATTGGTTAGGCCACTGTTGGAATATTGTACACAATTCTGGTCTCCTTCTTATCAGAAAGATGTTGTGAAACTTGAAAGTGTTCAGAAAAGATTTACAAGGATGTTGCCAGGGTTGGAGAATTTGAGCTATAGGGAGAGATTGAACAGGCTGGGGCTGTTTTCCCTGGAGCGTCAGATGCTGAGGGGTGACCTTATAGAGGTTTATAAAATCATGAGGGGCATGGATAAGATAAACAGACAAAGTCTTTTCCCTGGGGTGGGGGAGTCCAGAACTAGAGGACATAGGTTTAGGGTGAAAGGGGAAAGATATAAAAGAGAGCTAAGGGGCAACTTTTCGCACAGAGGGTGGTATGTGTATGGAATGAGCTGTCAGAGAAAATGTTGGAGGCTGGTACAATTGTAACATTTAAAAGGCATTTGGATGGGTATATGAATAGGAAGGGTTTGGAGGGATATGTGCCGGGTGCTGGCAGGTGGGAATTGATTGGATAGCGATATCTGTTTGGCATGGACAAGTTGGACCGAAGGGTCTGTTTCCGTGCTGTACGTCTCTATGAGATCAAGGTACTGAATGCACATTTGGTATGTCTATTGATGATATAATGTTAAGTATGAAAGTAAGATGTAAAGAGGACAGAGACACCCTGAAGGGATATAGATATAAATTATATGAATGAGGCAAAAATATAACATGGCCAAATGTACATTTGTCCACTTTGGCAGAAAGACCAGAAAAGCTAGATATTCTCTAAATGGACAGAGATTGCAGAACTAAGTCACCACAGTCTTACCAGACCGTAGGCCTTCCCTTATTAGAGAGAAATGACTGGTCATGGTTTAACCTGAGAATCAGCACACCTCAGGTACAGGGAGAGGTTGGTAAGGAGATTTCATCATGGTGAGCTCAGGCATGTGGAAATTGCACACCCTATTGGCATCACTCTGCATCACAAACCAGCTGGCCAGCAAACTGAACTAACTGACCCCCTCTACAACACAAACCAGCTGCCAGCAAACTGAACTAACTGACCCTCTCTGCATCACAAACCAGCTGGCCAGCAAACTGAGCTAACTGACCCCCTCTACACCACAAACCAGCTGGCCAGCAAACTGAACTAACTGACCCCCTCTACATCACAAACCAGCTGCCAGCAAACTGAACTAACTGACCCCCTCTGCATCACAAACCAGCTGGCCAGCAAACTGAACTAACTGACCCCTTCTGCATCACAAACCAGCTGGCTAGCAAAATGAACTAACTGACCCCCTCTGCAAGACAAACCAGCTGTCAATTCAGAATATCTCAATCCATGAATCACAGAGAGAGAGTATGCACGTACAGAAAGCGAACAGGAAAGCAAATGGAGTCTTTTTTTTGAAAAGGGAAATTAAATATATAAACAGCCAATGTTGGAAATCTGAAGTAAAACCAGAATGCGGGAGAAACTCAACAGGTCGGACAGCATCTGTGGAGAGAGACTGGAGAGTTTCCACTCCGATACCACTTCTGCAGAATGGTCTGTTCTGTTCTGATCTTCTGAAGAAGAATCAACCAGAACTCAAAACTTTAACTCCATTCCTCTCTCCACAGATACTCCTCAACCAAATGCCTTTCTCCAGCTCTTTCTGTTTTAATTTCACATTTAGCCAAAATTGTACAGAGCATTGATGAGGCCATATCTGGAGTAGAGTCAAACAGCACAGAAGTAGATTCTTTAGTCCATGCCAACCAGATATCCTAAATTAATCTAGCCCCATTTGTCAGCATTTGGCCTTTATCCCTCTAAACTCTTCCTATTCATATACCCATCCAGATTTCTTTTAAATGCTGTAGTTTGTACCAGCCTGCACCACTCCTTCGAGCACCACCATCTGTGTGAAAGAGTTACTCCTCAGGTCCTTTTTAAAGCTTTTCCCTCCCACCCTAAACCTATGCCCTCTTGTCTTAATCTCCCCATCCTTGGAACATGACATTGGCTATTTATCCCATCTATGCCCCTCTTGATTTTATAAACCTCTATAAGGTTGTCCCCTCAGCCTCCAAAACTCCAGGAAATAAAGCCCCGGTCTATTCAGCCTCTCCCTATAATTAAACCGTCCAGTCCCAGTAACATTCTTGTAAATCTTTTCTGCACCCACTCAAGTTTCACAACATCCTTCCAAAAGAAGGTTGACCAGAATTGTATGCAGTATTCTATAAGTGGCCTCACCAATGTCCTGTAACTCCTCAACATGGCTTTCCAAGTCCTGTACTCAATGCCCTGACCAATGAAGGCACACGTGCCAAAAGCCTTCTTCACCACTGTCTGACTGCGACTCCACTTTCAAGGAACTATGCACCTGTACCTCTCTTTGTTCAGCAACACTCCCCAGGGCCCTACCATTATAGGACTGTTTGCAGTTTCCTTATTGAAGAAAGAATATAAATGCGTGAGATGCTGTTCAAAGATTAATTTGACTGATATTTGAAAATGGAGGGAGGGGCTGGGGGAGCTTTTATCTGACAAAGAGAGGTTAGGCAAGCTTGGCATGAAGCCACTGAAGTTTTGAAGAATGAAGGGTGGAATATATAAGATCCTGAGGAGACTTGACAGGGCAGATGCTGGAAGGATGCTTCCCCTTGTGTGAAGGACTAGAACTGTTCAGAGTGAACATTTTAAAAATAAGGAGTTTCCATTTAAGTCAGAGATGAACAGGATTTGTTTCTCTGGGGCTTGTGATTCTTTGGAACCCAGAGCGTGGCAGACGTGCGGTCATTGAATATTTTTAAGGCAATTATAGATAGATTCTTGACTAACAGGGAAGTGAAAAGTTATCAGGAGCAAGCAGGATTATGGACTGGAATTCACAATTCCATCAGAGTCAAAGAGCTGAATGGCCTCCTTCTGCTCTCGATGCATATGTTTGTGTGACCCAATAAATACAGTTTTGCAATAAATCCTAACTTGAAAAATCAAACAGAAAGGATATTAGAGTGGAATCTACCTACAATCATAATTGGCCTCTTTCATCTATAATGACTGCACAAAAATTCATTTCCTTTAACCCATAATATCCATAAACAGCAATTGGGAAAGAAAATTTATAAAAAGCTTGTATTCATTCTAGCCGTTTCGCAGCTTCAGTACTTCCTCAGGTACTTTGTATCCAATGAGCTCTTCCATCACTTCCTTCTAAAATTCTCAGTGTTTTGCACCCCAAGCATTTCCACCTTCGCTGCCATGCTATCTTCCAAGTCTTCCCTGGGAAATATCAATGCCATCCCAACTCTGACTTTAAATGGGTATAGGAGTACTGCAGATGCTGTACACCAGTCTAAATGTGTGGTACTGGAAAAGCACAGCCGGTCAGGCAGCATCCGAAGGACAGGAGAGTCAACGATTTGAGCAGAAGCTCTTCATCAGGAATGTGGGGTGTGGTGGTGTAGTCTGTTGTACTGTAAATACATGGTGGCCAGGTTTAACACAGCAACACACAGCTACGGGATAATTGAGAAGATAAGCTGCAGGTTGAAAAATAATGTATTTACATTTTGTTTAAATGGGCAGAAACCTTTGAAGAGTTTTGATTAAGCAAAGCCAGAAGTGAAAGGTGAAGTCACCACAGTCTTACCAGACCATAGGCCTGCTCTCATTAGAGAGAAATGACTGGTCATTGTTTAACCTGAAAGTCACTACACCTCAAGTACAGGGAGAGGTCGGTAAGGAGATTCTGTCATGCGTGTGGAAATTGAACCCACCTCGTTGGCATCACTCTGCGTCCACAAACCAGATGGCCAGCAAACTGAACTAACTGACCCCCTCTTAAAGTCAGAATTGGGATGGTTTTGACATTTCCCAGGGAGAAGTTTGAAGCTAGCTTGGTGGAGAAGGTCAGTATGTTTAGAAGGAAGTAATGCTGTTAAGGGAAGGATAGTATTAAACTGGAGTGGGTTCAGAAAAGATTACCCAGGAATGGAGGGTTTGAATTATGAAAATAGACTATAGAGACTGGGACTTTTGTCACTGGAGTGTAAGAGGTTGAGGTGTGACCTTATAGAAGTTTATAAAATCATGAGGGGCATAGATAAGGTGAATAGTAAGGGTCATTTTCCTAAAGTGGGGAGTTCAAAACTAGGGAGCTTTTTTTTTAAGGTGAGAGGAGAAAGATTTAAAAAGGAAATGAGCAGCAACATTTTCTACACAGAGAGTGATTTGTGTGTGGAATTAACTGCCAGAAAACATCATGGATGCAGGTACATTTACAACGATTAAAAGA
This sequence comes from Chiloscyllium plagiosum, assembly GCF_004010195.1. Lineage (NCBI taxonomy): Eukaryota > Metazoa > Chordata > Chondrichthyes > Orectolobiformes > Hemiscylliidae > Chiloscyllium > Chiloscyllium plagiosum. The sequence goes on along the minus strand of NC_057733.1, from coordinate 51,256,215 downwards.
CATTTGGATAAGTTCATGAAAACGAAAGGTTTAGAGGGATATGGGCCAAGTGCAGGCAGGTGGGACTAGTTTCTTTTGGGAACATGGTTGGTATGAATTGGTTGGACTGAATGGCATGCTGTATGACTCTGTGTATTCGCATATCATAAATATATTGTTCAAACGCGCAAAAACTTACCAGTATGGAACATTCCCCCAAACAAAACCTTACCAAATAACCATCGAGACTTTGTTAAAACAGCATCTTGTTCAAAAAACATCAGAAGTTGAAAAATCCGTTCAAGGAAGAATAGTTTTAAAAACTTGCATACATAAAAAGAAACCAAAACTTGGAAAAAAGTTTCAAATGATTCAGAAGTTCCTGTCACCGTGCAGCAGAAAGAAAACACTGAGATTAAAATGAAATGAATTGCTTATGAAATGTTTGCTCCGCCCTTTTGCAGATTGAGTAGAACAAACCTTTGCAAAAAGCAGAAAAATTAACCCTTTCTAGTGAGTTACTTTTTCATTTGCCACACAACCTTTGTATTGTGTGTGAATTTATATATTGAGAGTTATTAAATATTAAATTTCTAAATTAATGTAAATCATCAAACAAATTAACCCATTGGACTCCTATGTAGAGTGAATTTTTGATGTTTTTTTTTAATAATCACAGTCCATGCTTTCCAGGATCACATCAGTATAAGGAGGTAAGAGCTCTCTACATAGTCTGCGTTACAGAGAGAGAAGAGAGAGTATTCAGAGATCCAGTTAGCATCTTTAGGATGCAGAAATTTTGCCAAGCAACCACCTTAAAGGTACTGCATCTGATTTAAAGGTCCCCTGGTTGCAAAATTTCTCAGCACATAAAAATTCCCTTAATTTCAGCCTTCAATAAACCTGACAGCTATTTCTAAAGGGGGACCAAATTGTCTGGGTTTGCCAATTTACAAATTGAAAAACAATGCAGCCAAGAAGGGAAGAGTGCACTGTTGCTCCAGGTCCAATATTCCGTGGGTCACAACTCGCTGAAAATGTTACACCCGGGTCCTGACATGGCCAATTGTATGTTTTCACTGTCTTAGACTTACAATGATGAGTTCCATAAACTGAGTTTCTTTAATTAAATTGGAGAGGGTGCAGAAAAGTATTACAAGGATGTTACAGGAACTAAAGGGTTTGAGTTAAAAGGTTAGGCTAGGACTTTCACTGGAGCATAGGAGGTTGAGGGATGACCTTATAGAGGTTTATAAAAACACGAGGTACTAGATAAGGTGAATAGTAAAGGTCTTTGCTTACGGTAGGAGAGTTCAAAACTAGAGGGCATTGGTTTAAGGTAAGAGGAAAAAAGATTTAAAAGAGACCTGAAGGGCACATGTTTCAAACAGAAAGTGGTTTGTATGTGGAATGAACTGCCAGAGGGAATGATAGATGCAGTTACAGTTATAACCTCTAAAAGATATTTAGTCAGGTACATGAATAGGGAAGGTTTGGAGTGAAATGGGCCAAACGCAGGCCAATGGGACTAGTTTAATTTTGAAAAATTGGTCGGCATGGACAAGTTGGACCAGGTTATAATCCACTACCACTAGCTTTCGGAGCGCAGCTTCTTCATGATGAACTACCTGATGAAGGAACAGCACACTGAAAGCAAGTGCTTCCAAATAAACCTGTTGGATTATAACCTGGTATGGTATGATTTTTAACTTTGTACACCCCAGTCCAACACAGGCACCTCCAAATCATCTTAACAAGGAGTTTAAGAGGCTGTTAATTAAAGGTAAATACATTCCCTTCTATCCCCTCACCTTCACTTTGAAAGCTCCCACACATCCCAGAGAGTCTAGTCTCTTAACACCTTATGAGAGAGCTCCTGCTCCTGTTGCATCCCTCTTGAGCAAGTGAATATCCTGACTAAAGTATCCTAGCATGGTGACAATTTGAACCAAAGACTGTCTTCTAACAATCCATCTTAATCAATTTGTTATCCTGCAAGACAAAGTGCTCAGGAAAAGGAGATAAGGAAGTCAGCTTGAAATTATGTGCTAAAATAAAACAGACAACTGCAGACATAAAAGATCTGAAACAAAAACAGAAGTTGCTGGAACAACTCTGTAGGTCTGGCATCATCCATGGAGAGAAAGCAGAAGGGTCCCTGGACCTGAAACATTAATGCTTTCTCTCCACAGATGCCACCAGACTGTGCAGACTGTCAGAATTTCTCCAGCAATTTCTGTTTTGTTTGAAATTGTGTGAACACTTCTGTCTCTGTTGTAGAAATGCCATCAGAAACCAAGCCAAACTGGGCATCAGTGTTCTGTGATCGGAACTGATGAAATATTTTGATAAGAGGTGTTATTTTAAGCACTCAAAGGGAATGATTTAAGGGATAATCCAATTCTCATTTGATAAAAAAACCTAACCGAGAAACAGTCCAGGAATAAAATTTTATTCAGGGGAAAGCACATTGAATATTGATAAACCCTGACAATGAACAACAATAATTTTGAAATAATAACATTCTAAGCAGATTGGTAACCGAACACTTCTAAGGCACAAAAGGTCATTTTGTAAACAAATAATGTTAATAACTGAAATTGGTTGGGAACATATGACTTTTAACGATATTACAAGAATGTTAATTGGAGAGGAATATTCCTCTGGGACTTCTGAATGCATCAACATGTGAGTTAATGGGACATCCCACCTGGAAAGGGTGATAGAGATAGGAGTGTCACATTACAAAGTAGGAATTGGAATAATTCACCCTGGCTGTAATTCAATGAAAGATATCCATTAGCATCTACGTACATCATAATGGAACTCAGAATAGTGTACAATAAATGTAAATTGATAGCTTTCTCACTGAGAAATTTGTCGTTTGAAGTTGTGATTATGAACTTGTAGGAAAATAACATTTGATAGTCTGGGCACTGCCCAAGGTATCAGAACAATGTATGGAGAGCTAAGGAATAATTATTGGTGCTGGAAAATAAAGCTAGTCCCAGTAATGGAAACCCTGATAATTATCAATAATTGTTATAAAACCCATCTGGCTCACTAATATCCTTGAGGGAAGGAAATCTGCCATTGTTACCTGGTCTGGCCTTCTTGTGACTCCAGATCCACAGTAATGTGGTTGACTCAACTGGCATCTGAAATGTGATAGCAGGCTGCCCAGCTTGAGGGCATTTGGGAAAGGTTACCAATGCATGCCTTCCCAGTCACACCCACATCATATGAAAGAATGAATACAAAATTACTGAGGCAGTCACCCCAACAATTATTTGATCAGACCACTTGAAAGGCCCAATCCACTACCTCAAATACTCAAGCACTCCACCCACCACTGTTACAGTGTGTATATATGATGCACTGCAGCAATTCACCAAGGCTCCTTCAACAGCACCGTACAAACCTACAGCAGTAACTACCTAGAAGGAAAAGGGCAACAGGTGCATGGGTAAACCATTACCTGAAAATTCCCTTTCAGATTAGACACACCTTGCTGACTTGGAATCAAATCACCAGTTCTTCACTCTCGCTGGGTCAAAAGTTTGGACCTTCCTTCCTAACAGAACTGTGGGTACCCCAACACCTATGGATGCAGTAGTTCAGAAGGTGGCTAATCTGTGCAATTACTAGTCCATCCCACCCCTGATTGTGCCGTATAGATGGTGCACAGGCTTTGGGGAGCCTGAAATTGAGTTATCACAGAATTCCCAACCTCTGACCTGCTCTTGCAACCACAGTATTTATACTGATGGTCCCAATTCAACTTCCAGTCAATGCAAGCACTCCTCCAGTCCGTTGTTTAACTGTCCACCACCATTTATGACTGGATGTGGCAGACTGGGTTGAAAGAAATACAAGTAAATTACCACTTCACTGTGAAGGAGTGTTTGGAACCCTGGGCAGTGAGGAGGGGAGAGGTAAAAGACAAGTGTCACATCTTCTGTGATTGCATGAGAAGCCACCCAACTGGGATGAACAGTGACAGTGGAATGGACCAAGGTGTCATGGAGAGAATGGTGCTTAGACTGAGACTCAGTTAGACCTGTCCCTTTTTTGGGGGTATGTGGAACATTCCTTGTGCTAGTCCTATTCAGGCCCCATTGCACATTCTTTCTCCAGTAAATTAATGACAAGAACTTTTGTTTTCTTTATTCATTCATGGGTTGAGTGTCACTGACTAGACCAGCATTTATTTCCCATCCCTAATTGCCCAGAGGGCATTTAAGAGTTAACCACATTGCTGTTGGTCTGGAGTCACATGTAGGCAAGACTGGAGGATTTTCCGACAATCGACAATCATGGTCATCATTAGATTCTTATTGGGAGAAAGTGAGGACTCCAGATGCTGGAGACCAGAGTTGAAAAATGTGTAGCTGGAAAAACACAGCAGGCCAGGCAGCATCCGAGGAGCAGGAGAATCGACGTTTCGGGCATAAGCCCTTCTTCAGGAATGAGGCTGGTATGCCAAGCGGGCTGAGATAAAGGGTAGGGGAGAGGGAATTTGGGGGAGGGGTGCTGGGAATACGATAGGTGGAAGGAGGTGAGGGTGAGGATGATAGGCCGGAGAGGAGGTGGGGGCAGAGAGGTCGGGAAGAAGATTGCATGTCAAGACGGCGGTGCTGAATCCGGGGGTTGGGACTGAGATAAGGTGGGGGGAGACGACATGAGGAAGCTGGAGAAATCTACATTCATCCCGTGTGGTTGGAGGGTTCCTAGGCAGAAGATGAGGCGCTCTTCCTCCAGGCGTCGTGTGGTCAGGGTCTGGCGATGGAGGAGGCCAAGGACCTGCATGTCCTTGGCGGAGTGGGAGGGGGAGTTAAAGTGTTCAGCCATGGGGAGGGTTGGGTTGGTTGGTGCGTGTATCCCAGAGGTGTTCCCTGAAACATTCCGCAAATAGGCGGCCTGTCTCCCCAATGTAGAGGAGACCACATCGGGTGCAACGGATGCGTAAATGATGTGTGTGGAGGTGCAGGTGAACTTACGATGGATATGGAAGGATCCCTTGGGGCCTTGGAGGGAGGTGAGGGGGGAGGTGTGGGTGCAAGTTTTGCACTTTTGATTATTTTGCATCATTAGATTCTTATTTCCAAGATTTTTATTGAATTCAAATTCCACCACCTGCCGTGGCGGGATTCGAACATTATCTGGGTTTACAGTCCAGTGATAATACCACTAGGCCATCGCTTTCAGCTCTCCTTGGGAATTGGAAAAATTCTTCAATTTTATTTCCAATTTCATCCTCTCTTGTCATCACCTGGTCCATCATTGACACTTCTGTTTCCTGCCTTTCCATTTCTAGCAATAAGCCAGGATCTATTATAAACCCATCAACTCCCAGTTACCTCAACTACATCTCCACACCACTCTGCTCCCTCAAAGGACTCCATTTCATTTTTTCATCCACAGGGGTGTCTGTGACATGTCCCCCTTTTTCCTCAACTGAGGAATTCTACCCCACCTTGATTGCCAGGGGCCTCAGCCATTTCTAACCCATTTCCTCCACTCCGCCCTCACCTGTTCCATTTTCTCCCAGGTTCCCCTTGTTCTCACTTTCCACCCACTAATCTCCACATGCAAAGGATCAAGCTCTGCCATTTCTGGTGCCTCAAGTAGGATGCCACCACATTGTTCCCTCCCCTCTCTTGTCATTATTCCACAGGGCCATTCCCTAATCCACTCCTGTGCCACTGCTAATAATTCCTCAGCTTCTCTCCCCCATGGCACCTTCTCATGCAGTGGCAGAAGGTGTGACACATCCTTTTACCTCTTCTCTCTTTACAATCTATGGCCTTAAACACACCTCATCATGTGAAGCAGTGTTTTATTTGTACTTCTTTCAATCTAGTTTACTGTATTGTTGCTCACAGTGCACACTCCTCTTCTTTGGTAAGAGCAAATGGAGGCTGGGTGACTGCTATGCAGAACACCTCCACTCTGGCATTAAGAGTAACCCTGATCTTTCAGTTGCTTGTCATTTCACTATACCACTTTTTCCCATTGCTAACATTTAAATCTTAGACTCAACATAGACTTCAACAACTTTATAGCACGAACACTCCTCCATTTTGAATACACTCCTTCATCTTCAACCTCCCCGCTCAAATTCTTCACTGTTTGTGAGTTTACACTCAGCAAAGCCAATCTATTTTTGACATTCCACAGTCATCATTAACATCTGTCTTGCACCTCTATCTCTCCATTATCACCATTAGCACTCCCTTTGACATTTTCTCTGTGTGTCCTCACCATCAGTTCCAATCCCTCCCTCTTCCCCCTTTATCAACATGTAAAAAAGCATTATTTCCCAGCCCTATTCAATGCCACAGAAGAGACATGGAATGCAAAATGTCAACTCTGTTTATTCCTCTCTATAGTTGCTGCCAAAACTGTTAAATTTCTTTAGTACTTTGTTTTTATTTAATGCATACACAACTTGGGTCTCAAAGCAGCATACTCAACTTAAATAACAGCAATGACAGAGGTGGGAAGAAAGAATTAGAAAATAGATTATGGGAGGGTCAATGGTTTGTCTGTGTGTGCCATTTGATCACAAAATCTGTGTGTGAATCACCAGTACAGCTACATTGTTAAGGTATAAACAGAACCACCTATAATTAAAGCTAGCATTCCACACAGTGGAAATTTCCAGAGAATGTACAGCACAGGAACTGGCTGAATTAGTCAGTGCAGTGCAGCATGTAGCACACAATCCTCCATTCCCCCACAATTAATCTAATTCTGTCAACTTGAGAAAAAGAAAAGAAAACGGCATTCCTGGACCTGGTGAAAATTTTTGTCACATTAATTTTGACCTAAAGGAACAATTATACCATTATTACGATCGAGGCTGGAGGAATGCATTGTAGCTCTAGCCCCACCACAACATGGGCCACAATCTAAAACAAGTATACTTCTTCCAATTACCAAGGTAAACAACTAAATACCTTTCCTATAACTAGTTTTAATCAAAAAGACCGCCTTTGTTACCCACAGATGATTCACCTTTCTCATTGGGTCCTTGTTTTCAACTAGAATAAATGTTTAGGCAGAAGTGAGGACTGCAAATGCTGGAGATTAGAGTCAAGGTTAGAGTGGTGCTGGAAACGCACAGCCCGAGAAACCCGAATTCCTGATGAAGGGCTTTGGCCCGAAACGTCGAATTTCCTGCTCCTCGGATGCTGCCTGAACTGCTGTGCTTTTCCAGCACTACTGTAATCTTGATTAGAATAATTGTTTCTGGGTCAGTGGTGCTGGAAGAGCACAGCAATTCAGGCAGCATCCGAGGACAGGCAAAATTGACGTTTCGGGCAAAAGCCCTTCATCAGGAATAAAGGCAGAGAGCCTGAAGCGTGGAGAGACTCCCTGAGATTCTTGTAGAGAGAGGAGGAAAACTTCTT
>NC_057733.1:51243202-51248296 GCF_004010195.1 Chiloscyllium plagiosum | reverse complement strand
CGCTTCAGGCTCTCTGCCTTTATTCCTGATGAAGGGCTTTTGCCCGAAACGTCGATTTTGCCTGTCCTCGGATGCTGCCTGAATTGCTGTGCTCTTCCAGCACCACTGATCCAGAATCTGGTTTCCAGCATCTGCAGTCATTGTTTTTACCTCTAGAATAAATTTTTGTCAAGTGTTTTGAAATATCTGCTGAAATGTCTGTCGTTGCTCAGCCACTGACCCTCCCATAATCTATTTCCCAATTCTTTCTTCCCACCTCTGTCATTGCTCTTATTTGAGTATGCTGCTTTCAGACCCAAGCTGATCTCCCTCAAACTGAACTCGAAATTTTACAATGTTGTGATTGTTACATACAGAGAATCCTTTACTTTCCCTTATTAGTCATACCTCATTACACCCCATTTGATCCAAACAGCTTGTTCCTGAGTAGATTCTGCAATGTATTGTTCTAAGAAACAATTACTGATATACTATACAAATTTATCCTCCATGTTACCCTTGCCCAGACGAAGCGCAGATTTAAATTACCTAGGACAATTATAGTGTCCTTCTTACACACCTCAATTATTTCCTGATTTATACTTTTTCTTACAGTGAGGCAACTCTTCAGAGGTAAATGACTCCTATGAATGACTTCTTTCCCTTGCCATTTCCTATTTCCACATCATGATTTATTGTACCTATATCAGTACTCACCACTGCACTGAAACTTTCTTTTATTATCAAACAGAAAAAAAACCTTTTCCTACTCACTTCTATTTCCAAAACATTGACTACCCTTGAATATTGAACTTTCCATCCTGGTCACCCCATAACCAAGTCTCGTGATAACTATACAGTCATTTTTATTAATAAAAGCAAATTACTGCGGATGCTGGAATCTGAAACCAAAAAAGAAGATGCTGGAAAATCTCAGCAGGTCTGGCAGCATCTGTAAGGAGAGAAAAGAGCTGACGTTTCGAGTCTAACTGACCCTTTGTCAGAGTTTTGACAAAGGGTCAGACTCAAAACGTCAGCTCTTTTCTCTCCTTACAGATGCTGCCAGACCTGCTGAGATTTTCCAGCATTTTATCTTTTGGTTTCAGTCATTTTTATTGATTTCTATTTGTGCTGTCAACTCATCTATCTTCTTACAAATGCTGTGTGAATTCAAATAAATACCATTAGATTCAACTTTTAATCATCATTATGACTCATGCTGGTTCGAATTTCTGCTACACTCTTCTGGTTCTACCCTAACCCTTTCCTGTCTCACTTTATTGTTCACCTCTTCATTACTCTGCACCTCTACACTCTCATTTCTTTTTGATTTTTCTAACTTTCCTTCAATTTAGCCCAACACCCCCACCACCACCACCACCAAACTCATTAGTTGTAAGCCCTATGTATGACTTTAATTTTACCATTTGTTAGGATGCTAGTCCCAGCATTATTCAAATGAAGCTTGTCCCAACAGAAGAGATCTCCCTTTCCCCAGTACTTGCACCTGTGCCAATGAATGGAACCTATTTTTCCCGAACTGATTGCTGAACCACATATTTGCCTCTCTAATCTTATTTACCTGATAATTTCCATGTGGTTCAGATAGTAATCCTGAGATTATTACTTTCGTGTTTCTGCTTCTTAATTTAGCCCCGAACATTTGAAGAAAGCATAGGTCGGCAGATTTTGGAAAAGTATGAATGTAGTAGGGTTGTTGTAATGGGTGACTTTGACTTTCCCAATATTGATTGGAACCTCCTTCGAGCAGAGGGTTTGGAAGGAGCTGTTTTTGTAAGGTGCATTCAGGAGGGTTTCCTAACTCAGTACGTTGACAGGCCGACGAGGGGAGAGGCCATTTTGGATTTAGTGCTCAGCAATGAGCCGAGGCAGGTGGGAGAGCATTTTGGTGATAGTGACCAGAACTGCCTCACATTCTACATAGCTATGGAGAAGGAGAGAAGCAGGCACAATGGGAGGATATTTAATTGGGAAAAGGAAACCATGATGCTATCAGACGTGAGTTGGGAAGCATGGACTGGGAGCAATTGTTCCATGGTAAATGCACTATAGACATGTGGAGACTGTTTAAGGAACTGTTGTTGCAAGTGATGCATAAATATGTCCCTCTGAGGCAGGCAAGAAGGGGTAAGATAAAGGAACCTTGGATGATGAGAGCGGAGGAGCTTCTCATCAAAAGAAAGAAGGTAGCTTACATAAGGTGGAGGAAGCAAGGGTCTTGCTCAGCTCTAGAGAATTACAGTCAGGCGAGGAAGGAGCTCAAAAATAGTCTCTGAGAGCCAGGACGGGGCACGAAAAAGGCTTGGCAGTAAGGATTAGGGAGAATCCAAAGGCATTTTACACTTATGTGAGGAATAAGAGAATGATCAAAGAAAGAGTAGGGCCGATCAGGGATAGCAAAGGGAACTTGTGTGTGGAGTCTGAGGTGATAGGGGAAGCCCTAAATGAGTTTTTTGCTTCTGTCTTTACTAAAGAAAAGGACCTTGTAATGGATGAAACCATTGAGGAGCAGGTAAGCATGCTGGAACAGATAGAGATTGAGAAAGCTGATGTGCTGAAAATTTTAACAAACATTAAGATTGACAAGTCACCAGGGCCAGACCAGATTTGTCCTCGGCTGCTTTGGGAAGTGAGAAATGTGATTGCTTTGCTGCTTGCGAAGATCTTTACATCCTCGCTCTCCACTGGAGTCGTACCTTAGGACTGGAGAGAGGCAAATGTAATTCCTCTCTTCAAGAAAGGACATAGGGAAATCCCTGCAATTACAGACCAGTCAGTCTCACGTCTGTCGTCTGCAAGTTTTTAGAAAGGATTCTGAGGGATAGGATTTATGATCATCTTGAAGAGCATGGCTTGATTAAATGCAGTCAGCACGGCTTTGTGAGGGGCAGGTCATGCCTCACAAATCTTATTGAGCTCTTTGACGATGTTACTAGACAAGTTGATGAGGGTCGAGCAGTGGATGTGGTGTATATGGATTTCAGCAAGGCATTTGATAAGGTTCCCCATGGTAGACTCGTTCAGAAGGTCAGGAGGAATGGGATACAGGGATACAGAATTGGCTGGTCGACAGAAGACAGCGAGTGGTAGTGGAAGGAAAGTATTCTGCCTGGAAGTCAGTGGTGTGTGGTGTTCCACAGGGCTCTGTTCTTGGGCTTCTACTCTTTGTAATTTTTATTCATGACTTGGATGAGGAGATTGAAGGATGGATTAGCAAGTTTGCAGACGACACAACGATTGGAGGTGCTGTTGACAGTATAGAGGGCTGTTGTAGGCTGCAGCATGACATTGACAGGATGCAGAGATGGGCTGAGAGGTGGCAGATGGAGCTCAACCTGGATAAATGCGAAGTGAAGCATTTTGGAAGGTCGAACTTGAAAGCTGAGTACAGGATTAAGGATAGGATTCTTGGCAGTGTGGAGGGACAGAGGGATCTTGGTGTGCATGTACATAGATCCCTTAAAGTTGCCACCCAATAAGAAAGCATATGGTGTTTTGGCTTTCATTAACAGGGGGATTGAGCTTAAGAGCCGTGAGATCTTAGCCAGAGACTATTTCCCAGGGCAGAAATGGCTAACACGAAGGGTCATAGTTTTAAGTTGTTTGGCAGAAAGTATAGAGGGGATGTCAGAGGCGGGTTCTTTACACAGAGAGTTGTGAGAGCATGGAATGCGTTGCCAGTAGCAGTTGTGGATGCGAGGTCATTGGCGATATTTAAGAGACTGCTGGACATTCATATGGTCACAGAAATTTGAGGGTTCATACATTAGGTTTACCTTACATGAGGATCCAATGGTCGGCACAACATCGTGGGCTGAAGGGCCTGTCTGTGCTGTACTGTTCTATTTGGTAATCCCTCAGCAGAACCATTTTCCTCCTCTTACCCTTGTCATTGGTACCACAATGTGGACCACAACAACTGGATCCTTCCCTTCTCACTCCAAATTCCTCTCCAATCCAGTGTCTTTCACTTTGGCACCAGGTAGGCAATGCAGCCTTCAAAACTCTGTTTTTGTTAGTCAGAACAGTACGCCACTTCTCTTTACTCTCCCTGTTTCAATGGCACTCTGACCTATGGTACTGTTGTCAGTTCACTCACGTTCCCTGCCGTCTGTGCTGCCATCATACTGGGAGCAAGGAGCAGCACCGTGACTCAGTGGTTAGCACTGCTGCTGCTTCCCAGCTCCAGGAATCCAGGTTCAATTCCATCCTCGGACAACTGTCTGTGTGGAGTTTGCACATTCTCCCCGTGTCTGTGCGGGTATCCTCTGGGTGCTCTGGTTTCCTCCCACAGTGAAAAGATGTCAGTTATGTGGATTGGTCATGCTAAATTACCCATAATATACAGGGATGTGTAGGGTTTGCAGGGAAATGCAGGGCTATGGGGATGGAATAGAAGGGTAGTCTGGGTGGGGTAGTCTTCGGAGAATCGGTGTGAACTTGTTGGTTCGAATGGTCTGTCTCCACACTGTATGGGTTTTAAAAAAAAGAATCTCTTCCCCATTGGAGATGGCCCCAGGCTGAGACTGCTTCAAATATAAATTCTGGATCCCAATAGCTGCGTCCTTCACGGTCACAATCTCCTGTCCCAGATCACGGTTCAAATCCGATGGAATTAATGTAAAGTGTATGACTGTCTGAAACACAGTGTCCCCTTTCCTGGTGTGTCACTGTCGAGAGTGTGGTGCTGGTAAAGCAGGATGAAGGGCTTTTGCCCAAAATGTCAATTCTCCTGCTCCTCAGATGCTGCCTGACCTGCTGTGCTTTTCCAGCACCACACTCTCAACTCTAATCTCCAGCATCTGCCGTCCTCACTTTCGCCTGGTGTGTTACAGTGTCCACAGCTCAGACTCCAGCGCATCAGAGCTCCTCCAAGAGACAAACTTAGAACATAGAACATAGAACATAGAACAATACAGCACAGAACAGGCCCTTCGACCCACGATGTTGTGCCGAACATTTGTCCTAGCTTAAGCACCTATCCATGTACCTATCCAATTGCCACTTAAAGGTCACCAATGATTCTGACTCTGCCACTCCCACAGGCAGCGCATTCCATGCCCCCACCACTCTCTGGGTAAAGAACATACCCCT
>NC_057733.1:51236226-51240726 GCF_004010195.1 Chiloscyllium plagiosum | reverse complement strand
TGCTCCCAATTTATGCTCCTCAGATCCTGTCTTGCAGCATCATATTTACCCGTCCCCAATTGTAAAACCTGCCCTGTTGTACGCCCCTATCTCTCTCCATAACCAAGGTGAAAGTCACAGAATTGTGGTCACCATCACCAAAATGCTCACCCACTAACAAGCCCATCACTTGTCCCGGTTCGTTACCAAGTACCAAATCCAATATGGCCTCCCCTCTGGTCGGACAATCTACATACTGATTGACTTAGAAAAGCTTCCTGGACACACTGCACAAACACCGCCCCATCCAATCTACTTGCAGCAGATGCAGTCACCAGGGATTGCACTGACAGTGGACAGCTCCAACATACTACAGCACATTGGCAGACCAGCCAGCTGTACTCTATTTCATTCATTCATTTGAAGGATAAGCTTTTAAGAAGTGAATAACTTAACTCTTCAGCTGCAGTAATGTCTCCTGGTTTAAACAATTTGGCCACTCAAGAGAGACACGGAAGAAATACCCATCAATCACCTCGCTCTTTTGCAGAGTGTCATATTTTGGCTCTGACAGATAGAAACAGGTTGAAACGTTTACTGCTGCTGGATCCTGTCTCTCTCCATTGCTGCCTTCTCTCACTGGTCAGCTCTTCTCTTTATTAAGCTACTGTACCCCACTCTTTCTCACACTCTTTCTGAATCATATGGTCCTTCTCTCTCGCTTTCTTATGACTTTATTAATACGTATATACTTCAAAAAAGGTTACACAGAGTCATAGAGATGTACAGCACAGAAACAGATCCTTCAGCCCAATCGTCCATGCTAACCAGATATCCTAACCTAATCCAGTCCCATTTGCCAGCACTTGGCCCATATCCCTCCAAACCCTTCCTATCATATATCCATCCAAATGCCTTTTAAATGTTGTAATTGTACCAGCCTCCACCACTTAAAAGATGCCCCTTAGGTCCCTTTTATATCTTTCCCTCTCAGCCTAAACCTACGTCCTCTAGTACTGGACTCCCTGACCCCAGGGAAAAGACTTTGTCTATTTATTCTATCCATGCCTCTCAAGATTTTATAAACCTCAGCCTCTGACGCTCCAGGGAAAACAGCCCCAGCCTATTCAGCCTCTCCCTATTGCTCAAATCCTCCAACCCTGGCAATATCCTTGTAAATCTTTTCTGAACCCTTCCATGTTTCACAACATCCTTCCGAGAGGAAGGAGTCCAGAATTGCACACAATATTCCAAAAGTGATGCAACCAATGTCCTGTACAACCACAACATGACCTCCAACTCATATACTCAATGCTTCAATAAAGGAAAGCATACCAAACGCCTTCTTCACTATCCTATCTACCTGTGGCTCTGCTATCAAGAAGCAGTGAACCTGCACTCCAAGGTCTTTTTGTTCAGCAACACTCCTTAGGACCTTACCATGAAGTGTATAAATCCTGTCCTGATTTGCCTTTCTAAAATGCAGCACCTCATATTTATCTAAATTAAACTCCATCTGCCACTCCTCAGCCCATTGGCCCATCTGACCATTGTACTGAGGTAACCCTCTTCGCTGTCCACTATGCTTCCGATTTTGTTGTCATCTGAAAACTTCCTATCCATACCTCCTACGTTCACATCCAAATCATTTATATAAATGACGAAAAGCATTGGACCCAGCCCCGATCCTTTGGCACACCTCTGGTCACAGGTCTCTTATCTGAAAAGCAACCCTCCACCGCCACCCTCTGTCTTCTACCTTTGAGCCAGTTCTTTATCCAAATGGCTAGTTCTCTCTGTATTCCATGAGATCTAACCTTGCTAATTAGTCTCCCATGGAGAACCTTGTTGAACGCCTTACTGAAGTCCGTATAGATCACGTCTACCGCTTTGCCCTCATCAATCCTCTTTGTTACTTCTTCTAAACACTCAATCAAGTTTGTGAGACATGATTTTGCATCCACAAAGCCATGTTGACTATTCTTAATCAGTCCTTGCCTTTCCAAATACATGTACATCCTGTCCCTCAAGATTCCCTCCAACAACTTGCCCACCACCAATGTTAGGCTCACTGGTCTATAGTTCCCTGGCTTTTGCTTGCCAACTTTTTTAAACAGTAGCACCATGTTGGCCAACCTCCAGTCTTCTGGCACCTCAGCTGTGACAATCGATGACACAAATATCTCACAAGGGGCCCAGCAATCGCTTCCCTAGCTTCCCACAGAGTTCTCGGGTACACCTGATCAGGTCCCAAGGATTTATCCACCTTAATTCATTTTTAAGTCATCCCACACCTCCTCCTCTGTGATATGGACATTTCAAGAGGTTGCTATTTATTTCCTCATGTTCTCTACCTTCTACGTCCTTCTCTACAGTAAACACTGATGCAAAATGCTCGTTTAATATCTCCCCCCATCTCCTGCGGTTCCACACAAAGGCCGCCTTGTGATCTATGAGGGGCCCTATTCTCTCCCTAGTTACCCTTTTGTCCTTAATGTATTTGTAAAATCCCTTTGGATTCTCCTTAACCCTATTTGTCAAAGCTATCTCATGTAGCCTCCTGATTTCTCTCTTAAGTATACTACTCCTGCCTTTATATTCTTCTAAGGATTCACTCGATCTCTCCTGTCTTTTCCTGACATATGCTTCCTTCTTATGCTTAACCAAACCCTCAATTTCTCTAGCCATCCAGCTTTCCCTACACCTATCAGCCTTACCTTTCACCCGAACAGGAAAATACTGTCTCTAGACTCTCACTATCTCATTTCTGAAGGCTTCCCTTTTTCCAACCGCCCCTTTACCTGCAAACATCTGCCCCTAATCAACTTTTGAAAGCTCTTGCCTTATACCGTCAAAATTAGCCTTCCTCCAATTTAGAACTTCAACTTTTAGATCTGGTCTATCCTTTTCCATCACTATTTTAAAACTAATGGAATTATGGTCGCTGGCCCCAAAGTTCTCCCCCACTGACACCCCTGCCTTATTTCCCAAGAGTAGGTCAAGCTTTGCACCTTCTCTGCTAGGTACATCCACATACTGAATCAGACACTTGCCTTGCTTTTTCCTGGACAAACACTTTGGAAATTAAATGGTTGGTTTAGTTATTTTATTTGGCGCCATAAGCAGTCTCTTATGATGCTTACGAAATTGCAAATGCCCCAGAGATTGGGAGGAGTGGATCTCCCGGATGTCAGAAGATATCAATTGAGCTCCCTTTTATCTTTTGTGAGTGATTGGGTCTGTGAGGACTCGGCGTCGATATGGTTGGACATTGAGGCCACCCAGGCGAAGTGTCCTCTTCTTCATCTGTTGTTTCTGGACAAAATGAAGATAGGTGCAGAACATTGCCGCAATCCAGTAGTTATTAATAGTGTGAAAGTGTGGAGTGCAATGAGACAGATGGTGGGTAATATGTCTAAAATATCCTTCCATATTCCCATAGTTGGTATGACAGGTTTCCGGCCAGCGACAATGGATCCTGGGTTTAAATCCTGGGCGGATAGGAGAGTCTCTTGTTTGGGCGACCTGTTTGAAGATGAAACGTTAATGTCATTTGATCAAATAACTCATAAGTATGGATTATCAAGCAGGGACCTCTTTGGTTTTTTCCGATCAGAGATTTTATCTGAAAAGAGACTACACTTCTGACTGAGTGTTACAGATCTGATATGGAAAAGAGGGTGCTTCAGGCTAAGAGCACTCTTTCAGCGAATACTCTCTATGGGGAGGTTCTTCGGGTGACATTGAGCAATTACGGGAGGTCTGGGAGAGAGAGTTAAGGGTGGAGGTCACTCCAGAAACTTGGGAGGACATTTGTGAGAGTGCGAGGAAGATTTCAATATGTAATAGGACCTATGCTGTATAGTTAAAGATTCTTCATAGGGCTCATCTGGCCCCAGATTGTCTTGCAAAATTTAAGCAGGGTGTGTCTTCAATGTGCCCCAAATGTAAAATAAAAACAGCTACCCTCACTCATTGTCTGTGGTCCTGCCACAGGTTCTTTACATACTGGAGCATTGTGGCAGGAGTAATAGAGGGGGTCTTGGGGACCGAAGTCAAGGTGGACCCGGTTTCTCTTCTCCTGGATTTGCCGAATTTATCTCCCTTAGATATACATGGGAGAAAGCTTTTTAGCATCCTCACCTTTTGTGCAAAGAAGAACATTCTGATATGCTGGGTGTCTGAGAATCCTCCAGGTCTATTGGGGTGGCATAAGTTAATTATAGAAAACATTCCTTTGGACTTTCTTACAAACATGGTGCAATTCTTATAAGACATGGCTGCCCTTTTTGAATTATTTGGAAGCAGATCTGTCTGCCATTTTAATTAGGGCTTTTGTCTGGCCATGGCAGTTTGGTTTAAAAAGCTAAACATCTTGAGAGGAAGAATTTCGAGCAAATGTGGGTTTAATAATTGATGCTCCCGAAGGTTGAGAGCTGAGGTCTTGTTACGCTGAGCAGCATTATTTATTTACTTATTTATTTACTGATGTGTAATGAGTGTAGTTGTGAGTTCTTTTGT